>NW_022111321.1:13968941-13971126 GCF_000313985.2 Echinops telfairi
ATACATATGAATTTTTGTGGATGTTTCCCTAGTTTACCCAGACTAACACACCCATAGTCTAGGGGGCACAGTGTTTAAGTCTCTACTGCTAAACAAAATGTCAGCAATTTGAATTCAAAAATGACTCCATGGGAGAAAAAATCGGTGGTCTGCCTTCATAAACATTCCCAAACCAAGCCCCAACCCACTAGCATCCAGTTGAGTCCAGCTCACAGATGCCCTACATAGGGTTTCTGAGCTTTCATAGCAGCAGCTATTACAATCCTCCCCGGCCCCCAACTCTACACACACGCACCCACACACACAAATGTGAGTGGAAGGTTGAGCTCTCACCTTGTGATTACCAGTCTAACCTTTTCTTAACAGGGCCTCACCCTTAGAGATTAGAGTCTTGAAAACCTTATAGAACAATAATACTCCTTAAAAGGTCTCTATGAGCCAGACTGGAACATGAACAAGGAAAACATGGAATTACCCAAAACACCTTGTTCCACCTTCTTGTAATAGTCCTCGTGTGTTTGAGACTCCCCGCCCCACTCTTCTCTAAGTAAAATGTTCGTGGTTCAGTCACACTCATTAGTCCCAAGAGAGTGTTTCAGACCTTTTGCCATCCTGCTCCTGACTCTTTTTCACTTGCTGCCATCGCATCCTGATAACAGTAATAAGTGAAAATTAAGGTAACCAAATCACTGATTGGTTTTAATCTAGCTATTTTATTCTTACATAAAGTTCTACTGTGTTTTTGGTGAAAGTTTGCATGGTTCATATCCCCATTCCACAATTTCTGCTCAAGTTTTCCATGACAGGGTTATATTCTTTGCAGCATGTGAACATTCTCATTCTTCCTGTTTGTTGTTCTGTTTCTATTAATCGTTTCCCTCACGTGTATTTCGTGATCCAAAGTTTAGATAAATTATGATTTTTTCTCATAGTGGAGGTTTTTTTCTTAACAGAGCTTAACACTATGGGTGATCGCGGGAGTTACTTTTGATGCAAGGTTTAAATTGCATTTCTTGCAGGACAGTAGTCGTGGGGAGTCTCTCAATCAAAAGCCATTTAAGAGTTCTTTTTGTTGTTGTTCTTTTGTTTATTCTTTATTTTTAGGAATTCGAAGTTCTGTTCCACATCCCCCAATTCAGCTTTGTTGTTAATAGACATTCTGCCTGGGGGTCTAAATGAGATGCACTTCTGAGTGTGTCTTCAAGCAGGATTTTCAGGTAAGTCAGACCATGGTCATGCAATCCTTAGTTGGCCTTACTTTAGGGTAAGAGGAGCCCAGGCAGTGTAGTGGTTACAAGTTGGACTGAGCTCCTCATGAGCTGGCAGTTGGAAACCCCCAGGGCCTCTGAGGGAGAAAGACTCGGTTTCCTAATCTCATCAATAGTTCCAGTCTTGGAAAACCCACAGAGGGTCACTAGGAGTCAGCATGGACTCATTAGCAGTGAGTTTGGTTTTGATTTAGTACAAAAGAAAGAGCTCCTGTGGTGCTGTGGACTAAGCCTTGGTTTACTAACTTGGAGGTCAGTGGTTCAGTCCCCCAACAGAAATGCAAAACTCACTGATCCTGTAAGTGTTTACATTCTGGTTGTAAAGGCAACAGTGAAAAATCAAATCATATGTTATTGGGTAAACATGCTGCACAAGACTCTTCAAAGTATTGAAAAGGATGTCGCTTTGAGAACTAAGATAAACCTGGCTCAACCATCAGGTTTCGGGCTGTAAAGGTGGCAGACCCAGCCTGCCAGAAACTCCAGGGAAGAAAGATGAGTCCATCTGCTTCTATCATGTCTTAGAGCTTTTATTTCCTCCTCTATTTTGAATTTTCTCAGCTGCACTCATTGTTGACACTGCTGTTAGCTCCCATCGAGTTGTATAACATTCATTCAATGTCTTTCGTCTTGAGTAGTATTTAATGAAATGAATATACCATTGTTTGTTCATTAATTTGCCTGATGGTAATCATTTTAATTTGCTAACTTTTGTGCACATTATTATATAAGTTTTACATAGACAAGTTTTTTTTCTCGTGCAACTACTTAGCAGTATAATAATTGTGTCACAGAGCAAGTAAGTATTAACTTTTATAAAAATAAAATGATGCCAAACATTTGCCAAAAGTGGTTGTCTTATTTTATACCCCTACCTGAAATCATAGGATTCTTACATTAATCATTCCACTAAATTT
>NW_022111321.1:13971584-13973647 GCF_000313985.2 Echinops telfairi
TTTAACTTTTTTACTTATGGATGTCCAATTGTACCAATGCTATTGAAAAACGTTCCATTAGTAATTAATTTGATTATATGTTTGGTGAAGAAACGAATTTCCATAAACAGGCGAGTCTACCTTAAAATAATTGTTCTGCTTAAAGAACGAATTTTTAAAATATGATGTAAAAAATTGATACTTAATTCCATTTAGCCACAATTTTTTAATCCTTTTCATTTCATTAATTATTCTCTCCTTGTGCCAATATTACTTGGTGTTGATAACTATTCATTTGACTTAGCCAGGAAAGTTAGGCATGCTGAACGGTGCACCACCCATCACAACCGGCAATTTTGCTACAGGAGACCTCTTTAAAGTATTCAAGGAGGAAAATCTAATTTTCAGGATTCAGACCATCCATGATAGTAGCAATCATTTCCTGTTCATGTGAAAGCTGACCAAAAAAAAAAAACTAATAAGGAGAAGCTCAATCATTGAGACATTTGCATTCCAATGTTGGAAAAGAGTATTGACTAGTGCCAGAGAATGGGCATGCCTGTTTTGAAATAAGCAGTCAGAATACCCCTTGGAGACAAGGCTAGGGACAGTTGGACTCACGTCCTTTGGACGTGTTATCAGGAAGGACCAGAGCCTGGGGAAGGAAATCACGCTCAGTAAAGTAGAATCAAGGAAAACTACAAGACTTCACTGAGATGACCTGATACAAAGGCTGCAACTATGGGCTCAAAAATAGCAATTTTTTGGAGGATGGCACAGTATTAAGTAATATTTTGTTCTGTGGCACATAGGGTGATGATGATTCACAGCTGACTGGATGACCCTAACACAAACAGTAAATTCATGCAATATAAATCCTCCAACTTAATATTTTTTCTCTAAGGTTTGTGTGTGTGCAAGCGTCTGGTCTAAGCTCTTTCCATCTCCATATGAATTTTCTGGTTTCTGTTACAAAGTCCTGCCTAGGATTTTGATTGAGATTAAATAATCACTGTAGGTCAAGTTGGAGACAATAGAAAACAATAGTGACTATTTCAATCCAAAAATATAGCATATATACATACATTAATTTATTTCTTCACTTTTGATCATTTATATATAATTTTTTACATATAATTTTCAGTGCTAAGATTTTAAACATTTCATTTCATGGTATCAGTGTTCCAAAATTACTATAAATGTAATTCTCCCACTGCCACAGTAACCCTATAGGGCAAAGTAGGAATGCCCTGTGGCTTTCTGAGACTACAAATCTGTAGAGGAGTAGAAAGCCTCATCTTTCTCCCAAGGAGTGGCTGGTGGTTTTGAACAGCTGATCATGCAATTAGTAGCTGGATACATAACCACAATGACACTGGGCCCTTTATAGGGGAAACCACAATCATCACTGTACCACTAGGTAATATTGGAGAAAAGATTGAAATTTTCAAATATTTCTTCTGGTTTGAATCCATATTCAATGCTCATGGAAACAGCCATCCAGAGATATAACGAGTCATTGTGCTGGGTAAATCTGCTGAACAAGATCTCTTTAAAGTGTTGAAAAGCATGAGTGTAACTTTGAGGACTAATGTAGGTCTGACTTCAAACATGTGCAATCATATGCAGGTTAAAGGTGGGCTTTGAATTAGGAAGACCGAAAAAGAAAGGATGCATGTGAATTATGGAGCTGGAGGAAAATATTTGAAAGTAGCATGGACCGTCTAAATTTGTCTTGGGAGTAGAGCCAGAACGCTTCTTCCAGGCAATACTGGCCAGACTTCATCTCACTCACTTTGGACTTTAGAAACCAGTCCCTTGGTAAAGTAGATGGGCAGCAAAAAAGAGGAAGCTCCTTGACAAGATTGATTAATACAGTGGTTGCAACAATGGACTGAAACAGAAGAACAATTGTGAGGACGGAGCAGGACCTGGCAATTTTTTCTTTTGTTGTGCATTTATATGCAATTGGTAGTATTTCTTTTCTTTAAACATTTGAATTAAAATTAAATATTGAATTTGCCAGTAAAATCATCTGGTCCTGGTGCTTTCTCTTTGGGAAGGTTTTAAAAAATTAAGTCAAC
>NW_022111321.1:13975921-13977182 GCF_000313985.2 Echinops telfairi
CTCTGAGTTAGTGCGCCAGTGGTGTCACCTGGGAAGATTCTCTCTGGTCACAGTGAATTTTTTGTAATAGCAGTTTCGCAGAAACCTCATTTTTTTGATGGCCAATTTAAGAGGACAGTGTGAAGCTGTGAAATTTTGTCTCCTGCTCAGGAAAAATGCCACAGAAACTGTTGTGGTGTTGAACACAGCATACAAGGGCAGCACTATGGGAAAAAACCCAAGTGTGTGAATGGTTTTCTCATTTCAAAAGAGGTGAAATGTCAATTGATGACAAACCTTGTTCTGGATGTCCATCAACTTCCTGAATGGACGAAAATGCTGCTGATTCTTGGTGTATTTGGAGTTCATTCCACCAGATCAGACAGTTAATCAAGCTTCTGTTGAGAGGTTCTGAAAAGAATGTACAACAGTGTGCGACAGAAAAAGCCTGATTTGTAGCAGACAAGGACTGTTTTTTCCACCAAGACAATGCACCTGTTCACGCAGCCATTTCAGCATGGCAGATTTTGGTTAAAACAACATTATTCTCTTGCCCCGCACACCTAACTCACCTGACTTTGCTCTCTGTAACTTCTTTTTGTTTTCACCAAAGAAGAGGGGGGTGAAAGGACAGTAATTTGACAGTGTAGAGGAGGTGAAGAAGAAAATGAGGGAGATGCTGTTAGCCTTCCAAACAGATGAGTTTGAAAAATGTTTCCAAGAATGGAATCACAGGTTTGACAAGTGTATTAAGTGTGATGGAGAGTACTTTGAAGGTTCAAATGTTGTTTTGTAAAAAAATTTAAATACATAGCCTTGAAAAATCCCTTTCTTTTTTGCTTATCCCCTTGTATGTATGTATATATAAGCATATGCATTATCATTCTCAGTGAAAATCTACAAAGTATAGTTTTCCAATTAATAAGTAAAATACAAAGGATTCCACAACAGTGATTGCAATTGAAGCAATGTGACAACACACTCCCATTTCTTCTCTGGGTCCCTGGTTTTCCCTTATCTAGTGTCCCTGTTTCTCCTTGCTTTCTCATCTTGAGTTTTAAGTAAAAGTGTTCCTGTGGTCACTCATAGCTTATTGTTCTAAGATGCACCTTCTTTACAGATGTTATTGTTTATTTTATTGGTACATTTATCATTGGACTTGGAAGTGGCCTCTGGAGTGCCTTGAGCTTAACATGAGAACAGTGGTTCTCAACCTTCCTCATTCTGCGCCCTTTCATGCAGTTCTTCATGCTGGGGTGACCCCCACCATAGAAGTATTTTC
>NW_022111321.1:13978526-13993758 GCF_000313985.2 Echinops telfairi
TCAGAAATATCCAGACAGTTGAGAACAATACTCTCATTCAGTTTATATTTAAATAGACCATGAGTTGATTTTTGCCCCCACACACGGCTATACTAACTTTGCATGATTACGGATGTATTTTCTGTAATAAAATTATCAGAATATTTCAACTTAGAGACTTAAATTTTAAAAGCTTTAGAAAGACATTAAAAATGATCTAATTCAAACCACTAGTTTTTATTTTATTTTGATGAAAAGCCGGATATCCAGAAGGAAGTCAAGGTCACAGAGAAAGTTAATACAGAACTGAGAATGGAAATCAGGTCCTTCGAAGCCAAGAGCAAAGAGATGTTGGACTGTGTTAGCCTGCCTTTGCTTGCACACAGCCATCTGTAATACCATTTGGTTGTTCTCTGTGAATCTGCTGCAAGTTTTTCTGGTGATATTTTCTGAAGTAGAATTATTCCACAACATCTTGGTTGTTCTTTTTACTTTTGGCTTTGAATTGCAATCCTGAACTGCATACCGCACCCCACCCCACCTCTTTCTCCTCTACATTTTTTGGAAGAAAAGTTTTAAGTTTTATTATGCAGTGAACAGTCTCCTAAGAATGTGTCTTCAAAGGCAGAATAGTGAAATTTGATCATACTGGCAACAATAAGCCTTGTGGTTTGAATTATACACATGCAAAACCATCATCACAGTCACGCCTTGGATTGAAAGTAGTGCCTTAATGTGATACAAATTAAAGATATAATACAATTTGAAGTTAGAAAATTCTCACCAAAGGTTGCCTGCTAATGGCACTAGGTTGCCTTTCTGAATATATTTACATGAGCATACAAAAATCAGAAAAGAGCTTTATTAGAGCTTGATTATGGTAAAATCAAAAGTACCATGCAAAGTCTAAGGGTTTGTTCTAATTTCTGTGCTTAACGAGGCTGCAGTTATTTAGAACTGAACGAGATAACAGGCAGAGCAGATGCTTCTATTTGTGTAGCAAGGTCATGGCAATGCTCTTCGACCCAATCCAGATTTGTTCACGTGTCTTGTGGTGAAGTTCTGAAGTTACCAACCCTACAAGTCGTTTTGGGCAGAAGCATGAAGACATGGTCTACATGGCCTTTTATATTCCTTTGTAGGATGCCTAACTAGTTATAAATATTTTTCTGAATCATGAAAAATTACTAAATAGGGAAAAAATGTCTCTGAGTCATCTGAGAAATATAGAGAACTGGATTTTTAAATGTTTTATCCAAGTATTTAAGGGCCAGACTTAAAACAAATTGAAGTTCTTAGAAAGGGTATAACAATTGAGATAAGCTATCTGCATTTCAGATGTGGAAATTTGCTGTTCAACACTGCAGACAGGGTGAATAGAACAGGATGATGAGACGTAACATCGATGTAAGAAAGAATGGAGAAAGGGGATTGGCAAATGCTTTCTGTCCATAGTCACGGAGTAGATATTTCAGGCGTTCTGGTCTTCATGGAAACTACTCATTAAGCCATTATACTGCAGAAACAGTCACAGACAATATATACACATACAGACATCGCTGTTTTAAAAAATATATTATTCATAAAATGCACTTGGCGGAGCAAATTTGGCCTGTGCAGTGCATGCATTGATATAATAAGGCCGAGTGCTCATTTTATCTCTATTCTACCCACCAAACCATGCCTGAAACTTCCACTCAGATCTGCAGTGTCTGTCTACAAGGAGCAGATGCATGACAAACCACCTGGACATCGATGACACAGTAAGAAAAAATGTGAACATAAAAACAGAATCGAGAGAAGCAGAAAAGAGGCAAAGGGTCTGTGTGAACAAGCACTGTGAACTGATCCAGTTCTATAAAGACGCCATTGGGATTCCATGGGCTAAATCTCAGATAACTATTTATAGTGTTAAAAACGAGATGTAACTTTTAAAGCACAGCAGCTCTGATGGCATAGTGGTTAAGAGTTTTCATGTCCAACAGGAAAACGATGGGGCTTTCTACTCCTGTAAACAGTTCCAGCCTCAGAAACTCACAGCGCCATCCAATAGGGTGGATGGAGTCTGCATCCACTGGATAGCGGTGGGTATTTTTAGTTTTAACTTTGAAACCTCAACTGCATTTCACTTACTGCCCATCCATTTTACCAAGCATAATGTCCTTCTTCAGGGACGAGGCTCTCCTAATATCATGTCCAAAGTATGTAAGACTAAACGCATCATCGTTAGCTTCTAAGAGCAGTCTGGCGGTACTTCTCAGACAGCAGTTCTCAAACTGTGGGTGGTTGCGACCCCTTTGGGAGTCCAATGGCCCTTTCACAGGGATCGCCTAAGGCACCGCTCCTTTATCCATCTCCAGGCAGGTCCACCCGCATGCAGATATGCCCAGGTAAGAGTACCAGGCATGAAGACTGTTACCCATGCTACACCATGCTTCAAGACAAAATTTCATTAGAAATAAATATTTCACAATATATAATTACATATTGTGATTAACCACTATGCTTTAATTATGTTCAATTTGTAACAATGAAAATACATCCTGCATATCAGATATTTACATTATGATTCATAACAGTAGCAAAATTACAGTAATGAAGAAGCAACAAAAATAATGTTATAGCTGGGGTCACCACCACATGAGGAACTGTATGAAAGCGCCAGGGCATTCGGAAGTTGAGAACCACTGCTCTGAGCAATGAATGGCTTAGAGAGCGGAAATGAGGTAAAATGACATTTGAAGCCTGAGGTTGAAATAACTACTTCCCTACTCTTCAAAGAAGCTATATCCCTTTGTTCACCTCTTCCCTTTAAAACAGTGGGTGAAGGGTGACGTTGGATAGTGTAAGATATGACAAAATAATAATAATTTATAAATTATCAAGGATTCATGGGGGGCGCGGGGAGGAGCTGATATCAAGGGCTTAAGTGGAGAGCAAATGTTTTGAGAATGATGAGGGCAATGAATGTACAAATATGCTTTACACAATTGATGTATGTATGGATTATGATAAAAGTTGTATGAGTCCCCAATAAAATTATTTTAAAAAATCATTGCAGTAAAGAGAAAATAATTGAAATAACAGTTGCATCATGATAATCCCATAACAAACCTCATACCCTTGAAATGGCTGGTATAGGTGTGAAAATAACATACATGAGTGTTGTATGCATTAAGCTGTCAACTAGAGACATGCTAACCCAAGAAATGCTCTCATTTTAAAATATGATTTGGAGATGTTTTTATTAATTATGAACTCATAAGAGATGGTAAAAGTAAATAGGATGTTCTTGGAAATACATATTTCAGGATTGATATCACGATTATAATTACTCTGTCACATACCTGCTTCTCTCATCTCAGGTGGGGTCTACTCAAGGTGATTTTTGGCTCTCTTGGATTTCTTTTAAGTTTCTTCAGCTTCAACCTGAACTTGCAGATGAGCCATTGGCCATCTCTTCCACAGCCAGCCCCTGGCCTCCTGCTGCTGTTAGGAGCCTCTCCACCTCCTCTTCCCACCGACCCAGTCAATTCCATTCTGCATTTGCCGTGAAGTCTTTGGATTTGAAAATTCAGCTTTGTTACTATCCCCATGGCCATGATTTCTACCTCTTGTCCTTTCCACATTGTTTCCAACTTTCGCATTCCAAGCACCAATTAATAAGCAACTTGAACGTCACGACCGTCTCCAAACGGATTTGATACGCTGAATAAGAAGCGATGAAAGGCCTGGTGAGCTGTCGGATGAAATAAGGAATACCGCACATGAAGAAAGAAAGATCATTTAAAAGACGGGAAAGAAAGAACAGAACAAAGAGGAAGCCCGGAGAGACTCTGCCACCTGCTTTTCATTTTAGAGCAGCTGAAACAAACGAAGAAAAGAATGACATAAACAATCTGAAGGGAGGTGGCAGCAGTGGTGGAGGCTCAGGCAGCATGTGGGGAGGGCCAGGAGGGGGGGAGTTGGTGGGTGGTGGGTGGGGGGTGGACCTGGCACTGTGGCTGCAGCAGCAGGAGCCAGTGTTTGGGCACCAATGCCAGCACTGGGGGAGAAGCTCTTTGCTCCTCTCGTCATCGCCGCTTCTCCTAGAAGCTTAGAGGTTCTTGAGGGAAAGTGATGAAGGAAGGCATGAAGCCTCCCTCTCCCAGCTGCATGTGTAGCCACTGTTGAAGCAAATGCCTACCTAATTGGACAGAGTTGGGGTATTCAAAAAAATGTGATATTGCAGATCAACATATTAAATCTCAGATGGAGCATTTGGGCAGGGAACAGTTAGTTACACGAAGACCCTGATCCTGGAGGCAAACTCCAAGAGGCAGAGGCCAGAAAGCAGACAGAATCAGGAAAAAAATTGTCTGAAATGACCCACAATGCTTTGGAGAACATTAATGTGATTGGCCAAGACTTGAAGCATCTCTTCCTGCACCAGCGCAGGGGGTCATCAGTATCTACCCAGATGTGCAGCAGATTCAATCAGATCCAGAACATGAAGTGGATCTGGAAAGCCAGGACACATGTCCTGACACATGTCCCCACCCGCTCCATAGCTCTGAATGGAACCCTGTAGCAGAACTGAGTGCCAGGAAAAGCTTACATAGTAGGCGGGGAAGCCAGAGACCCCAGAGGGAAATTCCCAAATCAACAGGAAATCTAGCCAGGAGATGGCAACTGTTAGTCAATCATATTTACCCCAAGAGGAAGCAACAGCGCAAATTCACGCAGCTCATGCAATGATGTCCAATGCAGTAAGATCACAGGCCGGTGAGTGAAAAGTCTTGTGGCTCCAGTGGCGGTGGAAGCATCTCAGAGGTCTGACTGCTATCAGTATGGTTGGAGTAGCTTGTCCCCAGGAAGGTAAAGTCGAGAGGGAGTGTGTCCTGCCTCCAGGTGGGAAGGGAAGAAGTTTCCAGAATCTTCATGAGAAGGCCATGCCCACAAGGAGGCATCATGCTGTGATTGGTTTGAAAGGCTAGACTCCACCCCTTCACTCTTAATATCCTGACATGAGATTATGTAATGACCACTGTATATTACAAATTAATAACTCATATTTAACAGAATTATGTGATAACCTACAAAAATCCAATTCAGACCTTTGATATTCTTACTGTGGCACCTAAGCAGAGATTTGCTTTTGGAAGCACACAATGTATATTAAAACCTTATTTCATCTAAAGAGGAAATATGATTTTGGAGTTTTAGTATTTTTTTCTCCTATAAATCATGAATCATAGATCATTGCTTCCCAGCTTATGCCCAGTGGAACTATAATGAGAAGTGTTTAGATCTATATGCCCAATATTGTAGTTGTTAAAATCAACTATAATATCTATATTATAAATATCTATGTTATATTATAAACTATAACATCATATTATTTAGGTTTTATACACTTTAACATTTTAGTACCACTATATATTGATAATATTAGATATTATAATAGTATTTTAGGCTTTAGGACAGGCGTCCTCAAACTACGGCCCACGGCCCACATGCAGCCCGCCGAGGACATTTATTAGGCCCACTGGGTGTTTTTGTCCCGTTAGTTTATTTTTTGCTTCAAAATAAGATATGTGCAGTGTGCACAGGAATTTGTTCATAGTTTTTTTTTAAACTATAGTCCAGCCCTCCAACAGGTCTGAGGGACAGTGAACTGGCCCCCTGTTTAAAAAGTTTGAGGACTCCTGCTTTAGGAGAATGACCTTATATTTTGGTGATGAATACTAAGTTATGTATAGGGTATCATCAGCATAATTTAAGTTGATTCTTGGTGCTGGATATATGTGTTTATTGTTGTAACAATTTGGGGTTATTTCCCTTTATATTTATTTTTTATAATAAAAAAAGAGACAGAAGAGATACTCATACTTGAAAAGAATAATTATCAGTGCTAATCAACCCCACCCCTCCTTTTTAAAAAATAAGTTTCATCACAATTAAAAAAATAATGATAAAGACCTAAACAGAAACCAAAGGGCAGCTCTAAATGATTAAGTAAAGCATTATAACGAAACATGAAAAGACTTGGAGTGACAAAACCAAAAATGATGAACACACTCAGCATATCTTCAGGCATAAGACTGAATAAAAAAAAATAACGACTTGATTTGTAATACTGAAAGATTCTTTGAGCAAAATAATATATGAGAAAAGAAATGTCAGAAGAAGACGGAAGAATACACAGGCCCTGGACCAAAAAGAACTAGTAGACATTCCACCCTCTACAAAGTTAGCCTAGAATCTAGACCCAAAGATCCTGGAGGAAGAAGTCCTTCGGCTGCACTGAAAGTGTTAGACAAAAACAAAGATCAGGGAATTGACAGACTTCCCATTGAATTGTTTCAACAAGCTTATGAAACACTGGAAACACTCATTCACCGACGCCAAGAAATTTAGAAGGCAGTTGCCTAGCCAAATGTCTGAAATAAATCCATAACTGTGTCCATTCCAAAGAAAAGTCACCCACAGCATGCAGAAATTATTGAGCAATATCACATGCAAGTAAAATTAATTCAACAACAGTTACATTAGCAAATTGATAGGGAGCTGCCAGAAATTCAAGCCTGATTCCAAAAACAATGTGAAACAAAAGATGCCATTCCTGGACCCTTGGCTGAGAGTAGAGAAAACCAGAAAGATGTTTACTAGTGTTTTAAGGCTATGCAAAATATTTGACTGTTTGGATCAGAACGAACTATGGATAGCCATGAGAAGAATGGAACTCCAAAAACACTTAATGGTGCTCATGTGGAAGCTGTAAATGGCTCAACAGGCAGTTTTGCAAACACAACAAGGGAATATGCATTTTTTTGGATCAGGAAAAGTGTATGTCAGGGTTGTATCTTTTCGCCATATGTATTCAATCTGTATGCTAAGAAAATAATCAGAGAAACTAAACTATATAAAGAAAAATATACCAACTACCTGTATGAAAAACTGTACTAACAAGAAAAAGAAAAAAATGTACTGAATACTTACTAGTACTTGGTGACTGTGGGTTTGGTTTTAGTTTTTTGGGAATACCTATTATAAACAAAATAAAAACATAGATGGGAAACCTTTAAGTTCTATAGAAGTTTGGAGTTCTGTTATTCTATATTAAAATCAAGAAAGTTGGCAAATGTTGAAATATGGACACCCCCCAAATAACATACTGTCATTGAATTGGTTACAACTCACATTGTTCTCATTGGTTACAACATCAACGGCCCTTTCGCAGGGCTGGACTAAGACCAAGACCAAGACCTTGAGCCAGGTCCAGGCAGGTCCACCTATATGCAGGTACGCCCACATATGAGTACCCAGCGTGAAGACTGTGACCCATGCTACATCATGCTTCAAGACAAAATTTCATTGATTTGTCATTACAAATAAATATTTCACAATATATAATGACATGTTGTTTTTGTGACTAATCGCTATGCTTTCATTATGTTCAATATATAACAATGAAAATACATCCTGCAGATCAGATATTTACATTACAATTGATAACAGTAGCAAAATGACAGTTATGAAGTAGCAAGGAAAATAATTTTATGGTTGGGGGTCACCGCACCATGAGGAACTGTATGAAAGGGCCGCGGCATTAGGAAGCTTGAGAACCACTGGGCTACAGCATTGTAGAGAAAGAGTAGAACTGTTCCACATGGTTTCCAAGGCTGTACATTTGTATTGAACCAAAAGTCTCATCTTTCTCCAGTGGAATGACTGGTAGATTTGAATTGCTGACCTTTCAGTTAGCAGCCCAGTGCTTAACTTATTTGTACCAGCAGTGTTACTTCTTTGAAATATAGAAATTTGAAATCATAAATCAGCTGTGATTGCTAAGCTTGTGTGTCAACTCTGCTACCTCAAGCTTTTCAGTAGTCTGGCAGCTAGGTTGACAAGTATAGACTGATATCATCAGCATCCATTTTGTTCAATGGAATGATGTAAAGACTTCCATTAGGAGATCTGCCGTGCTTCTAACATAGATTTATTCATTCTTCAGGCATTTTATGTTACATTTAATATTCTTTACCAACACTGTAATTCAGAGGCATGGATTCTTCCATTATCTTTCTTATTCGTTGTCTAGCTTTCACATACCTGTAAGATAATTGGGAATATTATGCTTGGTTCAGGCACACTGTTGCGCTCCACATGACATCTTTGTTCTTTAATACCCTCAAGAGGTTTTCTTCAGCAGCACAAGACATCTCTTGGTTTCTTCACTGCTAGTTCTACGATAGTTGATTCTTGACAAATGTAGTATTTTCAGTACTATTTATCATGATGGTATCTGTTGGTCGAGTTGTAAGGATTTTTGTACTTTACATTGAATTGCATCCCACATTGGAGGATACGTGTCTGATTTTTAGTAGCAAATGCTTCAAGTCCTCCTCAGTTTCAGCAAGTATGGTTGTGTCACCTGTATACCACAAGGTATTACTAATCCTTCCTTGAATTCTTATGTCATATTCTTCATATTTGTTACACATACCTATTGAATAATCATAGTGAAAGTATAAAACCTTTTCTGGTTTTAAACTAGATAGCATTTCCTAGTTCTGTTTGAATGACTGCATCTGGATCAATGTATGGGTTCCACATGAGCACAGTTAAGCTTTCTGGAAGTTTTGTTCTTCCTGATATTTTCCATAATTTGTTATTATCCATACAGTAATGCCTTTCTATAGCCAATAGAACACAGGTAAAATGCTTCTGATATTCATTGATATCAATCAAGGTCCAGATGATATCAACAACAATATCCCTCGTATACATAATAAAGGTGGACAATGAATTGATGCCTTGATGAAGACTATTAAATATAGCATAGACTGTTATGTAAGGAGACTAAGAATACCATGGACAGCTAGAAGAATTAACGTACCTGTTTTGGAATAAATACAACCAGAATACTTTTAAGGGAGGATGGGAGTCTATCTTATGTGCTTTGGGCATGTTATCAGAAGGGACCAGGCCCTACAGAAGAATTTCATGCTTAGTAAAACAGATAGCAAGTTAAGAAAGCTATCACTAAAGATATAGATTAACATAGAGTCTGAAGCAATGAATTCTATCTTACAAAGCTTGTGAGAATTATGTCAAACCAGTATTTTGTTCCAGTGTACTTGGGATTTCTGTAAGAACCTTATTGCAGATAAGCACAACACCAGTAACATTTTATTTGTGTGGGCTATTAATTATATTGTTCAAAGGCTTCTTCTTTCTGTTAAATCACCTTTTTTTTTCAGTGAACACAGATAAGTATCTCTTCCTATTGGTTGGGTGGGTCCTCCACATTTCTTGGAATATACAAGTGAATGCTCCCAGTGTTGTGTCTACTTGTTGAAACACCTTGACCCTTGTTTTCCACAAATGCCGTGAATGTAGCTTGAAATTCTTTCTTCGGTACTATTGGCTTTTGGTCATATGCTACCTACTGAAATG
Source organism: Echinops telfairi (assembly GCF_000313985.2). Classification (NCBI taxonomy): domain Eukaryota; kingdom Metazoa; phylum Chordata; class Mammalia; order Afrosoricida; family Tenrecidae; genus Echinops; species Echinops telfairi. The sequence continues at coordinate 13,987,947 of NW_022111321.1, forward strand.
GTGGAATATCGACCCACTATTTTGAGGCATGCAATAGGCTGTGCACTGTGAGGTCATTAGTTTGACACCACCAGCCACTTTTCAAGAGAAGATGAGGCTTTACATTCCCATAGTCACATCTCAGAAACCTAGAGGGGCAGGTCTACCCTGTTTTGTAGGGGCCGTGTGAATCAGAATCTACTCAATGGCAGCGAGAGATTCTTCCTTCCTTATTCTTTGGATGTCATTCAATATTATGCACATAGAGCTTCAATACTCCTTTGGGAAGCTTCGGTATTTTCCTTCAATTATTTCAGCTTGATAACTGCTAAATGTGGTCGTGCTTTTCTTTCTCCATGACTTTGCACCTTTTTAATATAATATTTTATCTCTTCAAATACTCAATATAGATGTTAATTATCTCTTCATTATTTCTTCCACACACTCTAGCTATGCTACATTCAAGAATAAATATCAGAGTCTCCTTTGACAACTACTTTGCTCTTTTGTTTTCTTTTCTGAGTTTTTAATAACCTTTTGATTTCTTCATATCTGATGTCCTTGATGTTATCCACAATCATCTGTTCTTTGGTTAGCCAAGGCTGCCTCTACCCTAATCTTTTTTCTATGCTTTCGGGAAGTTATTTGATCTCTCTGCTGATCTATCTGTAGTTCATAGATTACAGAAAATTAGGTTTATTCTGATGCAAAGTTGACACTCTATAAAAATCTTTAGAATGAGTGAAGGCAATCCTTCAATCCTATTAGCCCACTGATAGTTACAGTGTTATCACCTTAATAAAATCTCCTCTCACCTCTCAGAAATACTAGTATTTTTCTTTACTAAGAAGAACTTATAGGCTCTGCTTATTTATCTTGCACTGTAGAATATGTTAGAATTTCATTATACTGTGCTTGTATTATAATACTATATGGTGTTGTAGTGGTTAAAATGTTCACCTACTAACCAAAAGGTTAGCAAAACTCATCAGCCATTCCATGGGTGAGAGATGAGGCAGTTTGATTCTCTAAAGATAATTTCTCCCATAATATCCTAAAGCATCCCTGAGAATTGGAACTATGACATAGTTACCTTCATTCCCACACAAAGCTTAACACATTGCTTTGCTTATAGTAGGTACTACATAAACATTTATGATATAAATTAATAAATATTTGGTAGCATTATTGTTCTTTATGTTATAGGCTTACGCCAATGAACATAGTTTGATTCTTTATATTTTATTCTCATTATAATTTGATTACTTAAAAAATATTCCTTTTCTATTAACTTTTTCTATTGTATGTTATCTTTATCCACTACATACATTATTTGAACTAAGAGCTATTTTTATACATGTGTATAATACGAAACTATAGCATGTCTTACTAGAATGTGACTGTTGTCTTTATTAATGTTCTCTATTTTACTTCTCTGGGTTCTAATATCCATTGCAATGTTTACACAGGACTCACAAAATTCATGATTAACGGATTTATTAAGAAAACGAACATATTGTAATGCCACTGAGAAGTGCTTATGACAGTTGTTTATGAAGACATGTTCTAATGTGTTTCAGGTATGCTAATACATTCCCAAGGGGGAATATCCGTCCACTGGAAGCTTTAACCCCAAGGCATTCAGCTCAAGCTTTGTGGGCCAGAAAATGGCAAGGTCAGCACTTTGAAACCACCTCCTTGGGAGAAAGCCGGACGTTTTCCTCCTGTAAAGAGTGATGAGCTAGGACACTCACAGGAGCACCTACCTCTAACCTGCCTGTAGGCTAGTTATGAGTCGGCACCAACTGGAAGCGAGTCAGTTTGATTTTGTTGTTGTTGTTGTTACACCGATATATTTCATACACCCATGTTACCAGTTCACATGGAAAGACTTTGGATTCGGATTTGTAATTCCACCTAAGTGTCCTTCAAATACAATTTTATACAGATTTAATAAAGTGTCTTTAAAGAAAAGTGGTATCTTTTAACCATAGCAACGACTGGCATTTTCACAGTGATTCAAAGCCTAGTTTTTGAGCATCACTTGGAGCGCTTTTCTCTGAGCAGATCCTCGGGGAGCCCTGGTGGTGCTGTGGGTTAGATGTTGGCCTGATGATGCAGAGTTGGCCATTCAAGACCAGCAGTCTCTCCATGGGAGAAAGATGAGACTCTCTGCTTCTGAAGAGCTTTACAGGTTCAATAATCTCCATCCAGGCACTATGAATCAGAATCTATAAAATAGCAGTGGGTTTGATTTGGATTTTGGTAATTGTCAAGATCTCAAATTCAGTTCAAATTAGTTTCTTTCTTATTTATTTCTCTCCAGCCTATTCTAACACAGGTTATCCAAGACTACTCTTTGAGACACATGGCTGGGCAATTACAATGTAATAATTGCCTTGCTTAATAGCCCTTGGGTTTGCCCAAGGCTATTCATTTCTCAAATATAATTAATAATTTTGCATTATGCCGGACACCATCTCTTTCATTTTGAGAAAGAAGAGGTTTTACCAGTGGGACCCTCCACAAGTACTCCCCCAACACAAGAACACTTTGTTCTAACAATTTGGCAGTCTGAGATGCTCACCTGCCTGGCATGATCGCTGAAGACAATGGGTGCACAAGAAAATGTGGTGAAGAAAGCGGATGATGTTTGGCTACCAAAAGATATAACACTTGAAGGTACTGAAGACAATGGGTGCACAAGAAAGTGTGGTGAAGAAAGTTGATGGTGCCCAGCTACCAAAAGATATAACACCTGAAGCCTTAAAGACCTGAAGATAAACAAGCAGCCATCTAGCTGAGACAACAAAACCCACACAGAAGAAGCACACCAGTCTGTTTCTACTCAATCGCTGAGGACAAAGGGGGTGCATTAGCAAATGCGGTGGAGAAAGCTGATGGTGCCAAGCTATCAAATTACACAGACTCTGGGGTCCCACATGCTGGAAGATAGACAAGGGGCCATCTAACTGAGAAACAACAAAGCCCACATGGAAAAAGCACACCAGCCTGTAAGATGACAAGGCGGAGAAGGGGTCAGGTATCAGGTATCAAAGACCAAAAAATAAAAATAAAAAAATCATAACATTGTGAATGAGGGGGAGTGCAGAGTGGGGATCTAGGGCCCATCCGGGGGAAATTGGATATCCCTTTGCAGAAGGGCTGCGGGGCGGTGAGGAGCAAATCGGAGTGCAGTGTAGTAATGATGAAATGGGCAATTTTCCTCTAGTTCTTAAATGCTTCCTCCACCCCACTACCATGATCCCAATTCTACCTTACATATCCGGCTGGACAAGAGGATGTGCATTGGCACAGATAGGAACTGGAAATACAGTGAACCCAGGACAGATGAAGCCCCCAGGACCAGTGGAAAGAGTGGCGATGGCGGGAGGGTGGAGGGAAGGAGAGGGAGAAAGGGGGAACAGAGGATAAGGTCTACATATGGCCTCCTCCCTGGGGGACTGACAGCGGAGAAGTGGGTGAGGAAGACATTGGATGGGAAATATATGATAAAATAATAATAATTTATAAATTATCAGGGGGAGGAGAGGGGAATGGGGAATGGGGAGGGAGGGGTAAATGAGCTGACACCAAGGGTTCAAGTGGAAAGCAGGTGTTGAAAGAATGATGAGTTCAATATATGTACTAATGTGCTGGACACAAATGACGTATGTACGGATTGTGATGAGTTATATGAGCCCCAATAAAATAATTATTTAATTAAAAAAAGGTAGAGATCTTGCATATTTCATAACTAAATGAATATCATGACATTGGTAATTCAGAACATCTTCAATGAGTACAAGACTCACACAAAATAATGTGACCAAATTTGTATCATTATTTTTAAAATGAAAAGAAAAAGATCAACATTATTTCATTTATTAAACAAACCACAAATAAAGTCTAAAATGAAAGATTATTATTAAATTTAAAATATATGTGTGATGTGTTCTTATGCTTAATATAAAAGCAAGTTAACGGCTTTTCTTTTTCTTTTTTTTCCCTAGTAATTAGCTTATCTGTTAATTATCTCTGTATCTTAGGGGACTAGTCCCCCAAGACGTGGCTAACTATTTTCAACTTCAATGCTTCAGGCTAACAGGTAGCAAAATTAGTAATATAATTATGATGATCAAAGTATTCATTAAAAAATAGTGAGCCCTACTTATAATCAGCACAGGTGACAATAGCTGCTTTTGTTATTTAAATTGCACTCTAGCCTTAAGAAGCACCTTAACCTGCATTGAGTACAACACTTAAAACTTCATGAGCTCAAATAAAAGTTTAAAGATTTAAGGAGAAGATAGGATACACAAAATAATTTTAAGGAAAAAAGAATAATTATATTATCTTTGATTATAAAAAGCTATTTGTACTTCATATTAGAGCATAAAAATCTTTTGGAACCAGTTATTAACTATTTACCCTTTTGCATATGTCCATCCTGCTTGTTTATTATGGATATTAATGAAAAGGAAAATATTTCAGTAAGTCATGAAAGTCTCCAGAAACATGGCAATTAGTATGGACTTTATTAGGGCAAACGCCTATAATTTAAAGAAAGCATGGTGCCATTTCTATAGGCTATGACTATTTTGGATCTCTTAAATTCATATATTACTTCTGTTTTCTCTACCCCTGGTCAACTCCCTCCTTTCATTGACCCATAATAAAAAAAATGTAACAATATACTGTTTTACTCCATTCATGCGTACCCTCCTTCAAAGTCTTGCTGGGGAGTACATTATATGAGAAAACAAAACAAAATAAATCTACAGTGAGCTCTGTAGCCTTTCTCTCTTTACTTTTATTCAAAATAGCAGTTATCAAAGCAACAGAATAATATAGTACATCAAGCCAGATTCCGTGCCATGAGTCAATGATGACACACAGTGAGCCCCAGTGGGTCTCTAAGACTACACCTATTTGTGGGAGAGAACATCCAGTCTTTCTCCCACGGAGCTGCTGATGGTCTCAAACTGCTAACCAGGAAGATCACTAGATGATCAATAAAATGATATTACTGAACGAACAAAATACATTACATTAAGCACTTTGGAAATAAAGGTAGTCCCTGGTTACAGGTTTATCATTTCCCAACTTTTACTGGCATATTCTTTATCTTTATTCCAAACTCAACCTTTTATAATAAATGATTTAGTGATAAAGATCTTGGTCTTCATGTGGGAAGCCATGTTCAATCCCAGGTTCAGCCACAACAGGTTTGTTAGAGGAGGCTTTTATGTTGCTGTGATACTGATAGGTTTCAAAGAGGCTTTCTGATTAATGCAGGCAGTAAAGTACGACCTTGTGATCTGCTTTCAGGGGACCAGGTTTCAAGCACCAAAGGCGGGGTAAAAAAAAAAAATCATCATTGTGAACTAGGGTGGCGCGTGATGGGGACCCAATGCCCATCTGTAGACAAGTGGACATACCTTGCAGAGAGGGGTAGTGGGGAGGAGAACTCAGGGTTCAGTGTACCAATAATGAAACTCCCAACCTTCCTCCAGTTCTTAAACGCTTCCTCCCCCCAACTATCGTGATCCCAATTCTACCTTTCAAACCTGGTTAGACCAGAGGATGCACAGCAGTACAGATGGGAGCTGGAAACACAGGTAATCTAGGACAGATGAACCCCTCAGGACCAGCGGTGTGAGTGGCGATATTGGGAGGGGAGGGGGGGTAGAAAGGAGGAATAGATCACAAGGAACTACATGTAACCTCCTCTCTGGGAGATGGGCAACAGAAGGGTGGGTGAAGGGAGACACCAGGCAGTGTAAGAAAAGATAAAATAATAATTTATGAATTTTCAAGGGTTCATGAGGGA
>NW_022111321.1:13994633-13996155 GCF_000313985.2 Echinops telfairi
TTAAGCTTCTAATTTAACTCACTTCTAAACATATTATTATTATTGGTATTATTGTGAATGGAATTATGCTTATAATTTTATTTGTGCATTGTTCATTGCAAGTATATGAAAATATAATTAATGCTGCATATTCATCTTGTACGTTGATGCAATTATTGAACTTTGCTGCTCTCACTGAGGTCTCTTAGTAGTTTTTTAGTAGTATGGCATGTAGATATTTGTCTTCCTTAATTGTTAGTCAGTTGCTCTATTGGTTTTTTACAACATCTTGGCATAAATTGTTGCTTAGTATGATCCAATTCCATGTGTACTCCTTGGGGATGGTAATATTAGAAGAATGGAGTTATTTTTGGTTCACAAACCACAGACTTTTTTTCTTTTTTTGCAAAGATTTCATGTATTTTTCTTGAGTAAATATTTGCTTGTTTTCTGTTTATTTTGTTTTGCTTCTGCTGCATTCCTGTAGAACAATTAAAGAAAGCTTTAATTTTGCTTTTGTCTTTGTTTCTAAGCTTTTCACCAGTTATGGTGATTTCTGCTGCAAAATTTAACTTGTGGGTGATATTAATGTTATTGTAGCAGTACGTTAATGGAGACCTTCCAGTAATTCAAGCCAGATTTAGAGAAGCATGTCAAACTAGGGATGTCATTGTTGATGCCAGCTGTTCTTTGGCTGAAAACTGAGAATACTAGAAAGATGTTTAGATGTGTTTTATTGACTAGCCAAAAACATTCAATTATATGGACCATAACAAGTTATAGATAACATTGTGAATAATAGGAATTTCAGAACTCTTAATTATGGTCATTTGGAACTTGTATATAGACCAAGAGACTGTTTTTCAATAGAAAAGATAAGTACTGCATATAGAAATGGAGTACTTGAAGGTTATACCATTTCACTGTACTTAGTCTTTCAATATAAATATTCCAAGAAACTGTGCTATATGAAGAAATTGGAGGAACACTTATGAACAGCCTTCAGTATACATAAGACATAATCTTGTGTGATGAAAACAAAAGACTTGATGGTGCACTTACTGATGAAGAACAATGGCTACAGACTTCAAAATGGATGCCTCAATGTAAAGCAAATGAAAGTTTTCCCAGTTGGAATGATAGGAAATATCATAGTACATGGGAACCAAAAAAAACCATGGACATTGTCAAGGATTTCATAGAAAGAGTTGTTTAAAACAAGCAAGAGATATATTGTATTGGGCAAATAATTTACAAGACCTCTTAAGTGTTAACAATCAAAAATGTTACTTTAAGGTATTAGGTGCATCTAACCCAAGCCATGGAATTTCTAATTTCTCCACAGATGTGAAAAAGCCTGATAATGAATAAGGAAGACCAAAGAATAATTAATACTTTAAATTATGATGGTAGTAAAGAATATTGACTACATCATGGAATGCCAAAAGAACAAGAAAATCTGTTTTAAACAGGGCATGGTGCCCCAACAGGCTAGACTGGAAAACACAAGTTTTTCTTGCTTGGTATATTTTAATTTGTTCTT
>NW_022111321.1:13997816-13999765 GCF_000313985.2 Echinops telfairi
AAAAAAAAAATGACTAGAAAAATGTAACAATAAAAAAAAAAAAAAAAAAAAAAAAGTACAACCAGAATGTTCCTTAGAAGCAAGAAGAGCAAAAATGTTTCTGACATATTTTGGACAGGTTATTAGAAGGACCAGACTCTGGAAAATAACATCATGTATGGTAAATTTGAGGGTCAATGGAGAAGAGGAAGATCCCCAACAAGATTGATGGACACCATGACTGCAATGATGGGCTCAAACAGAGCATCAATCGTGTGACACAGGGCCAGAGAGTGTGTCCTTCTATTGCACACTGGCTTACACTGAGTCAGTGCGGACTCCTAACAAAAGTCAACAACAGCCATGGGTGCTTCAGTGGGGATTTTCTCCATAGGCTCTTCAGACCACCACTCCTCAGTTCTAAGTTTTCAAGATCTCTATTTAGTTATATTTTTCTTGATTTTGGAAACTGAATCAAGACATTCTGTTATTAATTTTATCAGTTCTATGTACTCTGCTTCATTTCTGAGAGATGTGATAAGATCCAAATGCTTAGATCTGCACGTGCATGGGCTGTAAACACAGAAAATGAACCCTCAAATTGTAAATCTTGTAATTAAAATAAGGTGGCTTGAAAAGTAGTCCTCTTTCTCTCCTGAGAAAATGGGGAAAATCATAATTTCCTTATGAAATTTGCCTTAGAAAGAAAATGGGAAGGTCATTGATTTTTGTCTCTAGGAATGAAAATGTAGTAATAAATATAGCATATATAGTAATACATATAGCAATATATTTGAATTCCTCTAGATTAATCTCATTATCAATTCACTCATTTTTATTCTTAAATTGAGATCTCAGCTTTCTATGCTTAGAAATCCTAACCATGAGAAAACATGAAATATTTATATTTTTTCTAACAATTAGTAACATGTGCCTAATCTACTGGCCTTTGATGTTCTTGAAGGCCACAAATGCACTAGCATAGGATCAAAAGACATTTGCTCTTCATTTTTATTGTAGTATCCGATTCAGGAGGAGCATCGTTTGATTCTGTTCGCCCTAGGGTTGCTATGGTGAGCGACTGGCTTGTCCGTGCTTAACAGCAGCAGCTGCTTCCCAGCTGCATGGAAATATAACTCAGTCTGACATTAGTTTTGCCACTTCACCGACAATGCAGCTCTTTAACAAACATTGCCTTCAGCAAGTCAAAAATTCATTGTCTTCATTTTTGGAAGTAGGTAGTTGAGAAGATCATAATCACCTATGTATACAATTCTATCAGTTGTTCAGTGTGGAGGTAAACTCACTTAAAGCAAAGCGAAACAAAACAAAAAGTGATTATGCCTTCCTAACCTTATTGCTATGAAGAACAAAAAAGTATTTCAAGTTTCAAATACTTAACTCAATCATTTGTAAAACATTTGATAACATATTAATAAGGATTCCATTTAATAATGTGAATTAATATAGTCATAAGTTGAATAAAGACCAATCTCTTGATAATCTGGGGGGTTTTGCCTATACAAGATTGGGTCAATCAAAATCTCCTGCACCTAAGTTTGGTAAAAGGCTGATTGATACAAAATAATTCATCTTTTCTGCTTGCCCGACTTGAGGGTCAGATCTAGACTCTCTAGATATTAGATCTAGATTATAAGTATTGGTCATCTTTTCAAAGTGCTTACTAGAAAGAAAAAAGTCAGCACTCAGAATTAGAGATGAAAATAAAATACAACACAATCAAGAAAGGAAATGGTTTTCCTCGGCATAGGTGAGGAGAATCGCTGTGTTGGTTTCTCAGGATTTTTCAGAAACCTGGTAGAATATTTGATGCATTGTGTATGCACATCCTGCCTTTGGTTTTAAAAAGAGCAACTTAATTCATATTTTCCTAAATATACTCGCACTTAAATGGTGCTCTGTGACAGATGTTAATTGTTAGTTCTACAATTAGATAGTCTATGGATTCC
>NW_022111321.1:14000891-14002975 GCF_000313985.2 Echinops telfairi
CGCAGAAAGCCAAATGTGTGCAGCCCGGAGCAGATACAGTAATCCCACGAGGGCAAACCCCCCTGGGCCCTGCCTTTATACTCACCCTGCATTACTTCAGGTGGCGTGGTGGAGGGTACTGGCCGAGCTTATTGGCTGAGCTCAGGTGTACCTGTGATGTGGACCTGTGAGAGTTGATCTGCCTCGGAGGCCTTCGTCTGTGCACGCTCAGTTTTAGGGGCTGAGTTCAGGTGCACCCATGTATTGTCATGTCTCTGGTGCCTAGAATTGTGGGATGCCCAAGCTTGGATTTTCCCATAGGAGTCCTATGGATGCCTGACTTCACTGCAACCCCTTTAGGAGACCTGGGAAGCCGCTTTTTGGCAGGCAGGCATTTTGGGGGAGACAACTCCCATTTATCCTTAGTCTGTCTATCTGTCAAAAACACTTTGCTATATCAACCTTTTTCCTCAGGACTGAACACTACAGTTTGCATCCACTGCTTGCTCTTTTGGATACAGGACGCCAAGATAGGTTTGGGATGTTGATTATCCAGAAAGGCAAAAGAATCGCGACATAAAACAGCGTAGGATAAACATGTAGTGGATGGAGTTAGCTTCAAGAAGAGACGTTTGAAGTATGTGGATGTGTATATTTTGTGAATCCCTATGTGGTTCAGGTCAGCTAACTCCAGTTTTCTCTGTTCAACTCATGCTTCTTACAGATAAGTTTGCACATTAGCAAACACAAACCCTAAATTAATATTGTTCTCAAATTTTTCCCTAACCAATTGCATTAATACATATTTGTATTTTCAAAATGAATATAACTGGCTATACTGGCAACTATAAATGGCTATATTGTTAACTATAAATGCATAAATAGATCTACATCCATTTATTTTTTCACAATGCACATTTCTACTTTAATTATATTAATAAATTAAGTACTCAAATCTAAGAATATAAATTTTCTACTTTCAAATTGTCAGGGATTTTGGAATGTAGATAATTAAACTCAATGATTATCCTATAGATCAAGGCACTTTTATTTTGTGGATGAATACCAACACTAAAGGCTAAGACTTTATGAAACTGAATCAACATAGTACTGTTCACCCTTAGTTAATTTGCAATAACTATTATCATTATGTTTAAATTTACGCCTTGTTCTGTTTATGATACCTGTTAAAATTCTTCACGCTTGAAATACACTATCAAGAGACATAATAGGAACAACTGATAATAAATACCAAGGCTCAATCCCATTTAAAAATTCTTGACATTAGAATAGATAAAGATAAGTAAGAAGTTTCTGTAATGGGATAGGGTTGTGGATTGAATCTTGTCATCCAAAAGATAGGTTGACCTCCTAAAGTGTGATCTGTCTAAAAATGGTATCTTTTCTCTCTTATGTTAATGAAGGTATACCAGGGTACAGTGGGCCCTTACCTAATCCCTCTGGACCCTGTTTTGGGAAAGGACACAGACAGGGCTAACAAGGAAGAAGGCGCCATGAGGAGATCGAGATTGCAAAGCGCTGAGAAAACAGCTCACTCTCTTTTAAAGCCATCTATTTTATATTACGACAACACTTGGAAATTAAGATAGACACGTTTAAATATTCGGGGTTTTGTGGACTCTATGTATGCTCTGTAGCCAGTAATTAAATCTGCTATTGTGTCGGCTACAGGGCACTGAGAACCAAGTGAAAAGGACAGAGGTGATAATCCTGGAGTCCTGAGCTTCAAAGGGAAGATAAAGATGTAGATCAAATGCTGATGAGAGGAAGACACTGAATGAAAACCGCAAATAAGGGGCAATAATAGCAGTCACACACCAATCAGCTCAGCCAGGGCACTTTGAATGATTGAAACTAGTATTCCAATATAACAGGAGTCTGATAGCTGCCTGTGCATGCTCTGTATGCTGTGCTATTGCTCTGTATGCTGTACTATTGCTCTGTATGCTGTGCTATTGCTCTGTATGCTGTACTATTGCTCTGTATGCTGTACTATTGCTCTGTATGCTGTGCTATTGCTCTGTATGCTGTACTATTGCTCTGTATGCTGTGCTATTGCTCTGTATGCTGTACTATTGCTCTGT
>NW_022111321.1:14003132-14007272 GCF_000313985.2 Echinops telfairi
TCCCCATATGAGAGACCAGCCCCCAGAGAAGTGTGGTTCTTCGCCCAACTTATTTTATGACCAAAGGTGCAGCTCCCCCCATTCCACCCACACTAAATCTGTTCAAATCCTCCCACTTCCCAAAATTGCAGCGAAGTAAATGATATGCATGCTTATCAACAGACGAATGGATAAATAAACTATGGTTACTTTGCATAGAGGAATCCTATGCAACACTAAAGAACAACAGATCTATGAGATACAACATGGATGAACCTAGAAGACCTTATATCGAGTGACCTCACGCTAATGGTTTCCCGTCAGCTAGATGAGGTGTCTTTGTCTCATCTAAGATAAATAAATGTTCTCCTTAAATTATGGTTGATATTTGGGGTTTCTTTTGTATACTGAAACAACCCGAGCCACAATTAAAAGTTAACAAGAAAAATAAACAACCTTAATTAACAAACAGGGAAGGAGTCAGATTTGGCCCACTCACCATAATTTGATGGCCCTTAGAGATAATTTAAGTAATTTAGAATTCAAATAGGTTCTGTACAATACCTACAGAGCTTGTATAGTGATAATTTGCTAAGAGAGATCAAAAGAGCTTCAGTTCAATAGTTTCACATCAAAAACTCGTAGGTCACCTGGCTGGATTTAATTATTTCTATGGACGGTATGCTTCAGTGGTTCTCCTTTCTCGCTAAACTTGATCCTTTCTACTATTCCATACCGGAACCTCACATCCAGCGTGGACAAGTTAATTGATCTAGGGCTGTGATACAAGCAGCTGTATTTAAAAGAAATAGGCAGAAGAAAACAAAAGCAGGTAACTTAAAGTTACAGGCAGGGATGAGAATCACTCCAATAATTTCTGAGACATGGTTTTGTTATGCAATTATTTGTATATATTTTAGTCTGTATTCATTGAATTCCTACTGAGCCATTCTTTTTGTCTGTTTATTTTAGGCAAACTGCTTTATATTTCTGTGAGGGAGTGGATAAGCAGTTTCCACTTCAGTAAAACAAGATTAATGATACCCAATTTGTAGAGCTTGGTTAAAAATTAAATAAATTAATCCATATGAATCTTACAAAACACTAGCTAACTTAGAGCAAATTGTTAATATTAATCATAGCTATTACTCTTATTCTTGCACAGTGAAGAATGGCCAACATACACTGCCAGGGACCTTGACTCAGTCATTCCAAGTGTTGTTGGCGCAACTTTGATTTGTCTGCTTACTTTGTTTCTGAAAAAAAAAAAAAAAAAAAAAACCACGTGAGAGGTGGTTTTTATACACATTCTTTTAAAAATGAATTTAGAGAAAATATTGGTTCCAATCTTTAAAAATAGGACTATATATCAATCTGTTGCTGCTGTGTTCCCTCAAGTCAATTCTGGTTCCCAGTCACCAAATGAAACAAAACAGAACTCTCCAGTTCCATTTGCGCTTTCCCAGGAGTCAAGGCCAAGGCAGCAGCCCTCCACACCTGCCTATCCCGGACTCAGTGGTGGGTCCCAAGTGACAAACCTTCACACCATCAGGGCTCTCTCCATTACTTTTAGGAACAATGTATCACTATTGATAAATATACCAACAATATGATCTAAAAGTTATGTCTTCTCTCTCTAATAATGCCCCTCTTCCTCCCTTTTTTAATTTTTAGGAAAACTTATGAAAAGATTAACTTCCTTTAGTTTCCACAGAATTAACTTGAAAGGATTATAAGTGAGCTGCAAGAGTTAGGAGTCTATCTTCACCTTTGTTATCAGTGAATTAGGTTCTAGTTTTTCTGACCTGCACAACTTGGCCCCAGTGGTACTCATTTATTTATTTAGATTATGGCTTATTTAAGATTGTGATAAAATCTGTGGCACTTCTTTAAGAAAGATATGTATAGATTCACCATTTCCTTCCCCATTTTTTGCATAATAGTTTCATTGAGTATAGACCGCATACCGTGGGACCAGATGGAGAATTGTTTCTCAAGATTAAAAATAAAAGAAGACTTCGTTCCTTAATATAGCGATCTATAATAATCATCCTATCTGACAATTTTATTGCACATTAACTAAAACAAGTCAGTGATTACTCATGGTCAGTTTGTTCCTCATTGCTAAAGTTTGAGCATATAAACATTAGTATGCATTTTACCAAAACAAGACACAATTAGTTTGAGTCTCTTCAGAAATGTGTTGTTTTCAAAATAACAAATCTTAATTTCAAATGAAAGGAAGCTCTTTTAAATAAATTTAAGTATAAATAGTGTAAATATGTAATCTTTAAACATGTCAAGAAAATGCAGAACTACTATGTGCCAATTTTTATGTTATATCATAAAAACAGGGTATGGTTTACACATTATAGAAGGCTAGAAGACCCTAGCTAATGTAGAAGTAAAGATATAGAGAGAGAAGTGGAAAAGAAAGTGTTATTCCAGCAGACTTGGGTTACTGAAATCTTGTAAATTCCAAAGGGAGACTTATCTTCCAAACTGGTCCTTGGCCGGTTCCTGTGAGATAACCTTTGTGCTCATTGAACATACTTCCCAGTAAGAGTGTTTGTGTTGTGTTTCACATGTTTGATGCCTTGGGCTTCTCTGTAATACTTAGACCAGATGCATTTATGCTGACAATTTGATTTGTGCTTAATGAGGAGGTCTAGAATCTGAGTAACTGATGTTAGTTATGTTGGTGCTGAATTGTCTATATGACTAATCCCTAATAAAAACATTGGACAGCAGGACTCAGGTGAGCATCCCTGTATGACACACTTCACACATATTGTCCTACATCAGAGAATTTAGCACACTTGCATATGTCTCTTCTAAAAGAGGATATCTGGAAATGTGTGTGAGGTTATGGCTGGAGCTCAGCCCATGTACTTTTCCCCCTTACTTAACTTTAATCTGTACTATATTACTGTGATAGCCACACGGTCAGTACAGTAGCTTTTCTGAGATCTCTGAGTCCTTCTAGGGACCCATCAAGCTGGGAGACATGCAGCATAGAAAATGGGGTATTAAAAATGCATTTAGAGATCCAGTTTGAGATGAAACACACTCTGAGGTACTGCATTAACTAGCCATTATATCATCAATAGCATTTTGGTACCTTTTTGAAAGGGTCATGCAAAATAAGGGAAATACCAGAATAGTTGTGAGCATCAACTGGGGTTCCAATTTACCATACAACAATGCTAGAAAATACGTATCATCAGTGAGATGGTCTTAATATAAAATATAAATTAGGGAACTGTCAGCCTACTGTGAGAGAAAACAATGCCTTTATTACTATAGAACCTACCTACCATATATTCCAGAGTAAACTCACAGCTATTGAGTCGATTCAAATGCACAGCCACCCTCGAGGCCTGAGGAGAACTGCTCCTGAGGGTTTCAGAAGCTATAAATCTTTAACTGAGTAGAATGCTTCCTCTTTCTCCAATATTTCACAGTCGGTGCTCAGAAATTGTTGACGGGTTTTGAAGAATAGAGAAAGAGAAGTAATCATGACTGGGAATCAATATGGAAAGACCTATAAACCCTAGAGTCTCTGTTAAGACGGGCCAAACAGAGGGAGATGACAGATACAGAGGGAGATGACAGATACAGAGGGAGATGACAGATAAAGCTAATCTAGATCTTACCGAGATATTCAATTATCTCAGGATATGTTTGTTTACTAGATTGGAGAAATGTAGGCCAGATGACAGAAAAAAATCATGTGATGTCAGTTGACAGGGTAGAACTGCCCTTATGAGTTTCTGAGACTGTAACCCTTTAATGGAGTAGAAAGTCTCATCTTTCTCCTGTTGAGCCTCTGGTCGGTGGTTTCAAACTGCTGACTGTGAGGTTAGCAGTTGTGATAGGTTTATTGTGCCAACTTGGCCAATAGGAACATATGGGTGGAGTTTAATCAGATCACATCTTGATTGGAGGCTGATAATTGGATTTCTCTCTTCTTCCCTGGTGATAGGACCAGTGTACTGCTGTTGCTTGAGCTAGTTTTTTGCCTCAAGTGGCTGCTGCACTACCTGTGGGCCAAGCCAACCCGTGGATCATGTTGCTAGAGTTTGAGGATCCTTTGAGACCTGTGTCGTGGAGTTGTTGGTGGGCACATTGCTTGAGCTCGAGGCTGGTGGGTTCTGTTGC
>NW_022111321.1:14007642-14010811 GCF_000313985.2 Echinops telfairi
TTCCACCAAAGACACCAATAAGGCACAATTATTGCTAAAGTAGGTCACTTAAAACATCTGGATACATATTTACTAAGGTAAACCAAAACCATTATGGACATTTACTCTACTGAATTAATAATGTTTCTTTAATATGCATGCTTTCTTAAAAACACAAGAACAACTCACCATCATTGAGTCAATGACAACACGTAGCAACCCTGTAGGACAGCATAGAACTGTTCCTGTGAGCTTCTGAGACTGTAAAGTTTTAAGAGAGCGAAAGCCTTGTCTTTCTTCTACAGTGCCAAGTGTTTTTGAACAGCTAACTTTCTGGTTAACAGCCCATATGTAACCCACAGTGTCACCAGAGCTCTTGAGCATTGGCTTCCAAACCCAAACTTAGCCCCTTGTCATTGAGTTCATACATACTTACAGCAACCCTGTAGTATAGCATAGAACTGCCCCTATGAATTTTCTGACACTCTAACTATTGACAGGAATTGAAAGCCTCCTCTGTGTCCCAAGGAGCATCTGGTGGTTTCAAACTGCTGACCTTTCAGTTAACAGCCCAACCATTAACTCCTATGACACCAGGGATCCTGGAGCATTGCCACAGAGCACACCAAATAAAAATAATTAGATTTCAGAAGAGTATGGAAGACCTATCATTTTAAAGGGTTGGGGGGAAATAATGGAAATTATTGTACAGGCATATGGTCCCTCTGGGACACCAATCACCACAGGGTGATGCTGTCCATGGCCCCCAAAGCTGTTAGTTGTCCTTGCTCACCTCCCCAGGTGCATCGCTACTGGGACTAGGCTCAGAGCAAAATAGGATGCCCTATGGTGAATCAAGGGTATCTTGAGTCTCTGTGCTCGACTCTGGCTGCAAGGGAACTTACAAGGCAAGCATGTGAGAACATAATTACCTTTGCTGATAAGAGTTTGGGAAGGGGACCTCTGGTGAGTACTGCCGTAAAATGCTGAAGTAGGCTGCAGGGAAAAGCTGGCTGTGAATACTTCAGCAAAGCCTGGGGATGATTACTTCCTACTCCGTTAAATGTCAGCAACATGTTTATTGTTGCTATGTTTGTCTCTGAAGAAAATAAATGTGCTAGGAAAATTTGTGCAAATTGACCAGGTACTAGGATGGTTGAATTTGAGCATTGAGATATCACTGCCTATAATGTAACAGCCAAACTGGGAATCAAAATGCTGCTTGTTTATTTATTTATTTTAAAGATCATTTTTATTGGGGGCTCTTACAGCTCTTACAACAATCCACACATCAATTGTATCAAGGGTATTTGTACATATGTTGCCATCATCATTTTCTAAACATTTGCTTTCTATTTGAGCTCTTGGTATCAGCTCCTCTATTTTCCTCCCTCACCCCCACTCCCACCCTCGTGAACGCTTGATAAATTATAAATTATTATTAGTTTCATATCTCACACTGACTGCTGTCTCCCTTCACCCATATTTCTGTTGCTCGACCCCCTTGGGGGAGGGTGTCAATCATTGCAATTGGTTCCCCTTCCTCCCCTCCTCCCCCCACTTCTCCCCGACCTTCGTGGTATCACTATGCCCAATTCTGCTCCTAAGGAGTTTATCAGACCTGGAGTCTGTGTGTCATGAGTGTTTATCTGTACCACTGTACATGCTCCAGTCTAGGCAGAACTGAAAGGCAGGACCGCAGTCATGGATAGTGTAGGCCTGGAAAGAGGAGGTGAAGAAACCTCAAAGACCCAGAGGAATACTGTGTTTTTCATTGGTGCTATACTGCTCCCTGATCCTTCTGTGAGGAGGGGATGTCCAATTGTCTACAGATGGGTTTGGGTTCTCTGCTCCAGCCCAACTCTTTCTCAACAATATGTTTTTGTTTTGTTTTGTTTTGGGGGGGTCTTCTAATGCCAGGTACCTGATCCCTTGACACATCATGATCACACCGGCTGGTGTGCTTCTTCCATGTAGGCTTTGTTGCTTCCCAGCTAGATGGCGACTTGTTTACCTAGTCGAAGCCTTTAAGACACCAGGCACTATTTCTTTTTATAGTCAGGAACCATCAGCTTTCTTCACCACATTTGCTTATGCACCCATTTTGTCTTCTGCGATCATGTAGGGCGGGCAGGAATCACAGAATGCCAGGTTGTTAGGACAAAGTGTTCTTGCATTGAAGGAGGGCTTGAGCAGAGGCCCAAAGTCCATCCACTTCCTCAATGTATTTCCATATAAATATATACACATAGGCCAATTCCTCTACTTTAATGATTAATATATTTACATATGTACACACCTATATTTATACCTCTATTCAAAACTTTGCTTCCTTGATCTTTCCTCTGTTTCCTTTTAAGTTCTTTCTGTCCCACCATCACACTTGCTCTTCTTCTGGCTCAATATTTCCTCTCAGCTAGATTGCTGTTGTTCCAACACCCCCAGGATCTCTATGTCTTCCTTATTGTTCATTTTAATTCCCCAGTCGTTCCCCTGTCTATGACGTTGTTTGCTCACCACTCCCCTCCCCCACCTCCCCCACTCCCCAGGTCCCTCTGCAGCCATTGGTCCTGATACTATCTCCTCCTAGGGCTTGCTTCCCATGCCTACCTTATATTGGTAGGCAAAACAAAAATAATGGAAACAAACAAAAAGAAAACAAAACATTGGATAAAAAGAGAGGAAAAAACAAACACACAGAAAAACTAACAAAAATGAAAGTAAAACAAGAATGAAAAAGAGAGTGAGGGACTAGACCCCATACTGGCACAGCAAGCCCTGAGGATGGTGTCACTGCACGGAGCTGGTAAGGCACACAGAGGGCTAATTGAAGGGTGTAGGGCCAACAGCAGCTCAAGAGATGGTGTCCCTTCACTGGAACATCTCACAACAGAGGACAGCACTGGGAGCATATGGTGGGGAGGGAGTCTGGTCTGACAACCACCTCCTACACACCCACCCACACACACACAGTAGGGCAAATAAAGAACAGAAGAGATCATCAGCAGGAACAAAGCCAAGCCACTAAGTCCCTAAATGCCAAGTTTACAAAATGTGAAAAACACAGTAATAAAAACATAATAATATGCCATTATAAACACAAATATAGTAATACATATTTTAATATATTATAATGTAAGTATAGTTTTATATAAAAAACATAGAAGGAAAAAAAAAACCCCAGTGCCCT
>NW_022111321.1:14011958-14026037 GCF_000313985.2 Echinops telfairi
GAGGACTTTTTGGATTGGTGTTGGATATATGGGTTAATGTTGGACTTGTGGGCTTGGGCAGCACTTGGTTGGGATATTTTCTTGATGTGCACTTACCCTTTATATAAAACTCTCTCATATAGTTTCTGTGGACTTGTTTCTCTAAAGTACCTAGACTATCACAGAGACCTTATAAGACAGAGTAGGGCAGCTCTTGGTTGGTTATGGAAGCCAACTGTCACATCCTTCTTCTGCCAATGTCTAGTGTATCCTAGGGATCAGGCTACTATATAACATTATTTACCTGTTTGATTTGAAGCTTATGAGAGGAAAGAGCCAATGGGGTTGTGGTTATGTTTTGAACTGTTAACCACAGGTCAGCATTCAAAGTGCCAGCCTCTCTGTGGGAGAAAGATGAGGAGTTTCCACTAAAATAAAAAGTTACATTCTCAGAAACACACAGAGCAACTTTGCCTTGTCCTATGAGGTCACTATGAGTTGCAATCAACTCGATGGCAGTGAGTTTATAATTTTTTTGCTTTTGTGGAGGAAAAAGGAAGAATGTCCCCAACTAAGTGATATTTAATATGTGATCATTAACAATGATTCCACTATTCACCTCAGGAATCTGGAACCTAAATGAAGAGAGAGAGAGAGGATGGGGAGAGGGGAGAGGGAATTGACTTTGCAATTTCTTTTTATTTTTCTACTTGAGTTTGTTTTTAATAGTGCCAAAGCACCGTTAAACAAAACAACTCCAGTAAATGAACTTCTCTATACTTCATTGTTGCTTGTTTGCCTTTTAGAAAGCAGAGAGAACAGGATTTAAAAGCGGAAGGTAATTTGTTTGAACAGCTTAGTTGGGAAAATGATAAAAATGAAAAAGGCCAGTAAAGTTTTACAGAACTTTTGCACTGAATCATTTCAACATTGTGTTAAACCAGCTCCCAGAAAAAGGACTGACAACCCCTTGTTTGCACTCAGGGAGTTCATTTTGGAGAAAACTCATGAATGGCATTTGTAAGGAGCTGCCGAAAGAGGAATTGAATAGAGAAAGAAATGGAATTACGGTGCAATTACCACAGAGGCCTCGGCTGCTGGCACATGGAGCTGTGGTTCTGAAATCGCCTGTAGAGGAGTACCCAGCGTATGAAAGGAACCTGGACACTGCCCGTCTCCTCTTGACCATTTGTTACGCAGTAGCTGCTCCAGGTGCACTATTGGGGAAGGGAATTTCCTTCCACAAGAGCAATCTCAGAAGAGGTACCTTTCCAGTCGAAAACCACTTTGAGCAGCCAGAGAAATCTGTGTTGAAGTACAAAAATGGGACTCTGGACTTGGCTGAGCAAAACAGCAGCCATTACAAATCTTCAGTGAATCACATTCACCAGATTATCATTCAACCATCCCAAGAACTTTACTTGTTCAGAACAGGTACTCTTCACAGTTAAAAAAACATGTATCTCCTCACCGCCTCTCAAAATGCAGCAGGGGAAGTCAAGTATAGAGCTGGTAATCGAAAAGCATTTGGAGGCAGTTTAGAAGATAAATTGCAAGGGAAATGTGGTAGAGATTCTGAAAAGAGGAATATTGGTCACAGAAAACAGAATAGTGGAGCCAACATCCGTAAAGTTAGTGTGCCAGAGGGGATTGAAGTAAGAAAACTGCTTGCTTTTTTTTTTTTTCTTCCCCTTAGACCAAATTTCAGAAGTGCTGCAGACAAATTACAGAAGATAGAATTAAAATTGATTCAGCCCATGGGGTCTGCCTCTATTCCACCTATATAATACTGAAGAGCCAGGGACAGGCATAATGAGAATTCATAATTTCACAGCCTAACTGAAATCTATGAAAGTCACCAGAATGATAAACCTGCAAGAGATGGGGTTGTGATGAGGGAGCATTTTTTTTTTTTAAAGAAAAATCCTTGATGCCACTGGAAAAGAACATACAATCGTCTTAGAGGTTGAGGAACTGGCATGGAAGCCACGTCTCTTAACCTCCAACTTCCGTAGAGAGATAGTCATTGCCACTGAGCTGGTTCATAGAACTGCCCCTTTGGGATTCTGAGATTTCATTCTCTGCAGAAAAGAGTCTCCTCTTTCTCTTGTGCACCAGCTGGTAGGTTCGAACTGCTGACCCTGTGGTTAACAGCCTGATGGGTAGTTAGTCCCCTATGCTACCAGAGCTTTCAGGACAGAGAAAAGGAGTCCAATTCTACACCAATGCAAGATCATTTACCAGACTGGCTTTCTAATCCTGTAAATAATAACAGTCTGAGAAATCCACAGGGGATCGCTATGTCTGGATGGCATTGAGTTTGCCCAATGATATACTTGGCATTCAAGATAAATAGATAGAAGAGCCATAAGTAATTAGCTTCACTTCTCTACAGAGTCAAAAAAGCATGGAGGCAAAAAGGGGACTGTATGGAAAGCAGTATTTCTCAGAATAATTTCACAGATGTCTAAAGAACCGGGTGTCATCCAAAGAGTTCTCCTAGGAAAGGATTTATCTCAGGAAAAACCTAACTAAATTCTGCAGATGTAGAAAAGAGATTTTGATTTTTAATTTGCAAATACATATGAATGGCTAAGAAAAATATTAGGTTGTGCTTCAATTGTGCAACTACTGCAGTTTGCATTGTATTATAGCACTTCAGAGTCAGGCACAACAGAATTCATATTTAACCAACACCAAGACTTAAGTCCTTTTGTTCAAATTGAGTTGTTTGTGAGAAACTGCATCTTACAACCTTAAAGGAACGTGTGAAAAGATCAGAAAGGCCCCATTTGACCTCTTCTGGCTTCACACAAGAAAGAAGGAAATCTGTCTCCACGCTGCCCAAGGCTGATTGCCACCAAGCAGAGGTCAGCCATGCCTCCCATCGTACATCTGTCTGTACCTCTTCTAGCCTCAACGAGTTTTCCTGTGGCACTACCACCGGGTGTGACAACGTGTTGTAATGACCATACAGTACTGCAGAACTCACAGATAAACTTGCAATGATGGGGATTTACCAGGAAGTTGGACAGGTTACCACAGTCAGGGTCAGAAACTATTAAGAATACAGGCTTTTACCAGGGTCTCCTTCACAACCAGCAGCCACGTTGGTCTCTGGTTCAAAGCTTGTCGGGCTCCTTTCGCTGTTGCCTTTTGAGGTTTGGAAGCCTGCCTGCTGCTCCACCTCCCTGTCTCACAGTCTCAGCAACACAGCCCTCTTCTCTGTCCCACAATGACGCCTTACAGCTGCCCCCTGGTCTCTAATGCAGCAGGGACTGCATGGTGCCCTAGCCTCTGCCACCCCCGTAGGCAGGGATCTCAAACATGCTCCACTGGTGACTCTTCTTCCTTGTGTCTGATGGAGTGCTCTCTCTATCTGCATCAGAGATAGCACTCCTGCACAGAGATACAGCTTTGATGGAGGTGTGGTTTCTGCCTTTCAGTGTATCAAACCCACCAGGAAATCAAGGGTGGTAACTTGGTTCAGAGCCTCTAGCCAGGTAGAAACACAGTCTCCCTCTCACCCCAGACCCCTTAATCCTATCCATTGGCATAACAGACAACTTCCTCCACAATGGGATAATAACCACTGGCAAACTCAATGGATTGAACTCACTGTCAGTGAGTGGATTTCAACTCGTAGCATAGAAACTAGAATATCCAATACATCACAAAAGTAATTATGCCTAAATGAGTCATATTAATGAGCTATATCTCCTTTAGTGAGGAAAAATTATGTAGTACAGTGAATAGGTATATGGTAAAGCAGCTAAATACAGGGGCTCTGGACTCATTCTGATATTGTTAGTTGGTATGGAGTAGATTCTGTTTCATAGAGATATTCTATATGTAGAGCAGAATGGTTCCATAGGTTTTTCTTGGCTGGAATCTTAAAGAGACAGATTTCTAGTCCTTTCCTTCAGTGGTTCCTCTGGGTGAGTTTAAACCATCAATCTTTAGGAGGACAGTCAAGCATAAACCATTGGCTTCACTAATGAACAACACTATCACCACCATAGACTAGAGTGTTCAAATAATTAAAGAGAACTCGGGACTCCATTTCCTAATCTGTAAAATGGGGATCTTATCTTTAGTATTAACAATTTTATATGCACAGAAATTATTATTGGAAATTATTATCATCAATTCCTAGCACATTGTAGTCATTCAATATGGGAAATGTTATTGTTGGCAAGGGGCCCTAGTGATCTAGCAGGTTATGCATTAGGCTGTTAAGAAACAACTAGTCTCTCCAAGTGAGAAACATGAGTTTGTTTAATGCTCCTAAAGATTTATAGCCTCAGAAATCCACAGGGTCAATTCTACCCCATCCTATATGGTAGCTAAGGGTTGGAATGGACTAGATAGTGGTGAGGTTTTAGTTTATTGTGGTTGTTATTTGTATTAATTATTCCAGTGAGCAGAACCATAACAAACTTTACTTTAGAAATCTTTTAGAATAATATGAAGTATGACCATAGAAGGGATCTTTGAGACTTTTGAGAGTAAAATCATTGAGGTTTTGTAAAATAGCTTTCTAAATGGCAAGAGAGCTTAAAAGTTTGGTATCACTTGTTGCTAAGAAATTAGGTTATTTAATTATTTTGAGGAAGTCCATTATTACATAATTCAGGTGTTTGATGAGTCTTGAATTGATGGTCCTCATAGTTGGAGATAATACCAATTGTAAACATGTATTAATTATTCATTGTGTGTCTATGCTGTTCTAAGTATTTGATATGTTTAGACTCCATTAACTTTCCCAAAAACCTATTTAAGGGTTATGAGAAAGAGGAAAATAAAGGACACTTGGAGTAACTGGCAGATTATCAAATGGTTATGTTAGGCTGGGTTCACTAGGGAAACAAACCCTTTGTGTACTTATGCATATATAAAAAAGATTTATATAAAGAAATGACTCACACAATTGTAGAAATGTGTCAGTTCAAAAACCCCCAAATCCAAACTATCTGCCATGAAAATTCTGACTCAAAGTGACCCTGTAGGACAGGACAGACCTACCCCTTTTGGTTTTCTAAGACTGGAACACTTCACAGCTCCTGTGGAGCGCCTGGTGGTTTTGAACTGTTGACCTTGAGGTTAACAGCCCAACTTGTAAACCACTAGGTCACCAGGTCTTCTTGTAGGTAGTCCAATCTCGTTCAAGTTTGTGGGTCAGATGTAAGCTAGCAGCTTCTCTGACTTGTGTTGATGAGTAGGCAGTCAGAAGAGGAAGTGTGAGTACCACAGGCTTTTGGATAAAGAGCTGGATCCAAGGTTGGTAGCCACTCATGTCTCCTGGGATCAGCAGGTAACAGACAGGAGGTCCCCAGAGACACAAGATCCAGCTCCAGCAGTTGAAGTGGACTTAGCTTCCACACAATGTCAAATTACACTAAGAGTAGGCCACACCTTGGTGAAACCTCCCTTCATTATATCAAGGTGATGACCAGATTAAGAAGGTTGTACTCGACCGCCCCCTTCCCATAACTGCTTTGCTGTTAAACAGAAGACCCACCTTGGGGTTGACCACACTGTGTTAGATCATATCATGCAGAATCCTGGCTCACACAAATTGACATGAAACCTCACTATAACAATAGTGGAGTCAAGTTATAACCCCAGGAAGGTTAAAAAAACCTGCTACCAAAAAAACCACTGCTACCTTTAAGAGCACACTGTGTTATAGTGTATCTGTTCGTTCATGGGTGCTATGGAAACTCATTAGAAAAGATTGCTGTATAAGATCCATTAAATTGATTCAAGAGAAAAATAGAGTCCTTCATGTCGGGAGCTCTATTACTACATTACTCTGTAATTGTACATTATTTCAACAATCTGATAATGTACTGCTCCACTTCTTATTGCGATTGTGTTGGCATAAAATCGGCTAGCCCAGGATTGCCACCGCATTGGCAGATATGATATAATCATCCTCCATGTTATGATGTGATGTGATAACTTAATCAGTTACAAGGGGAGTTTCCTTGAAACTGTGGCCAGCATACATTAGCACAGTTTCTATTGTGCATCTGAATCATTCTTCTCTGATTCTTGGGGTGTGAACCAGCAACCAACCACCTAACTAGCAGGCTTTGCAATTTGTCAGTTGCTACAATCACCTGGCCCAGCAGCTTTCTGCCTGACCTGCCATAGGTGGGTTTGCAAGCTCCTGCGACCACCTGAATTGGAAGGAACTTCTAGCTTGAACTCTGACCTACCAATTTGGGACTTGCCATCCTCCACAACTGTGTAATTCTCCTGAAGAGAAACCAGGCTGAGGCAATCAGGTTATGAAAAGTAACAATAAAGTTTTTGAGTCCCCTATTCTCACTCAGGGCCGTTGCGATTGTACCCCAATGCCTAAGAATAGCAAACGGCTCACCGCCTGAGGATGGGAATGACTTAGTGAGAAATAAGGTTCCCACAACAGAAACAGATTAATGAGCACATGAGAACACTGCATGGGCAGTCCTCAGCGGAGCAGACTCGATTTACCGGAAGGATTGACTCGATTTTCCCTGTCTTAGTTGAAGACCTTTCAATCTTCTTTTCAGATATCAGATACTTTTCTCTAACATTAAACAGTGATGCTTCTTTTCTACTCCACCACACACACAAAGGGATTATTTTAGTGTCACCAAAACCTGCAGATTACTCTTGTATCTTTTGCTTTGAATTCAAAGAGGTAAGTTTAAACTTGCCAGAGCAGCTGTACACAGGGAGCTAAAGTCCTCGCCCCATGTCACCTTTTGTTCCTTAATGAGCCACGGCAGAGGGGGACTTCACAGAGTCAGACTGCATTCTACACGCCGATTTGAATCACAGAAAATGTGCCGTGTGCACAGATGACTAGGCCGTCTGTCATTTTTGTAACCGTCCATTGTTGTTGTTAGGTACCCCTGGGTTGATTTTGACTCACAGTGACCCTGTGTGTAAGAGAACATGGCACTGGCTGGTCCTGTCCCATCCTCACAATTGTTATGTTTGAGCTCTTTATTGCAATCACCGTGTCAATCCACCTTGACAAGAGTCTTCCTCTTTTTCTGCCGCCCCTCTGCTGTACCAAGCACAATGTCTTCCTCCAAGGACCGAAGTCTCCTGATAACATGTGTAAAGTGCATGAAAGGAAGCCCCACCATTCCAACATTAAAGGATCTTTCAGGCTGCACCTCTTTCAAGACGTGTTTTTCTTCTGGCAGTCCATAGTACTTTCAATAATCTTTGCTAACACGATAATTCAAATGCATTGCTTCTTTGGTATTTCTTATTCAATGTTTCACTGTTCATGCATATGAAGTGAGTGAATATACCGTGGCTTGGGTCAGGCATACCTTAGTCTTCAAAGTGGAATCCTTGTTTTTCAGCACATTTTAAAGAGTGTGGAAAAGCAGCAGATTTGCCCCATGTCATGCAGCATTTGATTTCTTGACTGCTGCTTTCGTGAACACTGACTATGAATGCCATTAATATAATTTTTTTCCAGTTGTAGACAGCCTTATCTTTCGCCTGTGGTGATAGGACACATGAAATGTATTTTTAATTTAAACAATTTCTCTTTAAACTATATGATAATGGAAAAAACAGCAAGCTTACAGCTTTCATGTATCTGAAAAGGTGATCTCTGCTGTTTTGTGTGTTTTCTGCCCCTAAATAGTATTGTAAAGGAGAGAGTAATGAAGTAATTTTTATGTTCTTTCCCATAACAGTGATGAGAATAGTATTATAGAAATGATGGCCTCCAAATGAGGGGCATAGTGAGGAGTGGAGATCCAACGCCCATTTGTAGGCCACTGGACATCCCCTTACAGAAGGGTCTTGGGGAGGAGACTAGCAAGTCAGGGTGCGATGTAGCAACGATGAAATAAATATACAACTTTCCTCTAGTTCCTAAATGCTTCCTCCCACCCCCACTCTCATGATCCCTATTCTACCTTGCAAGTCTGGCTAGACCAGAGGGTGTACACTGGTACAGAGAGGAACTAGAAACACAGGGAACTCAGGACAGATAAGCCCTTCAGGACCAGTGGTGTGAGTGGCGATACTGGGAGGGTGAAGGGAGGGTGGGTTGGAAGGGGGAACTGATTACAAGGATCTGCATAGACCTCCTCCCTGGGGGATGGACGGCAGAGGAGTGGATGAAGGGAGATGTTGGACAGTAACAAGATATGACAAAATAATAATTTGTAAATTATCAAGGGTTCATGGGGGAGGGGGGAGCAGGGAGGGAAGGAGAAAAATGAGGAGCTGATGCCAGAGGCTTGGGTAGAGAGCAAATGTTTTGAGAATGATGAGGGCAATGAATGTACAACTGTGCTTTGCACAATTGATGTATGTATGGATTGTGGTAAGAGTTGTGTGAGCCCCTAATAAAATGATTCTTTAAAAAGAAAGAAATGATGGCCTCCAGATTAAGTTTTAGTCTAAATTTAATTTCCAATATGTATAGGTGAAGACTTTGATAGACACAGAAAAGAGGTTTTAAAACCGATTTTTAATAAAAAATATTTACCTTTACATTAAAGAAGAGCCATGAGTACAACCTGTTACTTTATTTAATGCAGTTATCCTAAGGTACTTTGCTTAAGGCAGTCTCCATGAATCTTTTATAACTCTACTTTGCTAAGAGACAAACGGGTTGAATGCGGATGGCACCAGAAAGGGCAAGATAATTCTGAGAATATTGTTTTTGTCTGATTTTTAGTGATCAAAAGATTAGCTACTGTCATTTGGTTAGGTAACTGAGATGTCCTGAGACTGATCTAAAATATAAAGGACCTTATTGATGACTTTGTTTGCTTACGGTAAGCAATTGTTTACCATGGTTATCTTGAAACTTGAGTTAATGTGAAACATCTGTCCATGACTCGCGCAGGGTATGAACTCCCAAGTTAAAGTGTGCATCTTCTATGCCTTCTGATTTCAAAGAGGAGGCCATCAAGACAGCTCTTGGTCTCCTCCCTGGTGTCACCATTGACAACTTTCTCTTTTTTGCTTAATTGACATTAGCAAGTTGACTCTGCTGCTCTGGGCGTAGATCCATATGAGCCTTAACGGTGAATATTGCCATCTTTCATTTCTTTTGCAAACTTTAACCTAAACCGCAATAAATATGCCAAACAAACAAACAAGAAGAAATCAACCAGAGGGGGGTAAAGGCACATGACCTACTTTGTGGTTAGATGTCGTCTCGTCAGTTTCAACGTCTACTAACTGGATGTGTAACAGACTCCGCTGCCCAGTCCCAAGGCCGCTCACAATGGTGGCTATGCTGGGACCCACTGCGCAGCCGCTGCATTAACCCTTCTCTTTAAGGGTCTTCCTGTGTCTCATTGGCCCTCTTCCATGCCAAGCATGACATCATTCTCCAGGAGCTGGTCCTTCTTGGTAACAGGTCTAACGTACATAGACAGTGTCTTGACATTCTTGTTTCTATCACCTAGTCAAAGATTTGGGGGGCCATATTAAGTGATGTTAAAGGCTTGCTTGGAATATTAAAATGAGTAGACTGTTATAGAAAACAAAGGCAGAAAGAAATAGTAGTATGATGTAGAGCTTTTTATATGGATCAACACATCCAATATTAAATATCGGTGTCACCATTCTCTTCCTGGATAGTAGTTTTGGAAGCTACATTGACTGATGTTTAGTTAAACCAGCTTTTAAAATAGATATAATAATATAATGTCATCTCATGTAATTGTTATTAAGATAAAAAGATATGAATAAGTATTAACAAATAAATATATTCTAATTGAAAATCATAGCTACAGAAAAATCCATATTATGGCGGGACAGAAGAAGCTTTGTTAAAAATCTATAAGTATTATTTATATGAATTTGTGTCAACGTGTGCTAGGCTGGAGTGATTATTTCTATCCACAGTAAAACTAGTTTTGAAATAATTCATTTAAAGCATCCCTGGAATATTCATCTTGCAAATATTTTACAGTTATTGGAGTTACAATTTGTTTTTAATTGAAGAGTAGTGAAGATACAATCAGAAAGGAGTACACCAAGGCTTAAACTCTGCTAGTAATAATTCCTTGGCTCAGAATGGTGGTATGAGTACTATCATATTGTTCTCAGTGTTTATATGTCTAAAATATTTTGTGCTACATTTAAAAAGATTATAATTTAATTAAAATTATCTAGATTTTAAAACTATGTATTAGCAAATGTGTGAACCAATTTAGGTATAAGTGCTAGTGATATATGAGGGGGTATAGATTTTGTTAAAGATAAACAATATATACTAGGACTACAGATTACAAACATATTTACTTTCTGCTTTGCTATTTTTTATCTCTTTAATATCCTCTTTTCTCTGTACACCTGATTACTTCTCTTCCTGTAAGGATATTAAGTTCAGTTTTTAGATATCAATGTTGCACCGATTGAGATAAGTTAGAAAGGGAACCTAACAAAATATAGCCTAGGTAATGTGGATTCTTGACACTACCAATATTTGTCTGGAATTAATGAAGGTGGATTTTTTTGGACTATTGGCGAGGGGATTGTTTTTCATTAAATTCAGTCTTATTTAGATAAGACTTTATAAAAAGAAAAATATGTATCTACCATTTTGATAAACATAATTGCAGTACCAAACTTAATTTTTTAATGAATGGCATTAAAAATGGTGTTTATATATGCCTGCCTTACCTCATCCATCATTTATCTATTAGTTTGTCAGAGTTTCCCATATAAGACACATTAGGATCTGGTGATCTACTTCCTTAAAAGTTCTCCACTGAAAGCCTGTAAATAGCATCAGAACACTGTTTGAAATGGGCTGAAAGGTGAAATTTCTGGTTGGAAGATGAACTGACTTCTCAAAGTATAGTTGATCTTAATGGCATGGAAGCAGTAAACCTTTTGGGATCTTTATTTAGTAATGCGGCATACCCAAATGAAACGATGCAGCTGCAAACAGCCATTACTAATTGGAACATAAAGTATATGAAATCTAGGAAAGTGGAAAGTCATAAAATATGAAATGGAACTCAGAGAGATCGATCAACATTCTAGGCATCAGTGAGCTGAAATGGTCTGGTATAGCTCATTTTGAAATAGAAAAATCATATGATCTATTAAAAAATAAAAAATAAATGACACGTTGAAGAGGAATGCCATTGTCTTAATTATCTAAAAAACATCCTTATGTCAAGATTCATCCTGAACTATAAGACTGTTGAGGATAGAATAATATCAATATGCCTACAAGAAAGGGAAGAGAATTTGAAGCACTTGCTGATGATGATCAAAGATTGTAGTCTGCAGCATGGATGACAACTTAGTTCAAAATCCTTGCAACCAGATCAATAGGCAACATCATGATAAGTGGAGAAAGTATTGAAATTGTCAATTATTTTGTATTTCTTGGCTACACTGTCAATGCTCTTTGAAGCAGTCAAGGAACCACAGGCTGCGTTGCGTTGGGTAAAACTGCTGCACTGGACTTCTATAGAGTGTTGAAAAGCAGGGAGGTTATTTTTTTATCTTTAAGTCTTGAGGTTTTGTTTACAAAGTTCTTATGAATACAAATGCTTTTAAAGTGCAGCAATAAAAGATCATTCCCTATCCTCTAAAGTGATACGTGCAGAACATAGAAAAACGTTATATAGTCAGCTAACCCATTAACACTGGTAATTAAGGATTGTTAAATGGCAATTAAACTTTTGCACTACTCCTTAAACTGGTAAACATTAAAAAGCATTTATTCATAGAAACTTAACTATTTTGTACTAAGGGGGAAAAGATTATTTTGAATAATAACTTTAGGGCATGAAAAATATTTCACAACAGCAAATAAATGTACTTCAATTTTACATTCATTCATAAGGTGACAAAACAAAGCTGCTCATACACATCTGTGCATTCTACTATAGCATGGTGACAATGATGGCAACTACAGTTATTTCACAGAGGACATAAAGAATTTTCACTACAACATATCCTTCAAAATTAAATTCCACATACTACCCACCAAACAAAATTAAGATTTGCTCATGCCTAAAAATGACCACAAATATATTGTCTTGGAAAAAGCTACAAGTAGATATCAATTTATTTTGTGCAAACCATACAAAAAGTTTTCATCTTTCTGTCCTTATCTCAATTTATAAAGTAATTTAAAACAATCGCAGTTAACCGTTTTCCTTGTTAACACGAACAAAGTTTTTCAAATTCATATGCTAGACTTGAAAACAATTGAGAAGAAAATAAACTAGGCAAAGGGAGCTCTTAAATAACTAATAGAAATAGCATATGTGCAATGAGGCTCCACTATTTAATCTGGAATCTTTGAGGACTGAGGCACACCTCACCCAAGCCACAGTATTTTCAATTGCCTCATAGACATGTGCAAGTTGGACATTGAATAAGGAAGACTGAAGAGTCACGGAAGCATTTGAATTATGGTGCTGGTGGGGCATATTGAAAGTACCAAGCATTGCCAAAACAAACAAAAAGGCACCTCTATCTTGGAAGAAGTACAGCTAGAATGCTCCCTATTTCATCTAATGCTGACATAGACAATATCAAGTAGAACAAATTAGCAATATCAGAGAAAGTCTTATTACATCCTGCTCATGGAAAAGGAAGCACTTGGAACTCTTACTATGCAAATCAAAGCCTACCCCTTCACTATGGACTACAACACATCATAAAGAAACATAAATTCTATAACTGGACCAATACATATGATAAATGGGGAATATATTAAAGTTGTCAAGGCTTTAAGTTTACTTTGATCCTCAATCAGTGCTTGTGGAAGCAGCAGTCAGAAAATCTGATGGGATACCGCAATAAGCAAATCTGCGGCAAAAAGTGTTACCAGTGTGAAAAAGCAAAGGAATCACTCTGAGGGACTAAGGTATACCTAGCTCAAGTCATGGAATCTTTCCATGTCCCTGTATATCTATGCCTAAGCTGAAAATGAAAAAGAATAAATGAAGAATTGATACAGTTAATGAAGAAGAATAGATAACATTTGAATTATGACGTTGGAGAAGAATATTAAATATACAATGAACTTCCAGAAGAATGAGCAGATCTGTTTTGGAAGTACAGCTAGAATGCTTTTCAGAAGATAAGATGATGAGATTTTCAGTCAAAAGTTTCTCATATGTTTTCAAGAGAGAAGCACATCGTGCTTGGTAAAGCAGGCGGTTAGTCCAAAGAAGGGAACACTTACTGAAAGGTATTGACATAGCTGATTCAGTAATGATTGAGAGGGCACTAGGCAATTGTTCTAGTGTGCATAGGGTGTCTGTGTTAGGGTTTTGTGTTAATTTGGCTGGTCAAGGATTGCAGTAGCTTAGCAGTAACCACCCATGATATGAGATTTCACAATGTAATAAACTCTACAATGAAATGGAACTTAATATAATGAACTTTGTGAGTAAGCAACAGTTGTGTTACTTGATTAAGTCACAGGCTGGGTGAATTTGTTGAAAAAGACTATTTGGGATGTGACCTGCTTCTTTTTAAGCTTGTTACTTCTGTCAGATCTGGATCTTGTATCTAGTTAGTCATTTCTTGCCAAGTTGCCTGCTGATTCCAGAAGCCATCAGCGGATTCTTGATCTAGATTTTATTCAACTCTGTGTCTACCAACCTGTGGTCTTTTTGCTTTGTCTTTTGCTTGCTGGTTCATCAACCCTCTGAGTTACATGAGTCAGAAGAAGCCTCTACCGTACCATCTGACTCAGAAACTTGAACTGGGCTCACCTATAGTTCGATAATTTTGTGAGCCATTACTTTATGGAAATCTCTTTCTATATGCATACACATAGTTATTCATTGGGCTGTGATCCGAAGGTCAGCCGTTCAAAATCCCCAGCTACTCTGCAGGAGAACATGGGACTTTCTACTCTCATAAAGAGTGGAAACCCACAGGGGCAGTTCAACCCTGTCCTATAGGATCACTTGAGTCAGCATCGACTCAATGGCAGTGAGCTTTTTTGGTTTGGTTTTGTTCTCCAGAGAACCCACCCTAACACCATATGTATGAGCTCAGGCCTGCTCAGTGACGCTTACCTGCTACTCTTAATTTGATAGATTTATTTTCCATTGCTCTCTAGGTGATCTGTAG
>NW_022111321.1:14027594-14035822 GCF_000313985.2 Echinops telfairi
TGTTCCCTTGTCCCTGGGTTTGTTATCCCCTCTTCTTCCCTTCCCCCCTCCTCCCCCTCTCCCATGTCCCCCCAACGGAGGGATTTTTAGGAGAATAAAAAAGGAGCCAATTGAGATGAAATCATTTGATATTTCTAAAATATCATGGATATATATAGAGAGAGTGAAATATATACATGGATATATATATTATATGTGTGTGTATATATATAAATGTGTGTGTATGTATGTATGTGTATATATATATATATATATATATAGAGAGAGAGAGAGAGAGAGAGAGAGAGAGAGAGATTTTGCTACTTAGAATCCACTCCCAGTACTTCTGGAATCAAAACTCCATTTTTTCTTCGAGTGTCACTCATTTAACAATTTAATATATGTACATTGAATATTCTGATTTTTAAATTATCCCTAGAGGTGACTACAGAGGACTAAGCCAATTTGTGTATTGCCTTCCTCTGGCTTCATTGCTCAGTGCAAAGATGGGTTTATGATCAATGTTGAGCCAATCAGAATCATTAAGTGTGAGAATGTCATTTCCAGAGCAGAAACATTCCTAAGTGACAAATAGAGGAGCATCTTTTAATAACTTTTTATAATGAAACATCAAAATAAAGACAATAATGGAAGAGTGATAATCTGAATTCATTTGATATTATTTCAGCTTCTGGCGGCTCCCAAGGTTCATTGACTTAGGACAGGATGTCTCAAACCTCCCTCCCTCCCTCTATCTTCACTTGCCTTGTCTCTTCTATATCTCTTGGGGTCCTCTCCTTTTGTGTATCTTTTAAGGACAAATATCACTGAATTTTAGAGCACACTCTAAAGTCAGAAAAGATCTTATCTTGAGATCCTAAACTTAATTACATCTTAAATTTCCAAATAAGATCACATTTACAGGTATTGTGTAATAGGACTTTGAAATATCTTTTTGGGTAACACAATTCAACTCAGTGTAATTCCTTACTACCTGCCCAATGCAGGTCATTTTACTACTTAACCCTATTGACTGTTGGAGTTGTTTAGATGGACAGATATTTTCAATATTCTACTTAATATTTTGTAGCTCATCAGACTTTTGAAATGTCATAGTCCCAATTTTAGAACATTCTTCAGAATCTTCTGTGCTATAGGCAATCGCCTTCCTCAATACTTAGGGCACTGGTGTCAGAATCAACAATACTGATATTCTCAGTTACTTTGGCATATGAACTAGTTCACTGACAACTACTCTCCCTGCCTCTGACCTCTACGACTGCATTTCTGATGAATGACACTCTAGGCAACAACATTTGACATGTTTGCTTGAAATCACTTAAGAACAAGTTAAAAAGAAAAAAAAAGAACAATGAAACAGCAAAACAACAGAAACCAAGATCACTTTAGGAATGCATGTGGTTTTCACTTGGATTTATTGCTTAAAAATGCATTTATTTTCTAATAAGTAATTCACGTCTTAAATTGGATTTTAGACAGAGAGGCCCATTTGTGTTTCAAAAGGTATAAGCAAGACTGATGATTGAGAGTTTAATATAGACATACTCTCCAACTAGCACTGGTAAGGTCTCTATGGATTTTTGCCATGTAGTAATGCACAGCTGCAAAATCTGTGTGGTAATCTCCAGTTATGTAATTTGGTGGCAGGTTTTATCAGAGGCATTGTCTCTACAGATAGTAACAACATAATTGATAGCAGCCCTGGGCTTCTGTCTTCAGATTAAGAGATCAGCAAAGGGAAGGCAATCACCTGAGGTTATAAGGATGCCTGCATGATGATGCTATCTGACAGTAAGATGTACTATGTGGAAGTAAATGGAGTTGCAATCAGGAGCCGCTGTGGATGTCAAGTGTGGGAATGGTCACTCTGGACAAGAATGATGTCAGGGTGATGGTGGAATTTGAGTTATATTTCAAATTCAGGTTTTATAAGAACTAGGCATTTCAATTAGGAAGAGAAGTGGCATTACAATATATGCAAGGCATGTTTGGGGATAGTAGATAAACTCTAGTGGAACAAAATAGTCATGCTTGGAAGAGTTGTTTTAGAATGAAAGCAGAGCACATTAATGTGGAGGGTCATGCCAGGGAACGGGTTCTGGAAGTTATCCTGTAAACAATAGCAACTCTATTGGTTCTACTCCTTTAAAATAGCTAATGCTGGGGAAAAAAAGATTTACATTATTCTTGCTTCTGGAAAGCCAAATTAGTGAGTATCTGAGCAAGCTCCTTCTAAACTGAAAATATGGCATTGATTGGGCTATATGTCATTCTCTGACTGTGTGGAAGTAAAGGATTAAAGTCAAGTATTGTCTTCAAATCGTCTGCCATGATAGAGGCCATAAATATTGTTACCCCAACAGCCCCACCCCCTTTGCATTATTGTAGGATTCATAGTGATGTTATACCAAAAAGGCTTTGGGAAACAAAAAAAAATTCTATAGTATTTTTGGGATGACTGAAGTTCATGGCAACTTGTAGCATCAAATTGAAGCTTCGCACAAGTATGTGGAGCCCTGGTGGTGGTGTGGTTCGCATATTGAGCTGCTAACTGGAGGGTTAGGGTTCAAAACCACCAGTTGCTCTGTGGGAGTAAAATGAGACTGTCCACTCCTGTTAAGATTTACAGTCTCAGAAACCCACATGGGCAGGTCTACTTTCTCCTATAGCGTTACTACGAGACAGAATTAACTCAATGGCAATGAGTTTTAGTTGGTTAGGAGCATAGATAGACTGGAAAAATGGCTGCACTAAGTTAATGAATATCCTATGTAAAAGTTAGGATGAGGGGGATTGAACAAAGTCCCCATACTTGTGCTATGTGAGTTTGAATGATGTGTTAAAAACAAATCCAAGTATGGCAGAGAATGACTTTATAGACCAGAAACTACTATGGATCTGAGGAATTAAGACATATTAGTCCGGCAAATAGCCTTAGGATTTGGAAGAGAGAAGTGAAGAGTTTTCCTGGGTGAAGTATCAACCTACGAGGACATTGGACATTTTGGGAGATCATAGTATTCTACAGAAATTGAAAGGCATGCATTGTGCCTTTATTGGAAATGGAAGAAAAGAAATTAGTCTAGAAAATTAATCAAGTGTCAAAGATTGAAGGGCTTTCTAAGTCATGGTTAGCAACACCCTATGTGAAAGAAGCATACTTTATATGCTAATCACAACAATAAATTGTCTTTTCAAATATTTGCACCTGTACAAAGATTTATTATTATTATTTTACTAGGCAATTTATTCTTGTTCATAAAATTTTCTATTTGTTTTGCTACATTCATTCGAAGAGTTAAATCAATATGAATCAGTTTACATAAATGGGAAATGTTGATTCAGGCAAAAATATATATGAAATGTATCACACATTTTATGTAATGCATAGTTTGAAAAAATTATAGCCAGAATAAGGGAAAAAAATCTATAAAGTGAAATTAATTCCTGCAGAATTTCTAAAAGTGGCAATTTACTTAGTGAAGGTTGGAAAGGAGAGGAAGTAACCATGTTCAGTGTTTGGGACTCAATTTTAAACCCTGATTTCAATGTGAAAGTCATTCTTACATTTCAACTTGGTAGAATGTTTGATGAAAAATCCTATATAAGCATTGAATGGCATGACAGTCCAAGAAAGAAATGAAGAAAAAGTAAGGCAAGATCTCAGAGCTTGATTTCGTTGTCGGAGCTTGGAGGCTGAGGTCCACTCAAAGTGGGTTGGACTATTTAAGGAACTACGGTGGTGCTATGGGCCAGATGTTGGGCAGGTATTTATGAAGCCAGCAGTTCAACCCCCCTAGTCACTCTGTAGGAGAATGATGAAACTGTCCATTCCCATAGATATTTACAGTTTTGGAAACCCTTTGTAGGGTTACTATGAATCAAAATAGATTTGATGATAATGGAATTTAGTTTTAATTATATACAACAGCAAAAACCAATTCTTCCTCGTGTGAATTTTATATGCCGTTGGACATGATGACATTAAGCAGTTATTTGTCCTATGAGGTGGTGATAAGTATTATAAAAGAACATAAGATAACATGTTTAAGGTTATATTTACTTAAGCTTGTTAACCACCTAATATGGATGCTGAGGTCTCTTCCTTGAATGCGATGTAAATGTCTTACCCAAAAGAATACAAACTTACTGCCACTGAGTCAATGCTGACTCGTTGTGACCCCGCTGTGGGTTTCTGAGACTGTAACTCTTTACCTCAATGGAAAGCCCAGTCTTTCTCCTGAGGACTTGCTAGTGATTTCAAAGTGCTGTCCATGTGATCACAGCCCAAGCATAACCACTACACCAACCGGGCTCCTACTCCTTAACATTTTATTTTCTTTCATAATAAGGACATATAACCTTAAACATCTGTATTCGAATAGATTTATGTTTAAACAAGATCCTAGAGCAAAAAAGCAAAACAAAACAAAAAAATGCTCAAAGGAATAAAATTCTAGACATTAAAGACCAAGTCCATTATAGAGAGGACTGAATTCAACAATCTCAATCTGCAAGGTTAAAAAAAAAGTACAACGAAGCAAATTATTGGAAAATGAAGTACAGTTTAGAAGTCAGGTTCCTTTAACCTAGGTGGTTTATCCCTTACCGATTGTCCTTTCTTTGAAGGAAGAAAGAAGCGGTCTCAGGAGTTGCACTGACGAAACACGGAGCTCCAGTCTGAGTCCAATAAACAGCATGGTTCATGTACCTTGCTCAAAATGGCATGACAATTCCGAAACTTCCTGCCATTTGTTCCATGAAATACCATCCATCTTTTACTGAGAGCAGAGAGGCCTTTTTTTTACTGTAGCAAAACTTCTTTTTACTGAGCCTCCCAAAATGAGTAGCATAAAAGCACTTTTTTTTTAACTCTAGGGAAAATTGAACCTCATTTTTAGAAGGAACTTTGGTTACTTTTAAGAAAGATTGGTCAATGGCCTCCTGTTCATTCTTCAGGGACGTTTAAGATGACTAAGGATGACCTTTCGCTCCCTTTCTTTCTTTTCATTTCTTCTTCTTCTTTTTTTGTTGTGAGTGGTTTCTGAAATATGAATCATTTCGCTATTTTCTATCCTTTTAGTCTTTATTTGGATTTGTGTGTGTGCGCGTGTGCGTGTGTGCGTTCTATAAGGCAGCTTTTCACAGCAAGCCCTTTTGAATCCTTTGCCTCTGGTGAAACAAAACAAAATAAACTTCAGCTTCATGTGGAGTCCATTCCAAAGGACAGTGACCCTATGTGTGTCAGAGTAGAGCGAGTCTTTGCAGGGTTTCAGTGGCTGACATTTTCTTCGTAGAGTGTCCGGACTACATTCTGAGGTGCCTCTGGGAGAGTCCAGCCTCCCCTTCCTGGTTAGCAGTGATCCCTTAGCCAGAACCTCTTGCATTGGCTGCAGATCCGTTATTATTGCCTCATTCCTCCACTACCATGCTTGAACTGGGATGCTGGTGCCGGCCAGGGAAAGCGTGGGGCCCATCACTGTCGAACCATGCTGCTCTGGAAAGAGCTCGTGGATGTCTCTGACAAGATCACATCGACGTCAATGATTCTGCTGGTGATGCTTTCTTAAAGATGATCTTGTATCTCCTTCTTATCATTTTTGTTTACATATAATATATATACTTTAAATGCTTGGGTCAGTACCAGGGGCCAAGTGGCCGATCTAGGATCTGGAGCGTCCAAGCGCAGCCTTTAAACCTCAAGGTCTTCACTCCACCATAAGGTCTTTCACCCTGGAGATCGTGAAGCAGCTCTTGTCCGTGATCATCACGGTCAACTGCACATACTGATCCTACAAGCGTGCCTTGTCCACCACCTTGGTGACTGAGCTGCCTGTGACTCACGTTCACGACGGTGTCTGAGGCGCTCATGTGAAAAGGAGCCGGCAGGTTCCACACAGCATTTGGCAAATGTTCTGAGAGGAAGAAATCAATCAAAACGAATTGCAGATGATGAAAGCTTCCCTGGCCAGCTTCCACAGAGGCAAGTCTCCCCTGACCCAGCACCACTGGAAGACTAATCGTGCCATCTTAGAATGTCGACGCTAGGAGAGACGCTTTGTGAGTAGGAAGGAAAATAGCACGTGAACAAAAGGAGGGGGTATTTGGCATGGTGAGTTCTCTTCTCTGTTCTTAGCTTTACAGGTAGCAGTAAACGTTGCGAAGCAATAAAGTTTATCCTTTCCATATTTTCCCTCTTCTAGTCCCTAGGAAGCGTTCAGCCAGAGATCAATCTTTCACTGTCTGAAACAGTAACGTTGTTCACAGATTATCTTACCCTTCTCCTGGCAATGTTGCATTTTATCCGAGGCCTTTCTTACGGGAAAACCGAAATGGCTGAGAAGTCACTTCGGGCCGTTGGTATTCTGGGAAGCTGCTTCTTGAAACAAAATATCCTCTCCCTTGGGCTTCGACAGGATTTGGAGAAGCCCCTGTTGTTTAACATGGCAAGGCAAGACACACAATGTTCAGGTTCTCATTGTTTGCTTCATATTTCCTTAGCTTAAGTGCTTGTCCTCACTCACCTGTGGAAAAAAAAAAATGTTTGTTAACCAAATTTTGGTTACGATTTTTTTTCTCCCGGAGGCTTCTAAAGTTTGGTTCACACTCAGCTGAGTCAGCATACAACCTCTCTTTAACCTTTTATTAAAACTCTATTAGGATATTATACGTAAACTATCAGGTAGACACACACTGACAGACTAGCTCACTATAGCTCTGTCACTAAGGCTAGGTGAACATAAGCACTTGTCTGTGCTGTCAAAGAGAATATAATGTGTTCAATCACTGCAGATATCTAGCATTGTCATGTGCAATCATACATTCCCTTACACAGATCATTTGGTCTGGCAATCCTACTTCTAGAATTCCCAAAGTCATCCTGAAATATATGTGAAAATACTAGTCTGTGATGTATTACTAGGACAGGCATACAATCTAGCCAAAACCTTTGGAATAAATGTGTAATGGAATGTAATTAAAAATATATATGAAGACAAACATTCATGTGTCATCGATTACATAGCACCCACAGTAGTTAGGGGGGTAACCGTCGTATCTAAAACATTATTACTTCTGTAAAGAACAGTTTGACTAGTCACAATAAGTCATATAAACAAAGACCATAAAAGTGTGTATTGTGGCATGCATGTGTTTGTTTGTTTTTTTTGTTTGTTTTTATAGTGCTCACTTGCATGTGAAATGTCAAATGTAGTTTCAAAACAGTGTATACGGCAGAGCCACCTAAATCCTCTGAAAGCACGATTGCCAAGCTCAGTCTGACTGCCTGGTCCAGCAGCTCTTGGTGGAAAGTGACGGTTTGCACTGTTATCGAGTTACCGGTTGATGCTGACATTGATGCTGCTGGTTTGAGCGGATCATATTTTGAAAACATTAATAAAGACCATAAATACTTTGTACCTCTCATTGTCCATGAATAATATTTGTAATATTTGACACAACTTCAATCTAAGCTTGCTGCCTGTGTGTGTGTGTGTGTGTGTGTGTATATAAAATATATACTACATCAACATACTTGATTGCCTCCAAAAAGAGACACAACTATGTGACCAATATTCTAAGCAAGTTAGATATCTGAAGATGAGTCAGGAGCAAGTTTCTTTCTTTTTCTCACATAGGACATATTTTTATTAAATTTTCTATTGGAAAAATCTGTGGTACTATGACTAAACAAAAGACAACTTCAATAGAAAATAACAGGAAATTAAGATTTTTGTTATTTATGAATCCAGTAGGCATTCATATGTAATGCTAAGAACAACTAATTTTAGGCTGCGTTCCTCTAGCCTGCTAAAAAGGCAGATCTCCAGAGAGAAAAACACATAGGGAGTCAACTTACAAACTGAATTGCGAATTAATCCCCCAAAGTTCAAATCTAAAGAACAAACAAGGTAGGCAGGCTTGACTGGAGAGGCAACATGAAGGGCAGAGTGACCTAGTGAGCGAGTGGTTACAATCTATTAGGCAAGATCAAGAATTTTAGGACTGATTGCCTCTAGAATAGTCTGAAATTTAAGCATAATGAAAGCAGGTACATAAATAATACTATTTCTTACATACTGATTTTTTAGTAATTATTTTACTGGGGGGCTCTTACACATCTTATAAAAATCCATCATTCAGTTGTATTAAGCACACTTATACATATGCTGCCATCAACATTTCCAAAACATTTTCTTTCTACTTGAGCCCTTGGTATCCCCTCCTCT
>NW_022111321.1:14036381-14046646 GCF_000313985.2 Echinops telfairi
TCTGGCGAGGTCTAAGTGTATAGCTGCTGTTTATATCATTGGGGAAAAAGGTATTTCCAGTGGATAAGTCATTGGTTTTATACAAATCTATCATGTAATCTCCAGAATAATTTCTATCACCAAAGCTGTATTTTTCAACAATCAATCCTTCTTTGTTTCCAACTTTTATATTCCAATCAACATTACTTATCAGTAAAATCTCTATTGTATGTTTGACTAGTTTCAGACTACAGATGTTGGGAGAAATTTTTAGCTTCATTATTTTTAGCAATTGTGTAAAATTTGAATAATCATCACATTATTGATCTTTCATAAAGTACAAATCTATCACTGACAGCATTGTATTTCAGCATAGCTCTTCAGGATAGCTCTTGAAATGTTCATTTCGACCATGAATGCTACTGCTTCCCTTAAATTTGTCATTGCCAGCAGAGCAGACCATGATTGTCTGTACAAAATGCCAATAAAAGTTCATTCCATGACATTTATATTGATCTACAATTGCTTTATTTCATTTTTGACAATTTCCAACTTCCTGGTTTCATGCTTCATATATTTATTCCATAATGGCATAGCAAGTTGTACATTGAGCTTCTAATCACAAGATCCATAGCTCATAATGACCAGCTGAACCTCAAGAAAAAGATGAGGCTCTCTACTCCTGTAAAGAGTTACAGTCTGGGAAACCACAGAGGCAGTTGTCCTCTGTCCTATATGATCACTATGAATGGGAGTCAAGTTCATGGCAGTGAGTTTCCCGTTTGATGGGTGTTCGCAGCTGTCCCTTCTCTTCTGAGTTGAGTCACGTCAGCAAATGAAGGTCCATTCATGTCAAAAGTCGATTTGAGGCAGCTCTTCCCCAAGAGTATTTTGAGGGTCTTCCATTACAGGCAGCTCATCTTCCAGCACCACAATCAAATGTCTCGGATCGATCCGATAGCATCACTTTACAACTTCCAGTCCCTTGACTGTGATGTCTTTGGCATCGTCCGCCCAAGTCAATTAGATAAAGTAGTTCAAGCTCTGGGGAGGGGTGCCAGTAAGAGGATCTTAGCTAGTTCCCTGTCCTCCCCTCTAGCTCCTGATCTTCAAGTTCCTCGCCCAGTCTGCAGCCCTTAGCCCAATATCCAGTGCAAAGTTTCTTAAGTGAGAATGCCACACTGCAGTCTTTTTAAACCCCATTATAGAAGTCCTCATTAACAATTTCTTCTGGGGTCTTCTGTCTCATTATCTGGAGCTTCTGCACAAGAGATCTGCTTAATTATGTACCCATTGTAATCTTTTGCTCACTGATAAATGCATGTGGCTCAAGGACAGAAAGTAATTGATCACACATTTTCTGTGCATATTCTATAATATTTTTAACATTCATAAATTCCTTTCATCCTTCAGGTAATGCACAAATGATTTTTAATTTAACGTTTGTATAATTTTGGCTGGCAAACTTTGGTCTAATTGATGAGGTTTGATATCATCTCTTATTATTATTCCAAAAAGATTATTTAAATTCTCCATCAGCAAGACTTTGAAACAACATTATTCTTTTGATGATTGTGCCAAGTTGCTTGTTAATGTTGATTTATCAGCATAATTCCAAGGATTAGCAACAGTATAATTGGTGTCCTGTGAGCCCAATGCTTTAATAAAATCTTGGATTCTTCAGTCTCTGTTAATTACAGCAGGCTTATACTTAGAAGTGTTTTTATATTTGCTCATCATGAAGTAGTAGGGTCATGTTAAGGATGTCACATTGAGGAATAATATATTCATTCATAAATAATAAAGATTTAAAATTTTCTTCTGCACAGAATGATCTGAAATTAGGTCACATTTCTGGAACATGATTATGTTTGAACCAAAAATAAAATATTCTCCTGGTCATCCTTGCTGTTATTTGGCACAATAATGCATAGTTTAAACATCTTGGATGTTGAGCTTTCCAGTCACTAAGCATTCACTTTGATGTGTTTTCAGCATTGCCACATGCAGGATCAGTCAAAAACGGTTTCAAGTTTTGTTGCAGATTAGCATTCTCATATCAACCATCATTAAGGCTTTCTCTAGAAATTAGCAGTGCCCCATTTTTGAAAAATTTCTTGGTTGTTGCAGTTACTCACTTGACTGTAACTAAAAGATTAGTGGTAGAAGGCCACCTAAGGTTCTAGTGGCTAGTGGTTACAAGTTTGTTCAAAATCACCAGCCAATTCATAGAAAGGCAGAAGTTTCTGTGCCTAGAAAGAGTTACAGTCTGAGAAACTCACAGAGACAGTTCTAACCGGTCCTATAGGATTGC
The DNA here is from genome assembly GCF_000313985.2 of Echinops telfairi. Classification (NCBI taxonomy): domain Eukaryota; kingdom Metazoa; phylum Chordata; class Mammalia; order Afrosoricida; family Tenrecidae; genus Echinops; species Echinops telfairi. The sequence continues at coordinate 14,038,675 of NW_022111321.1, forward strand.
TATACGTAAGTATCTACTGATGGCAGTAAGTGTGTGTGTGTGTGTGTGTGTGTGTGTGTGTGTGTGTGTGTGTGTGAATCAAGGTCACTAGCAGCAACAGAGGTACACTTTTAAGCAAAATGATAAATTTGTTCAACACAACATTTTTTATTGGAAAATTCATCACAGTATCTTTTTCGCCATTCAGATATATTTCATCATTAAACTTTCCAGCTTTTCAGAGTAAAACCTTCTAAAGAAACATCATCACCTGCTGAAGAAAAACCTTCAATGTTTATTTCCCTTTGATCTCTTTTCGCTGATTCCATACCCAACAAATAAGTTGGTAGAATAGACTCACTTTTTGTACTGTGACCATACAATTAAAGCGTGGTCATGATCTTTATTATTACTCCATGCAGTGTCTTTCTCTGTCTTTTCAGTTCTTGATCATCATTATCACAGATTAAATATATACATGTTGAATAACTCACCATGGTCATAGGGTAACACACAACTCCTTCCTAATTCTCACTCTCATTTGACAAATATTTTCACCCTTCACTTAAAAAGAATGGCAAGGATTTGGAAAAATAAGTAAAATTAGAAGTAGCAAATTAGGAATAGAATATGAGCAAATAGGAAGGACACATTTAATTATTGATATCACCAAGACAGAGATGGTACCCCTGATAAATAAAGATTAGATTTTAAAAGCGCATGAGTTCTGTTGTAAATATTTTGTAAGGATACATTTTTTAAAGTTTACCAGATTTTAAAACTTCCAATAAGGATGAATGAAACAACATGAACAAAGAGATGAAAGAAAATTTAAGCACAAGAGACTTATTTATTCAAATATTGGAACAGAATCTGTCGTCTAATATTATGTAGCTCTCAAAGAGAATTAACAGGATTTTTACATACAGATATAGACTCTATCCCAGTATTTAGACCAGCAAGGAATTGAGCAATGTTTTTAGTCTATATTTAAACTTACCTTATAAGAGGAGGTGTGTGTGTGTGTGTGTGTGTGTGTGTGTGTGTGTGTTAAAAAAAAAAACGAGTGAGCAGATCAGTGAGCAAGCCCAGGTTAAGCACACAATAGCTAAGGACTTGGCAGCTCATCAAAAGCTTGGTGGATCTAGCCCATGTAACCACTCTGCAGGGGAAAGATCTGACAATTCAGCCTAAAAATGGTAGGACGCAGTTCTAATCAGTCCCATGGGATTCTGTATTAGTCTGGGTACTTTGGAGAAACAAATCCACAGAAACTCATGTATAAGAGAGATTTTTATATAAAGGTTAAGTGAGCATCAAGAAAACATCCCAACCCAGTGCTGCCTAAGCCCACAAGTCCAACATTAACCCATTAACCCATATGTCCAACACCAATCCACAAAGTCCTCCTCCATCTCACAAAACAGGCACAATGATGCCAACTGCAGGAGGAAAGCTGAGTCAGTGCATGTGTAAGCATCTCAGCGCTGGCAGGGGTCTCCACATGGCTGCTCCAGCACCCAGGGCTGCATCGGGGTAGGTCCATGTGGCTTCTCCTTGGGGATGTGTTGCAGGGAGTCAGCCTTGCAAGTTGAAGCTGGGAACTGCTAAGGCAGCTGCACCCTGGTCCGACCATCACAAAGTAAGAGACCCGAGGACTCAAAAGGCGAGTCTCACCAAGCCATTTATCCCTCTGCCCTTCAATTAATCTCACATGTGTTTATCGGCCAGGTTGGCACAATAACGTAACGCAGGTTCCTATGAGTGGATAACAATGGCAAGTCACCTAACAACAATATATGCATATATATTTACTTCCTCTGTGTAGGAAGTCAGAAATTGGTATATGAAAGAAATCCGGGAGGGAGACTTTTTACTACAGCATTTTTCTCTCCCACCCTGGGAGAAGAATGGGAAAGGGTTCACTTTCTGCTCCCATGAAGATTATAGCCTCTGAAACCCACAAAGGGCTTTTCTACTCTGTTCTATAGGATCACTGCGAGTCAGAAGACACCTGATGGCAGTGAGCTTGTTTCGAGTGTAGCTTACAAATTATATACTTCTACCAGTCTGTATTCAAGAAATTAAAGATTTCACAAACTTAAAATGAATTCTTTTTCACAAAGTAGAAAATGGAATTTGCATTCCAATATGCTGCAAACTCAGCCATTGCGACATGCAATGCTCATTTAAGAAGCACAAGAACAAACAACGGGTTAGCCTTTTGGCTTAGGTTAATTCCAATGCTCTATTCCCACACCATCAAGGCCAAACATAGTGAGAGGGTAAAAGGATTCCTGAGTTTGTTTGTTTCTAACAGGAAAGGAGGGAGCAATAAATTATAAGAAGCCCAAAGTTTGGGGGTACCCAGAATTTTGTAAAGCTAAGCATATACACTTTCAATGTGCACAGACTTTAGGCTCTTATTTTCAAAGACACATGCTGACCACTAGTCCAGTTCCATTGTCCCAGCAGAGTCAGCAGAGTTTAATTAATGAATCATTTAAAGTGTTCTGATGTGCATTATTAGGCTGGTGGGTCAAGGAAAGTTCATCGACAGTGTACAGTGAGTGCTTTCAAAAGATTTGACAAGGTCTCTGTGGCATTCTGATGAAGATGATGGGGTGGGGAGCCCTGTCAGTGTATTTAGGTAGATTTATTAAAAGTATTGCTGTTTAAGCATTATAAATATTACTATTCAGATATTATTTCAAGAAAATAAGGACTCAATAGATCATTGTTTAAAAGGAATGAGATAAGCATCTGAATGTGTCTGGCAGCGATCTATTACCCTTGCTTTTAAAATCTTTTTAGTTTTACTTCTTTTTTTCTATTACTTTTCATTTGAGAATCCACCAAAGGTCAGACTCTGTTAGTCTACTGGCCATTTGGGTGGAAGTGAGGGAGCACTGATCAAAACACAGCATCAAACCCTATTACAAAGTGAAAGCAGGCACTTTAATTTTTAATTTTGAGAGGTGTGTGTGTGCGTGTGTGTGTGTGTGTGTGTGTGTGTGTGTGTGTGTGTGTTTCCTGATTTGGCCCTAATGGGGTGATTGTTGTTAAGTGCCATACAGTTGGCTCTCACTCATCGCACCCTATACACAAAAGATTAAACACTAAAAGATCCTGTGTCATCCTCACAATCGTTCCTTTGCCTGAGCCCATTGATGCAACCGCTGTGTCAGTCCATCTCATTGGGCCTTCCTCTTTTTCGATGCCCTTTCACTTTACCAAATATGACGTCCATCTCCAGGATTAGTCCCTTGCACATGTGTCAAAAGTATGTAAGATGAAGTCTTGCTAGCTTGCCTCTAAGGAGCATTCTGGTTGTACTTCTTCCAACATAGAACAATTTGTTCTTTTAGCAATCCATGGTACCTTCTATATTCTTCTCCAGAACTACAATTCAAATGCATTGGTTATTCTTCAGTCTTCCTTATTCAAAATCCAAATTTCATGAGCATACGAGGCTATGGAGAATACCAATATATATTGAAGCAAAGATTTTCTCTTTTCAGGCAGATCTTAAGTTATTATACCTATTGTGGTAGTTACAAAATCTGTTGTCAATTTGAGTGGATTCATAGTGAAGGGGTGGAGTCTAGCCTGTCAATCAGATCTTAGCTTGATGACCTCATTTGGAGGTGCCATGCAGATAAATAGCTCACTGGAGGCAGGACACTTGCTCACTCCCTGGGAGACATTGCAGCTGACAAGACACATGGAACTACACTGGAGCCCTGAGCTGGAGGAGCCAGGTGGAGACTGCTGCCAGTGCTGATATGCTTACGCCACTGGATCCACTAGACTTCCCACTCACTGGCCTGTGATCTTCTTGCACTCAGCATGATTGCATGTGTTTCATGAGTCTGAAGAGAATTTTATAGATTGGTATGAGACATATGGGCTTATATCAGATTTATGGACTTGATCTGGACTGGGTTGGGATGTTTTCTCAATATTCTATTGCTCTTGTATATAAACCTCTTTCTTATACACATCTGAAGGTATATGAATTTGTTTCTGTAGTCTACCTGGACTAACACACTTAGTAAGTTCCATGTTTGGGACAAATGATATATATTTAGCAAGTATTAAAATGTTTCTTAGGATGCTAAAGTTAAAAAATACACATACCCTGAAAAAGTGATAATAATTTTAGAAACTTAAGACTTTTGCAATTTTTGTATTTCTAGTCAAAGCAATTCTGTGTTAATTTGGGAAATATATGAATGTGTGTTATCCATGAATCCTTTCTGGTACCATTCATATTGAAAATGTAGCCAGTGTAGTTTTCTTTGATTCTGAACTTCAATTAAATGCATTGTGCTCTTATATTTCAAATGAAATCTTATGTTTGAGATTTTGAAAGACAACACACTACAAAAATAAAAACCATTTTAGTTGAAAGTTGATTTCCAAGAGATGTAGGTGTGTACAATAAAATATTATTTTTTTATTAATTCTATCATTAAATAGGTTTTCAGGACACAACATATATTTTTCTATTAATTAAATCCACTTAATATTTTAGTAGACAATTTTTAAACAGTTATTGTTACCTTCAGGGTTATTGTAAGAAAAGATGACAAACATATTCAGAATATAAACGTTTATAGATAGAATAGGACTTTGAGGGAATCATGTGCAGATTATTAACCACTGTAACTTCTACAGACTGCACACCTACAATTTTCTCAAGACAAATGCTGAAAAATGGACTAGAAATCCCACAGTATGGTTATAACAGGTTGTATATAAATCAAACCAAACCCATGAGGCAAGAAGAAATACATTCACTCTTGCTCCTGGGAACAAGGGCCACCCATCATGTTCATTCAAGTTTTCTTTCAGTGCTGAGCTACATGCCTTCCAAACGCAAAGCCAGCAAGAGAGAAGCATTACTCAAACCAAATTTCTAAGAATGACAATGTAAATAGACAAAAATGGTATAATTTACAAATGTTAGATATATATTTTAATATTCACCACGGATTGAAAATCAGTAGGCATTCATTTCAATCTCACCCCTTTGTAACAAATAATGGAGCATATATAGACTCACATAACCTTCTTAAAGTTCTTCTGTTATAGCATAAACCAAAACTATGGGTAGAAAGCATCGGGCTGCTAACTGAAAATGCTGGTGGTTTAAATGTACCAGCCACTCACAATCAAAGGATGAGTTTGTCTACTTCTGTACACTGACTCAGCAACCTCCAGGGACAGTTCTACTCTTTTCAGCAGGTCACTGGAGTAGAAATCAAACCCATGGTAGTAGTTCTGGGCTTTAATTGTAGCTGTTCAGTGGACCAGCAAGTGTCAAATCAGACATTCATATAGTTCTAGGTTTTTCTTTGGGATAATGAACTCAACATTACATGTAAAATTGAGTATGAGTGTGAATATTTATTTATAATTAGAATAAATCACACTTACAATTTCTGTAAAATTAGGAAAAATTATTAACACTTTAAAATCTAGGAAAAAATAATACTAATATTTAATTAATTGACTGTCAGGCATACCTCTATAATCCCATATTTGGGGCTGTTTACTTTTTAATAACTTCTTCACAAGATAATCATTTTATAATATCAATTTTGTAAGACAAGATGAAAAGTTATTTCCACCGTTCTTTTAGCATGGTTGATTGAAAACTGTTTTTATTATTGACTGCACATATGAGAGATACAAAAACCATTTTCAAATAAAAATCCTGGAGAAGGAGTTATTGAAACGTTTTACCCCACCCCCCTTTTTTGTAACATTAGGATTTTTATCAGCATCGATCTAAACCATACATCCTCTCTCTCCATCTTCCTTTCTACTACACTTCCCCTCATGTCAAAAGGTGCTCTTTCTCCATCTGTACGCGGCTTTGAAATCTGCTGAAGAGAAAAGTGGTCTACAGGCTAAGTGGCAAGTCCAGGAGGATGCATTCCTGGGGCTTGTGCTGTGTACACGGGCCGGGACTGAAAGAAGGCCCTGCCCAAATGAATCATGAGTTTGGCAGAAAATGTCAACAAGTGAACGATAAGAGAAGTCGCCTCATATACAGAGTCTCAACTTTACTTTTAATGCAACTACCATATTTGAGGATCTTACGGAAGGAGTGTAGGCGCCCTCGTGGTTCAATGTATGAGTGCTTGGCTGCTAACTGAAAGGTGAAAGGTTGAGATCTGCTAGTGCTCCATGAAAGAGACCTGGGGCACTTCTATGTCACAGGACATCACTGTGAGTCAGAACCGCTCCGTGACACAGGAAGAACAAAGCTAGGAGCGGCACGCTGTGACGTATTTGGTTTGTGAAGAATTATAATAACAAAACGATTGCTTATGCAAGATCTACTAATTACTATGCATATGATTGCTTATACAGTCTCTCTAAAGTCTTTTGGGGCAGTATTATCCTTTTCCAGTTTGCCATTTTGGAAACTGAGACTTACAAAAATTACAGGACGTCCCAGAGCCAGTCTGATTGAGATGAAAATGAAACTCGAACTCTGGATCTGTTACTCCAAAACTTGTGCTACGAGAGTCAAGGGGGTGCTGCTTTCACAGCCATGAGAGGAAGATCACCTGGGCACCACTGAGGCTAAGGGAACATCTGCATGAGGTCTCACTGCCATCTAGTCAGCGCTGACTCACGGAGTCCTCTTGTGGGTTTCTGAGACTGTTAACTAATTACTGGAGTAGATGGCCCAGCCCGTCTCCCTCAGAGACACTGGTAGGTTCAAATGGCCGACCATGAGTTAGATAAGTCTTATTAGAATTTTTTATCTATACTCCAGATTTTCCTGTGAGGGAAAAAATAGACCAGCTTTTTAAACTAAGAACATTTTCAAATGTTTTGGCAGTTGGCTCAATAAAGAATGGTGTTTATTGGAATTAAAATTAGTGTGGCTTTTTGCAACAGGAATGATATTATCTGGTGGCTCCCGCAAAGGCAGTGTTGTCATGAAACAGGAAACTAGAATTAAAGTTCTTATGCCATGAAGCTGAGTGATACACTTAAATATTATTTAGTATGACAGATGTTTCTCACAGCAGATACCATGGCATGGGAAAGAAAAAAAGAGGGAAAAACAAATAAACAAAATAAACCAGAACCCCTAAGCCTCTACTATAGGCCAGGTGTGGATTTTAGAATTTGGTTCACATTCCCTCTTTGAGTCCTCTTGAAATTATCACCTGCAACATTCTCCAACACCTAATCTGTGAATAAAAAACAATTTTTTGGCATGCTCGTACACTGAAGTACTACAACAGATAAAAAGATTGAGAATACTTAGCTGGAGTATTTGATGTCCCCACTAAATGTAATTTTATGTGTTTAGAAATGCAGACTCCTTTCCAACCCTAGGGGTGCTGTTAGGTAAGTACTCACTGCTAACCACAAGGGTAATTGTTCGAAACAGCAGCTGTTTCACAGGAAAAGATCAGACTATCTGCTCCTGTAAGGATTTACGGCCTCAGAAACGCTACAGAAGGTCCCTGAGAGTCAGAGTTAACTTGACGGCAATAGTAGGTTTACTAAAAAATGATTTGAAGGCCAAAGATTTTATGATGGTGTCTTTAACTTAAATTGACTGAGTATCTTCCTTATGGTATTACATACTTACCAAGTCTACCACCATCCTTTTTCTGGCTCACTTCCAACTCTCACTTCTCCAGGTCGCCAGGTGCCACTGGGTCAGCTCTGACCCACAGTGCCGCCATATCTTCTAGAACGAGAAACCGTCAGGCCCTGGACCACTCCCCAGACCGTTGTCGCACTCTGTGGTTGCAGCACGGTGGCAGTTCTTCACATTAAATGCGGGTCTTCCTGTGTTTCAATAATCCTCTGTTTTACCAAGCATTATGTTTTCCCAGGGATTGATCTTTCCTGATAACAAACCCAAAGTATGTGAGACAATGGAACCCCATCCTTGCCTCTAATGAGTATTCAAGCTTTACCTCCACCAAAACGGATTTGTCCATTCCACTGG
>NW_022111321.1:14052466-14054021 GCF_000313985.2 Echinops telfairi
TTTCAAACTGCAAACCATCCAATTATTTTAGCCGCTTCAACGATGGAAATACATTTTGCAGGCAAAATAAATTTAGAAAGCTACAGTAAGAGATTATGTGAGTCATGGAAGAGCATGTAATCTGCTCTTTTCTCTCCATACTTCAATGTTTGTTAATATTAAGGGGCATTTTAAAATAACCTTCTGACTATAAATGTATGACATCTGTTTAAAGTATCTGACAAGTACTTTTGGGAATTGAAGTTACAGAGGTGGAAATGTTTTTGGAGATGTGCAAAGGTGTTGTTCCAAGGGTGGCAATTTTAATTGCTATTAGTCAAAACTCACTAATGGGACACTGCTGAAATCTAGCACCAAAAGTAATAGCTCCTAAGTGGACCAAGACTGGGATTTCCTTGGCTGAGCATGCATGCACATACAACCAGTTGCAAAGAGGTCGAGTCTGCCTCATGACCACCCCATGTGTGTCAGAATAGAACTGTGCTCCATGGGATTTTCATTGGAAGCTGCTTTCATAAGTGGATTGCCAGGTCTTTGTTCGGAGATACTTCTGGGTGGGCTGGTGCCTCCAATATTTTCAGTAGGCATTTATTTTTCCCAGGGACTCCAATCAGCTTGAATATATACAGTAACAATTAACTTGACTAAATATAATAGCTCTATATCTTGACTGAATACAAAGCACAACTAAAAAGTTAAAAAATAAAATCTCTAAAGCTGAGCTAGCCAATATGGAAGCAACTCACTACATGTGGCTATTGAGCCCCTGAAAAACAGACTTTTCATGTTAATGTAAAATGCACACAGAATTTTAAAGGCAGGGTTTAAAAAATGTAAACGTTCATATTTTTATATTGAATATAGGTTCAAATGATAATATCTTGGGCATATTGACTCCTCAAAAATTTAAAGTTATAGCCATGGCTTGAATTTGTGGCTAATCAGATTTATGTTGTACAGTATTGCTTTAAGGAAACTCCTAGACAAATGTAAATCAGTAAAAAGTAATCCAAAATCCACTTGAGCAAATTTGGCAATAAAACAATATGCGAGTATTTAGAAACATGACTAGAGTCTGCCTCATGCTTAGATAATTCACCCCTATTTAACAAAATATATGCTTGCATATTCTTTTTTTCTTTCTGTAGCAGGAGTAGAATGAGGAATGAAACACAGACCTAGATCGGAATACTAGGAAGAAAACTGTAATAGGATTTAAAAGACCTCATTCTGTTTGAAATTTCCTACTAATAACAATGGTTTTATTTTATGCTTAGTTGACATGAATTCAATTTCAAATCATGGAGGAATCTCCAATGGCATCAAGGCATTTATTTGACTTGACCCTCAATTTGAATGTGTTTGAGAATCTGAAAGACCCTTTAATTCTGTGATGCTTAATAACACCTTAATATAAAAAGTGCAGGAGTGACATGAGACCTAATCAGGACGCTGGACTTAGGGGTTGGGGGCAAGAGGGAGAGATTATGTACAGAGCAAAGTAACCTTTGGAAAGTATGGAAACAGGCACCTCAAGAAGAGTCCTTTGCCCACA
>NW_022111321.1:14055074-14093075 GCF_000313985.2 Echinops telfairi
AGGAGGATTTCTTTTTCTCACAAATGGAGTTCCTTGCTGGTGCACAACGTTAAGCTCAAATGCTAGGTAACAGTGTCCCAACCCACCCAGAGGCATCTTGGAAGAAAGACCTACACTCTGCTTCCAAAGGATGTTTGCATTGAAAACTGCCATGCAGTCAACAGTGTTCTTTCACTTATATGGTGTGGCCGTAGGGTGGATTCCACACCAGCAGGCTTGGTTTGATTAAAAACAAAACAAAACAAAAAAAACAAACAACCAAGACTTTGAATAATACGTGTAACCCTCTCACATTCTGTCCCTTTGCTTAGTTTGAGTCTTCCTGCCCAAACTCATCTGCTGAATCTTGCTCATCAAATAGAAAGATTCTCCTGAAAGGTTATTTCTCCTTTCTGAGTTAACTTTCTGCCTATATGATCTATTTTCAAATCAAATCTTATAATCAAGTCGCTATAGTTACCAACTTCTCAATGTTCAGAGTTTGAATTTGATGTAATATTCTAAACAATTTAGAAGCCAAATATCCTACTAACTATATTCTAGAAGGAAGTGTTGCCTCTGAGTCCCAAAGCATACTGTAAAGTTTTTGGATGGGAAGTTCATGAGTTTGAGTACTCAGAGGGAGAATGGGCATAGAGAAGCCTAAGTCAGGGGTCCTCTATTACTGTATACCAGCTTGTGGAAGAAGTGACAGATGACTATGAAAGCATATTTTGAGGATGAAATATTTTTTTATACATCTTGCTACTGAAAATCTGAGTTTTCCATTGATTAAGGTTACTTTACAAGAGCCTACCGTAAGATATCTTGTATTAGGATGCAGCAAATACAGTAGCAGTTTATGAAATTAATTTCCTAAATGATTTCTGACATGTGTATTGCACCTTGCCTCCTGTAGCAACCCAAAAGAATGAAATGGATCCTGCCCAATCAAATGTATAAAAATTCCTAGTTTGAAAAATCTTCAAGATATGTTAGTGGTTATAGAGCTAAGATATGCTTTGACACATTGTGCTTGCTGAAACTGAGGAGAACTTGAATGTCTTACTGATGAATGTCAAAGACTGAATCCCTCAGGATGGATTCTACCTCAACATAAACAAAGATACTTGCAACTGGACCAATAAGCAACATCACGATAAACAAACACAAGATTGAACCTGTCAAAGTTTCATTTCACTTGGATCAACACTCAGCATCCTTGGAAGAAGCAGTCAGGAAATCAAAAGGTTGATTACATTGGGAAAATCTGCTTCAAGTAATGTGTTGGGAATCAAAAAACGTTACCTTGAGGATCATGTGCATTTGCCCCTAGCCATGGTATTTCCCTTCACTTCATGTGCATGTGAAAGTTAGACAATGAACAAGGAAGACTGAAGACACACTACTGTATTTGAATTGAGGTGTTGATGAAGAATGTTGACTATTCCAGAAAAAAGAAACAAATCTATCTTAGATGAAGTACTACCAAATGCTCCTTACAAGCAACAGTATTGAGAATTCATCTCATGCATGACATCATGCTTGATATAACAGAAGGCCAGAGAAAGCAGTAGAGTCTCAACAAGATAAATTGACACCATGGCTTTCTCGTGGGCTCAAACATAGCAATGATTGTGAGAATGGCAAAGGACTGAGCAGGCTGTCACTCAGGTGTACGTAGGTGCACTAAGAGGCAGAACTGATTGAATTTCACTAACAACAACCCTAGTGACATTCATTACTTCCACAGAGGAACCACTGGTGGTGAAGCCTGTCAGGATACAAAAAATCTCTTCCGTCCAGCGTATTTTTCCTGGAAAAGAATCCACGAAGGAGCGGAAAGGGGAGAGCTTGAATGGACTGTTGAATGTGGCTAACTCAATGCCAAACATTTTATCCTAATGCCCTTAAGCATTTCTACCTTTTCATATAATAGGAAGCATGAATTCAAGGGAAACAGGTAACAATGCGACTACTGACATACGTTTTACACAATTGCACATTAATTGGTTAGTATATGTTCACATATTATTGTTGTGGTACTTACAACAAAAATCTTCTCTACTAACTGTTTGGTATTTAGGAACCGTGTTATACATTCAAATGTTTGATTGTGTCTTTTTCTCTAAGTCTGAACTAGGTCTTGGATAAATGTATTTTCATAAGAATATCACATATTTCACTAACACCATGTAGAAGAAATAGATATACTGCTGAGTGATATATTGATATTTTAGATAAAATAACCATTGCTTTTTCACAAGGGATAAAATTACTTCGCTTACATGGGGAGATGGAGAAAAACAAAACTAACAAAGAATGCTGCACGGAGATTAAAAGACTGTTAGAAGCATAGAGCATATGCATTTCAATTTATATCATGAGAGAATGAGAAAGAATGATTGCTAGGAGAAAAAAATCACACCTGAGTAAAGGTACTTGCAGAGAATATGAACAATTGCTCTATGCACAAGGGTAAGCAGGACATGGTGGGTTAGTTTTAGGCTTGTTGGAAGCAGCTTGCAAATCAGCAGAGAGGAACTGATCATTATTCAAAGACTGCCAGGCTTTCACAAAACTGCAGTAACTTGAACTGTTTACAAAGTCATATGATTTTAATTTAACAAGACCTTGAGATGCTCTGACGGTATATAGATGACAGATTAATGACCTTCTTTTGCAGTCTAATATTCTAGCAAATCCTTAAAGCTGTCTCCTCTTAACCCAAGATGAAAAAGGGATATGCCACTTTATGCTTTGGACAATTGAAGTTATTCATCCGATTGGTTTATGACTTGCAGATGTATTATGACTCAAGCAGGGCAGATGCCTGATACAGGCTGTTGCTTATAGAGATCAATAGAACGTATTTTGTTTCAACTGAGCCTACATAGTAGCATCTTGCCTTCCAAACTTCCTTCTTCTTGTGTATATTTTTAATAACAGCTATCAATCCATTTGTCTCAATTGAGAGGTAAGTGAGTATTTTATAAACTGATAAATATTTTCCCTTAAGTATTATCCACACTATTACTAGACCAGAATAAGGATATAAATCATATGAATATAAAAATAATCTGAACCAGCAAAATAAAGTGAGAAAAAATAAAAAATCTTTAAGTTGTTGGTAATTAAATGCTATGAACTCAAAAATACATTTTTGAGCCCCCCTTGTCAATAAGCATAGTGTACCATGATGGATTTCATGTTGAAATATCAGAAGCTTTGGCAGCAGTATTTCAAATACCAGCAGGATCATCAATGAGAAACAGATTTTACTTGAGGTTTTATACTAATAACAGACTTGAGAAAATGAATACACATTCCATATAGTGCCAGAAGATGAACCCCTCAAGTTTGCAGGCGTTCAAAATACGATAAGGAAAGATCTGCTTCATCCAAGTAGATTCTGTCTTAATGACATAGAAGGAAAAAATCTATTGGGAACTTCATTTATTGGTGGGGTATAACTCAAAATGAGAAGAAACAGCTGCAAAAATCCACTTTTTCTGTAAACATGGAGTATACAAAGTATGAATTTAGGAAGTTTTGAAGTCGTCAAAAGTAAAATGGAATGCATTACGTTAGTCCCGGTAGACTAGAGAAACAAATGCATGGACACTCATATGTATGTAAGAAAGAGCTTTATATAATGAGTAATTGTACATTAAGAAAACATCCCAGCCAAGATCAAGTCTGTAAGTCCGATTTTAGCCCTTATGTCCAATACCAATCTATAAAGTCCTCTTCAGACTCACAAAACACAAGCAATAACACTGAATGCAGAAATATCACTGTCCAGTGGGTGGGAAATGTTATGGATCCAGTGGCGGAGTAAGCATCTCATTGCTGTCAGGGGTCTCCGAGTGACTTCTCCAGCTCCGATGCTCCGGCTGTCATCAGCATAGCCCCATGTGTCTTGTCAGTAGAGTCGAACAGGGAGAGAACATGTGTCCCGCCTCCGGTGAGCTATTTATCTTCTTGGCGCCTCCAAATGAGCTCATCAAGCTGTGATCTGATTGACAGGCTAAACTTCACCCCTTCACTCTTAGCCCTCAAACTGACACCAGATTAGGTAACTCCCACATGCATTAAGAAAGATATCCCAGGCAGTAGGACAACCAAGGAGCCCGGGTTGTCTAAGGGCTACATATTAGGCTACCATCATCAAGGTTAGCCGGTCCAAACCACCAATTGCTCTGTGGGAGACAGATGGGATTTTCTACTCCCATCAAGAGTTCCAGCTTCAGAAACCCACAAGGGAAGTTATACTCTGTCCTATTGGGTCACTTTAAGTCTGCATCCACTTGATCTTAGTGAGCAGACATGGACTGTCATGGCCGTTTAAAATCCTAGACTCACAAAGTTTACTGTGGTGGTGGTGGTTAGGTGTCGTAAGTCAGTTCTGCCTCGTAGATGCTCTATGTACAGCAGAATGAAACACTGCCCAGTCCTGTGCCATCCTCACAATTATTCTTATGTTTGAGTCCATTGTTGCAACCACTGGATCAGTCCATCTTTCCAAGAGCCTCCCTTTTGTTCACTACTTTTCTACTTTTCCAAGCATGATGTCCTTTTCTTAGGATTAATCGTGACTGATAATATGTCCAAAGTACATGAGATGGAGACTTGCCATCTTGCCTCTAAGGAGCATTCTGGTTGTATTTCCCCCCAAACAGATTTGTTTCTTTGGGCAGTGCATGATAGTTTTAATAATCTTGGGCATCACCATGATTTAAATACATCCACTATTCTTCAATCTTCCTTATTCAATGTCTAACCTTCATATCTATCTGAGGCAACTGAAAATATCATAGCTTGGGTCAGGAGCACCTCGGTCTTGAAAGTAGCATTCTATCTTCTTAACACATTAAAAAGCTTTTATGCAGAAGATTAACCCAAATCAACATGTTGTTTGATCTCTTGACTGCTGCTTCCATAACATTGATTGTGGATTCAAGCAAGATGAACCCCTTGACAACTTCAATATTTCTCCATTTATCGTGATGTTATCTCTTGGTCCAGGTGTGAGGATTTGGGATTTATTTACATTGAGATGTAATCAATATTGAAGCTTGTAAACCTTAATTGAATGACAAATTCAGAGGTATGGTATTGTTTTTGTTATTGAAAATAGCATTTAAAAATCTATCACACAGTAAAATGTTTCCATGATAGGATAATATCTATACCTTCAGAAGGAATAAGAGTTAATACAGTTTTTATTCAAATTTGTTCACCAACACTAAAGCCCGTGATGAAAACATTGAAGAACTACACCAAATTCTTCAGTCTGAAATAGCTCAAACATGACATTAAGATGTTTTGATAATTAGGGGCAAGTGGAGTGCAAAACTTGAAAACAAAAATGAAAGCATCCGAACCTTCCTGGATAGAATACATCTGTGGAAATGATCATGGAGATGCTCAATATTATCAGCCAAAATAAGGCCAAGACCTGACTGGGGAATGAGCTATCAATTAGTCATATGTAAGTTAAAGTTGAAGAGGAAGAAATTAAAATAATAATCGAGAGTCAAAATATAAACTTGAGTATATCTCACCTTAATTTAGAGACCATCTGAAGAACAGATTTGAGGCTTTGTACACAAATGACCGAAGACCAGACAGATTATGGAATTGCAGAAAGAGGGTCATACATAAAGAAAGCAAAAGTTCATTGAAAAGACAAGAAGTAGAGTTCCAGGAAGATGGTGCCAAAGTAGAATCCCCTGCATGAACAGATCACTGTAGGATCAACAGATATGTGGATAAGGGGGCAGTGTTGGGGGACTGGGACAAAAGTCAATTACCGAAGATAACCCAAGCCCAACAGTATACACAGAAGAAACAGCCTTTGAACTGCCAGTCTGAGAGTGCTTGACAATATTGGTAAGTGTCATACAGGGAATTCAGGGATCAGCCTTGTAAACAAATGAAATAAAATAGAGATACTAAATCCTCACACTGAAGTAAAGTCCAGGAGTTAAGGAATAACAAAGCACAAATAGATAAAAATGTGAATGATATCGACAGTCGAATGGCAGAAATGGAGAATTTAATCTGTGATCATGAAGATAACCAGGCAGAATTCTGCAAACAAGAGAAACAGTCAAACGAAAAAGCAAAAGAATCTGAAGAAAGCCTGAGGAGGATGTAGGATTCTGTGAAGCAAAACAAAATTAGAAGTATTGGGGTCCCAGAGAAGGAAGAAAGAAATGAGCCTACAGTTAAACTAGTAAGGGAATTCTTGGAATAAAATTTCCCCAATATCACAAGGGAGATGATAACCATGTACAAAGCACAGGGAACACCCATTAGATTATTTTTTTTTAAATCAAGACATATGGTAGTCAAATTATAGAATTTCAAGGAAAAGGAGAGAATCTTGAATGCAGCCAGAGATATAAAAAATCATTACATATAAAGGTAAACAGATATGAATAATCTGAGACCTGTCCGGGGAGACCATGCAGGAAAGAAGAAACTGGAATAACATACTCCGAATGTTGAAAAACTAAATCAGCATTACGAAAAATACTTTCTTGTTCTTTATGGGCAGAAAACCAACACACGCAGCACACAAACACGGGGCCACCACACAATGTAACACCACCCAGAAACCAACACACTGAAAGCAGTACCCAAAACATTACAGATCCAATGGAGATTCAAAGACAAGATTAAAGTCCTTACACATACACCAGCCTATTAAAAAGAAGAAAGGAAAATACCACAAATAAATAGTACGAGATGACAACAACTAATCTACATCTAAAGTTAATTGCACTGAATGCTGATGGTTTAAATGCATCAATCAAAACACAAAGGGTTCCAGACTGGATAAGACAACAAAGTTCATCAATATGAACTTCAGGAGACACATCTCAAACTCACACACAAAAAGAGAATGACTGTCAAAGGATGGTGAAAATTTTACCAAGCAAATGGCAACTAAAAAAAAAAAGGCAGGGTGGCAATAGTTATCTCAAACAAAATAGACTTCTAAGTACATGACATATCAAGAGATAAGAATGGGCATTACACAGTGTTCATGGGACTAGTAGACCAAGAACCCATAAACATAAACATGGATGCACCCAATGAAACACCCTTGAAATTCATCAACCAAATTCTCAAATAGATGAAAATAGAAATCACCTGATCAACAATTATACTAGGTGAATTCAATGCACCACTCTCAAAGAAAGCTAGACAAACAGAAAAAAAAAATCAATAAAGAAACTAAAGAGCAGACAAACACAATCTAACAATTTGACCTAAGAGACATTTTCAGAGTTCTACAACCAATATCAATCAATCAATAAATAAACAAACATCTGCTCCAATTCACATGACATGGACTAAAAAATAGACCACGTTGGGCACAAGGCAAGCTTAAGAAAATTCAAACTCATAGAGGTCTTTCAGACCACCTTCTCTGACCACAGTGCCATAAAGTTGGAAATTAACAATAGAAAGAATAACAATAACAACAACAAAACAGACAAACATCTGAAGACAACAAAATGCTTCTCAAAAAACAATAGGTTTTAACCCAAATTAGAGAGGAAATTTAGAAGTTCCTAGAAACCAATGAGAATGAAAATACAACATACCAAAATTTATGGGACACAGCAAAAGCAGTTACCAAAGGTCCCTTTATTGCAATAAATGCACACATGGAAAAAGAGGAGAGAAGAATTGTCAGCCGCTTAACTTTGCACCTCCAGCAGCTAGAAGAGAGCCAACAGCAAAATTCTTCTAAGAGCAAAAAAATTTTAAAAATTGAAATAGAGCAGACATAAATGAACTAGAAATCAGAAGAAAATGAAAAGAATCCACAGAGCAAAAAGTTGGTTCTTGAAATGATCAACAAAATCAACAAACCACTAGCAAACTTAACAAAGGAAAAGAAAGGCCAGACATAAATATCCAGAATTAGGGATGAAACAAGGGAAGTCACTCTAGACCCCAAGGAAATAAAAAGATTAATTATGCAGTACTACGAAAGACTACATATCAACAAATTCAACACTGTACAGGACATGGACAAATACCGGGAAAATCACTCTCTCCCCAAAATAATGCATATGGACATTAAGAACTTGAACAAACCCATAGCAAAAGAAGAAATAGATAAAATCATCAAGAATCTCCTAACTAAAAAGATCCCCAGTCCAGATGACTTCACAGGAGAATTCTACCAAGCATTCAGAGAGGAGCTGCCACCAATCCTACACAAACTCTTCCAGAACATAGAAATGGATAGCAAACTCCCAAACTCCTTCTATAAATCTAGCATAACCCTAATACCAAAACTGAGCAAAGACCCCATAAGGATAGACCGATGTCTCTCATGAACATAGATGCAAAAATTCTCAGCAAAATCCTGGCCAATAGAATCCAACAACTTATCAAAAAATGATACATCATGACCAAGTAGGATTCATACTAGGGATGCCTGGATAGTTCAACATTTGAAAATCCATTAATGCAATTCACCACATCAATGAGAAAAAGGACAAGAAACATATAATCATATCAATTGATGCCAAAAAAGCATTTGATAAAATCCAGCATCCATTCCTTCTAAAAACTCTCAAGAAGATGGGATCAGAAGGGAAAATTCTCAATACAATAAAAACCATATATGAAAACCTAATAGTTAATATTACACTCAATGGAGAAAAGCTGAAAATATTTCCTATGAAAAAGGGAACCCAACTTTTACCTCTTTTACCCATTTCTATTCAACACGGTGCTGGGGGTCCTAGCCAATGCCACAAGACAATGGCAAGATATGATGGATGTACAATTGGGTAAAGAAGAAATGAAACTTTTGCTATTTGCAGACAGTATGATTTCATATATTGAGACTCCTAAGGGGTCCACAAGAGGAATTCTGGAAGCAATAGAGCATTTGAATAGAGTAGCAGGATATAAGATTAAAAGCAAAAATTAATTGGACTCCTTTATACTAGTGATGGAAATGCAGAAAAGAATATCAAGAAATAAATACAATTCACAGCAGCCATGTAAAAACTGACATACCTAGGGATAAACCCCCTCCCCAAACAAAACAAAGCAAAACAAAAGACCTGTAAGAAGAAAACTACAGAACATTACTACAAGAGACCAAAAGGAATTTACACAAATGAAAGAATATTCTGTGTTCTTGCATCAGAAGACGCAATATAGTGAAAATGCCAATACTACCTAAAGTAATCTACAAATTCAATGCAATCCAGATCCAAATGCTAGCATCATACTTTAAATAAATGGAAAAACAGATTACCAACTTCATATGGAAAGGGAAGAAGCCCAGGACAAGCAAAGAACTCAAGAAGAATAAATTAGGTGGCCTTGAACTACCTGACCTCAAAGCCTACTATGCAGTCACTGTTGTCAAAACAGCCTGGTACTGGTATAACGATAGATATTCAGACCAATGGATAAGGACAGACAATCCAGAAATAAAAACATCTGCATACAGACAATTGAATTTTGACAAAGGCCCCCAAAACATTAAATGGGAAGCAAATGTCCTCCTTAATAAATGGTACTGGAAAATCTGGATATCCACAGGCAGAAAAATGAAGTAAGACCCATGTCTCACTCATGCACAAAAATAAACTCAAGATGGATTAAAGACCTCAATGTAAAGCCCAAAGCTATCAGGATCATGAGTGAGAAAACTGGAACACAGCTAGGAGCCCTAGTTCGGAGAATACATGGGCTAGCAGAATTAGCAAAGGAAACACACTCCATGGAAGAGAAAATAGATGAATGGGATCTATTAACAATAAAACACTCATAAACATTGAAAGATGTTATTAAAATATTAAAAAGAAAATCCACAAATTGGGAAAAGATATTTCGTAATGACATAACAAAGGACTAATTACTAAGATCTACAGAATTCTACAAGCTTACAACAAGAAAAAACTAATACCCCTCTGAAAAGATGCACAAAAGACCTGAACAGGCAATTCACAAAGGAGTACAGTCAAATGGTTAATAAAAACACGAGGAAACATGCCAGGTTATTAGCTATCTGGAAAATGCGAGTCAAAACAATGATGAGATACCAGCTGACACCCATGACTTTAGCCCAATTTTTAAAAAAAATCTGAGAACAACAAATGTTTGAGAGGGTGTGGTGAGCTAGGAACTCTTATCCACTGCTGGTGGACTTGAAAATAAATTCAGCCACTAGGGAAGGCAATATGGCATGCCTAAAACAGACAGCATCATACTATATATCCCAAAGAAATAAGAAACAGATCATGAACAGATCCCTTATGTTCATTGCAGCACTACTTACAATAGCAAGAAGCTGGAAACAGCCTAAATTCCCATCAATAGAAGACTGCGTAAAGAAACTCTGGTACATACACACAATGGAAAACTCCACAGCCCTTAAAACAGAGATGAAACCATGAAACACCTCAACTCATCAAGGGATCTGGAAGAGGTTCTGCTGAGTGAAGTTAGTCAAGCACAACAGGACAAATACGGTATGAGTCCACTGAGGTAGGAACAAGCAGTACAATGGGCACACTCAAGCTTTCAGTCCATCCAGCCTTCTGGTGGGGGATCAGAGAGCCTGATAGAGTGGGACCAGTGCCAGTGAATCACGCTTCATCTGCTACAGGTAAGTATAGCGTTGTAGGTCACTGGGACAGAGGGAGCCTCACAAAAGCTGGGATCAAATGGCTGCAGAAGAGGGAGGGGATGCTCCCTGCTGAGAGGTAGCCATGTGGATGGGGGTGAGGTCCCCTAGAGAGGGAGGCTGCACTGTCAGAGTGATGAGGCTTACTGTGGTAGGGGCAGTACAGGAGAAGGGAAGTTGAATGGTAAAGATTGGGACAACATAGGTGCAGGTCTGTTGGGGGAAGAGGAGGGAGGGCTGACCTTCAGGTGGAGGAAGGAGAGACTGAGGATGCTCGTGGTATCATGAAGTAAGGAGGGTCTTTAGTGGCGTGAAGTAGGAGGGCAGATTTGACCTAAGTGTCTGGGTGTTTCCCAGGAACCCAGGCCATGTACCACAGAACTCTGGGACACTGAATCCTGGATCTCATGCTGCATAAGTGAGACCCAAAAAAAGGAACTCCACTGCATGAACTGGACTCTTTTTTCAGACACACTTGTAACCTGAGGATGTAAGCTGGAAAACGAAAGGTGTCTGATGTCAAAGAAGACAGCTGTACCAAGAGTGGTGTCCTGTTGTTTGGCGAACAAGCAAGGTCATGGTACATCAATGCCCCAAATGCTGCAGTAAGATATGTATTATCCAGACAATCCTGTGATGACCACCTGTTATATTGTGCATATGCTCATTTACATTAAGGTGTATCTCAGAGGTGGGATGCCATTGTGGCTTACCCACTTGAAGCTGTGTTAGTTTATTTTTCAGTAAATGAAACCCAGGGATGTTGAGCTTAGAAGGAAAGAAAATATAACATGGGGTTGGGATATAGAAGGGTGGATGAAGACAAGAGGGAGATGATAGCAAGAAGTCTAGGAAGGAAAAGTATATTTTTAAAAACATGCATAATTATGGAAGAAATTGTACAATTATGTTTGATGATTGAACTATGGAATGATGTGACTTATGTATTGGCTTCCAAGACAGCAATTAAAAAGAAGGAGAAGGGGGTATAGATCCGGGAATGGGTTTTGGGTTCACACTAAATCCAAGCTCCATCTTAAGAATAATCGGTTCTTACATCATGGCCCTGCTCCATATTCTCTTTCAAGAAATGATCACTGAAGATCAGGGTGCTACAGCAAAGTGTGATGAAGAAGGCAAGTGGAACCTAGCTATCAATAGGAATAGTGTCTGGGGTCTTGAAGGCTTGTATTTAAACAAGCAGCCATCTAAGTGATAAGTCAACTAAGTCTGCGTGGAACAAGAACACCAGCTGGTGTGATCCAAAGATGACAATTACAAAATTGGAATACGGTGAGGAAGAAAGCATCAGAGCAAGCAACAATTATGAACACCCAATTTGTGGAGGGCTATTGGGGACAGTGGAATCCCAAAACCCATCTGCAGAAAATCTAGTCAGACTGAGCCACTGG
The DNA here is from genome assembly GCF_000313985.2 of Echinops telfairi. Taxonomy (NCBI): domain Eukaryota; kingdom Metazoa; phylum Chordata; class Mammalia; order Afrosoricida; family Tenrecidae; genus Echinops; species Echinops telfairi. Next base: position 14,067,144 of record NW_022111321.1, read on the forward strand.
CAGATCCACTCAAGCCACAGGCAAGAGTCTTGAACAGCCTTACTACCAGGCAGAGACCGTGGTAATCTTGATTATGCTGGATCGATCTTGATACTTGGCCCCGCTTCCCCCTCCCTCATGAGCCCTTGATAATTTATAAATTATTATTTTGTTATATCTTGCCCTGTCCGGCAACTCCCTTCACCCACTTTTCTGTTGTCTGTCCCCCAGTGAGGAGGTCACATGTAGATCCTTGTAATCGGTTCCTCCTTTCCAACCCACTCTCCCGCATTCTTAAACTATATACAACACACGAATACATACATATATATAAGTGCATTCACAAAACTATAAGGCTATTCTCTTATTGAATCAATTAGTAAATTGGTACCTTATGAATAAATAGTTGTGCTACATGTAGTAGATAAGCAGAGAATCTGCTCCCTCTAATTTCAAAAAGAAAAGCTATTTAAGAAATTTCAGCAAACAAAAGACTTTTAGAAAGTGTTGAAATGCATCATTTTGCATTTCCATTATTTAAATACCTTTCTAGTTACCAGGATTGTACAAAAACTTGACAGTCAATTTAGTAGAGGTATAATTAGATCTCTACCTACTTTTGGTAAACAGACACATTTGATCAACAAAATTTGTAATTTTGGCATTCTTCTAATCATATAGCTAGGATTAAAGAAAGATCTGGTTAATGTTGATGATAATCATCATATGTGTGATTGATTTTAAAATCTGGATTCTATATCATCACATGGCCAATCCAGGTTAAATTAAGTTCAATGCATTTTATATAAGTCAAGATGGTCTGTTTTTAATTGGTAGCATAATAAACATACTTCCAGTTCTGGAGTTTATCCAACTGTGTATCAGATTAAAATAGAGAAGAAAAGAAACTTTTAAGAAAAGTATTTACCAAAAAATTTTGTATTGGCTTTTAAACAACACTCTGGGATGTCTGATTAAGGAAGGAAGAGACGCTCTCTGTTGTGTTTCTATATTTTTCATAGGTGCCTTCTGCTAATTCCTCTATTTACCTACCAGAAAATTCTGTGGCAGTCTACTAGAGATGCTTGTACATTCTGCTGCATTCACAGCATATAGTGAATTGTGTTTAATAATTTACATGAGGGACGCATGTGACTTCAGAGTAGAGGACTTCATTATTTCTCTATTTGAAGTTCAATTGGATTTGGCAGTCCTAGTGCTAAGTTTGAAGTTCCCTGTTGACATATCAGTGTAAATGCTTGACTACTTAGCCAAAAGGTTGGTGGTTTACATTCACCTTAAATGATGGCAGCATATGTACAAATATGCTTGATATGAATGATGTAAGAGCCCCCAATAAAATTATCTTTAAATTTTAAAAATGATACCCCAAGAAACAGATCTGTAGTCACAGCCTTGAAAATCCTATGGTGAATACTTAGCTGGCTGGGGAGATGACATGATCACGAAGGTGGTTTTCCCAGGGCGAGGCTTATCCATTGCACTCAGGATGTGCTGCCCCTGCGATTTCCCCAAATGTGGGAAACTCAACTGTGTAATTTGTGGTAGTGGGGGACTGCGTTCGCGCTCTCCCCTGAAGAAAAAAAGAAAAGAAAAGAAAATCTAATGGTGTAATTCAACTCAGCTCACTCAGGATCATGAATTGGAATCTCTTCCTTTACAACTAAGAGCAACAGTGTAAGGTTTAAACACTCCAATGCTTTCAGGGGTATACAGTTAATAAAGTAGGCTTAGTATGAGAGAGTGAGAGTTAAGTAATGTGCATTATGCTGAAAACATGTCAGCTTTCAATTTAAATTGCTTTCAAGGCAGCATGGATCAAGCAAAATTGCTCTTATGTATGTACAAGGCATCAAGTTCAACCCCCTTCTTTATCACTTGAATTTACTTTCCCTGAAGTATTCGTCTTTTGCTAATTGCTCTCTTCATCTTCTTTCTCCTTTAGGTTCAGTTGCACTTGAAACATAACGTTCCTTCTCAGTCCCTTTTGCTAAATTGCCCTCTCACTGCAGTGGCTGCCCATTGGACTACTAACCATAAGGTTAGTAGTTCAAGACCACCAGCTACTCCGCGGGAGAAAGATGAGATTTTCTACTCATTTAAAGAATCTACCAATTGGCAGACAATCACTGACTTACTATATCAATACCCCATATGCTAGAATAAGATATATATTATTCGGGCAACCCTGTGACTGACACTCTCAGTGAATATTGTTGTAAGTTTTCCCTGACAACCAACTACGATTGTTTGTGTACATAGTGCCCAGTCATGAAAGGATTTATTCTGTGCAATGTGAATAATTCCGTTATTACTATATGTAGTTGGTTTTACTTTGGCCCAATATCCCCTTTTCAACCTGTGTTTTAAGTTACCATTGGGAGATAATTAATGACCACATTAATGGAAAATATGCTTCAGGGAGATGATTGATAAGACTTTCTACCATACATAAATAAGGAGGCATCTAAAGGTAGCCAAAAGCAGATTAAAAAGATATTTTAAAAAGACATAGATCCAAAAGTGGATTTAGGCTTGCACTGAATCATAGCTCCAATTAAAGAATAATTCATTCTTACATCATGTTCCTACTTGATACTTGCATTAAGTATTAAGGAAGGAAATGCAGAATATATGGGTATGATAGCAAAGTGTGGTGAAGAAATTAGATGGTCCCTGGCTATCAGATACAATAGTGTCTGGGGTTTTAATGGCTTGTTTCCAAGCAAGCAGCCCTCTAACTGAGATGTCAACTAGGCCCACATGGAAGAAGCGCTCCAACATCAGTGACCAAAGGATTGCAAATCATGTAGTCTAAAGCCAAGGTGGAAATAGTATCAGAGATCAAACTGTGAGAATCTAGTTTCCAGAAGGCAATGGATGACAGTGAGCTCCCAGGACACATTTGTAAGATCTATACAGGAAAAAAAAAATAATACTCTGGTGATTTCCCTCTATACACAATGGAGAGATGGGAATAAACCGTTTACAAAGCAGAGTACATTGGAGAGATGACTGTAGAAGATAAAAGTCATGAACCTGACTCAAATAGTTAAATCCCTGTCAATTGATCCCTCCCAGAACCATTGGGCCTTGTATGGTTTTCCACATTTTTTGTTTTTTTGTTTGTTTTAACTTTTCTTCATACTGTGGTTTAGCTCTGATGTATTTTGTTGTTGGGGATAACCCTCTTGAATTTTTGCTGTATGTTTTTCTGGGTTTTGGTATTTGCAGCCCAGGATTGATGAACCTAGAGAGGCAGCAAGTAGAAATAAAGTCTCCTGGGAGGTACAGTGAGGAGGGTGTGGGGTAAAAGGGAGATGATATCACGGAGTTCAAGAAGAAAGAGAATGTTTTGAAACATTGTGGTAGCAATTCTACAATACTGCTTGCTGTGGTTGTACTAAGAAATTATTTGATATCTGTATCATCTCCCAATAAAAAGGTTTAGCTTTTTGTGGGGAGTGGTGGGTTATAGTTTAGGAAACCCACAGGGACAATTTTACCCTCTCCTATAGAGTCATCATGAGTTGGAATTGACTTCATGACAGTGAATTTGTTTATTGTTTATAGTTTTAACTTCTAAAGAGCCCTGATAGCATGGTGGATTAAGCATTGGGCTGATAATTGACAAGTCATCGGTTCAAAGCAGTGGAAAAAAGATAAAGCAGGGCACTTCCTTAAAGACGTGCAGGCTCAGAAACCCGCAGGGGAAGCTCTGCTCTGTTCTGCAGGAGCGCTGTGAGTCAGAATGGACTCCACAGCGAAGGGCTTCAGTGGGTAGGCCGCTACCTGTTGGCATTCACCTGGGCTTATGCTCAGGTGGGTCTTCTTTTGTATTCACGTCTACTGTAGAGATCTCTGGAACATGTTAGAAATAAAACTTTCACAATATTAAAATTGTGTATGGCTCATTATTTCTCAATTCATTATTTAGAGAATGCCGTGTCTGAAGCTTGGGACAGGTGGAAATGCTATTGCAATTATCAACAAAATGGAAAAATATACTGCAGAAGGTTCAGATTGGCAGGCATTTTCTCATAGATTAAACTGACAACTCAAGTCCTGATCGACTAGCCTAGATTTCCATGAATTGGTTGTCTTGGATTTCTGTTCTTGTGAGGTATGTACATGAAATAGAAATTGGTCATTTGGTTTGCTTGCATGTGACTCACCACATGCTACTCCATTTAGGGTCCAGTTTAGCTGGGATAACAATCATAAACTTTAGCATTTATTAGACCCATATGGGACACTTTTTGTTTTTCCTCTTTTTTAGTTGTTAGACCCATCCCCCAAATTTCTGATAGAGTAGACCTAGAATTTGGTCTCTAAAATATTCTCCAAAACAACACGTGATCCAAAATCAATGGCAAGGAGGGTATAGGAGGCCTGGGAGGGCTTGATCAAGGGCAATGTAACCAAGAGGAATTACTGAAACTCAAATGAAGGCTGAGCATGATAGTGGGACAAGAGGAAAGTAAAAGGAAATAGAGAAAAGAACTAGGAGACAAAAGGCATAAATACAGGCATGTAAATATGTAAATATATTTACAAATGAAGATGGGGAAACAGAGCTATGTGCATATAATTATAGGTTTAGTGAGGGACATTGGGCCTCTACTCAGGTACTCCCTCAAAGCAAGAACACTTTGTTCTATTAAACTGGCTTTCCATGATGCTCACCTTCCTGACACGATCACTGAAGATAAAGCAGGTGCATAAGCAAATCTTGTGAAGAAAGATTATGGTGCCCTGCTATCAAAAGATATAGCTTCTGGGGTCTTAAAGGCTTGAAGATAAACAAGTGGCCATCTAGCTCAGAAGCAACAAAGCCACAGGGAAGAAGAACACCAGCCTGTGTGATCACGAGGTGTCAATAAGATCAGGTATCAGGCATCAAAGAACAAAAGAGCATGTTAGTGTGAATGAGGGGGAGTGCAGAGCAGAAACCCAAACCCCATCTGTAGGCAACTGGACTGCCCCTTCAGAAGGGTCACAGGGAGAAGAGCTAGTCAGTATACAGTATAGCACTGATGAAACTTACAACTTTCCTCTAGTTCTTTAATACTCCCTCTTACCCCCAGTATCATGTTCCCAATTTGACCTTACAAATCCGACTGGACCAGAGCATGTACACTGGTACAGATAAGAGCTGGAATCAATGGGAATCCAGGAGAGATAAACTCCCTCAGGGCCAATAATAAGAGTAGCAATACCAGGAGAGGAAGGGGAAAGTGGAGGAGGAAGGGGGAACCAGTCATAAAGATCTATATATAACCCTCTCCCTGGGGGACGGACAAGAGAAAGTGGGTGAAGGGAGACATCAGTCACTGTAAGACAAGAAAAAAAATGTATAAATTATCAAGGGATCATGAGTGAGGGAAAAAATGAGAAGCTGATATCAAGGTCTCAAGTAGAAAGAAAATGTTTTGAGAATGATGATGGCAACAAATGTACAAATGTGCTTGACACAATGGATGTCTGTGTGGGTTGTGATGAGTTGTATGAGCCCCAAATAACATGATTTTTAAAAAATTGATCCCAAAGAAATTCTGGTGACATATGTTGTGTTCACTTGCTAACTACCGGTTAGTCATTCAAACCCACCAGCTACTCTGTGGGATAAAGATGAGACTGTCTATGCCCATAAACACTCCTGAAAATTATATGGAGCTTTCTGTACTGTCCTATAGGTTCCTTTAAAGTTGGAACCTACTCAATGCCATTAAGTTTTGTTGGATTTGAAACATTTCCAGATGGTGCTCCTGCTGTTGGTGTGAGGACGCCACTTGGGGGATGACCACCTATGGTTTTAAAACTATAAACAAAGGAGATTGTGGAATAGTTTGGGGGAAAATGGAATGAAAGTTAATAGGATTTTTTTGTACCATATACAAATATCCCCAGTTAAACCTATATAGAGTTGTACGTATACTCCAACTCTTGCTCTGAAACCCATACTAACTGTGTGTTTATCAGTCCATGCACTCATAATTACAGGATTGTGTGTGTAACAACATTGACCTCTGTTCCCTTTCCCTCTTGCACACCTCTCAGTGCCTTCCTCAATCACCATCTTCTTTTCTCTTCAAATCTCCCCCTTAGTCTTCCTTTTCAAACAAGAAAACATGTGTCTGCTTTGTAGCCAAGAACTTTCCCTTCCTTCCTTCTTATACTTGGTAACCATCAAAGAATGTTTCTTTGAGTGTAAAATTTATTCATGATTTTAATTTATGAGTGGTCTCATACAATATTTGTCCTTTTGTGATTGACTAATTTCACTCATAATGTTCTTCCAGGACATCCATGTCTTGAGATGTTTCTCAGATTCACCATTATTCTTTAATGTTTATAGTATTTTATTGTGCCTATGCACCACGACTTGTTTACCTGTTCTTTCATTCAGATTGTCTCCATCATTTTGCTATTGTGAATGGTGGTATAATGAAGGGGGATTGTGAATAAAATGGAGTTTTTCCATGAACATTTTAAAGCTGCCTGTATATTCTTACTTGCATATTTCTGTCTATAGCCTAGACCTCCCTTCTACTCCAAATTATAATATTTAACTATGTACCAAATATTTCCATGTTTCTGTTTAACAGAAATCAAAGAATAATATGTCTCAAATTCAAGGTTTTTTTGACTCCTCAGAAATGTTTCATTATTTCCCACATCAGTAAATGATAGTCATCTTTGTGGAGCATATAGAATTTATAACATATTGACAAACTATTTTCTATAATGGAGTAGAGGTTGCATTACTTCCAGCAACTAATTCTCTCATTAGCTTCTGATGTTTTAGTCTTTTAATTTTCATTATTTGATTAATTGTTTAGTGGTGTAGTGATCATTTTAAATTTATTTCCACGACAATTTCACCATGCTATGTACTTTTTTGTCATCTGTGTATCTTTGTTGTTGAAATGTCCAAAGCTTTTTCCCCAATTTTGGAATGCTTCACTTCATTTTACAGATTTATACAAGTTCATTACAGGTTTTTAATACATGTTTTATATATGATTAATATCATTTCTGTTCTTCAGAATATAATTAGAAATCCAATGTCCTTCCGTGAGGAAAACCAGACAGCATGCATTAGGAAGAACTTAGGGTACGACCTATGTTTAGATAAGATGATTTGAAACTTCTCTTTAGATACTGTCAGAAAGCATGGTCAGTTCTAATCTTTCATATCTCAATAAACCTGATGTATATAAAGAGGGAAGATTTGAAGGAGGATAAAGTTGTAAGTATTAAAGAAATAATTATCATTCATTTGAGTCTAGAGAAGATGTCTTTGGAATGTTTTAAGGCATCCTAGTCACTCAACTGTTTTTGTCTGTGACCTTATTTTTAAATGTGCTTGGACGGGAGGTGGACTTGCATTCTCTCACTTTAATATGATCTCATAATAACCCTGTCTGAGGTTGATATTCTGTAAGTCTGTTTACAGCAATCAGAATAACATTAGCTACGAGTGCCAAACCATCTTGTGAATGTCAGGGACCTCTTTTTATTTTTTGACATGCTCAGAAGAACAGATGATTTTACTTTGATGAAATCAAACACAGAAATTCATTTTTTTATGCTTTAGCTTTTGGTATTCTTTTTTTTTTTTTAGCTTTTGGTATTCTAAGTAAAAACTCTTCATAAACTAAAAAGAATCCTTCCTATGTATTTTACTAGATGTTCTATAATAAGGTTTGAAATCAGGTGGTGAGAATATTCCCATTTCAATTACCAATTGTTTTTACTAAGATGTAGAAACGTAATTAATCTGTCTCTATTAAAAGTAGAAGTGAGCAGAAGAGTCACAGGGAGGAGAGGAGCCAGTCATGGTGCAGTGTAGCAACGATGAAACATACAACTTTCCTATAGTTCCTAAATGCTTCCTCCCCCCCACTATCATGATTCCAGTTCTACCTTACAAATATGGCTAGACTGGTACAGATATGAACTGGAAACAGATAAGAACTGGTCCAGATAGGGACTGGAAACACAGGGAATCCAGGGCCGATGATCCCTTCAGGACCAGTGGTGAGAGTGCTGATACCTGGAAGGTGAACAGAGGGTGGGATGGAAAGGGGGTACCAATAACAAGGATCTATATATCACCCCCTCCCTGGGGACGGACAACAGAAAAGTGGGTGAAGGGAGACGTCGGACAGTGTAAGATATGACAAAATAATAATAATTTATAAATTATCAAGATGTCATGAGGGAGGGGGGAGCGGGGAGGAAGGGGGGAAAATGAGGAGCTGATGCCAAGGGCTTATGTGGCGCACAAATGTTTTGAGAATGGTGAGGGTATCGAATGTACAGATGTGCTTTATACAATTGTGTATGGATTGTGATAAGAGTTGTATGAGCCCCCACTAAAATGATTTTAAAAAAGAACCAAAATAAAATAAAAGTAGAAGTGTAGTTGCTAAGTTCACTTTATTAGTTCTAGTTTTTATTTTTGTTTTATGTTTTCTTCTGTAGATTTATTGTAGTTTTCAATGTCACTAAAATGTAATCTACAAATGAAGCTAATTCAAATTGTCCCTTTCCTATCTGCATATCTTTAAAAATGTCTTTGATTTCCCTGTTATGCTGGTAATGGACGACCACACAAGATTGAAAAGAAGTAGAAGGCGCATCCTTGATTATTTGCAATTTACCTTAAACCCACTGTCACCAAATCAGTTTGATTTAGAGACCCTATACGATAGAATAGGAAGGTTGGTGGTGCCGTGGTTACAAGTAAGGCTGCCATCCACATGGTCAAGGGTTTGAAACCACCAGCAGCTCTGCAGGAGAAGAGCTGGACCTGCTACTTGTTAAAGCAGTGACAGTCTCAGAAACACACAGGAGTCTCGATAAGTCAGCACGGACCTGATGGCAGTGAGTTTGGGTTTCTGAGTTTGGATACAAGATAGTGAAACTGATTTACAGGGTTACAAAGGTGGCAATCTTTACAGAAGCAGGTTACCCCACCTGCCTCATGCAGAATAAGTGCTGGGTTCCATCTGTTGACTTTCAGCTAGTAGTGAAGCAAGCGCTTCAATCCCTGTGCCATCAGGACTCTAGTTTTTCACGTAAGAATGAGTTTGTTGTTGAATTCTGGCTTTTCCTTTCATCGGGTTAAGGAAGCTTTTCTTATTTCATGACTTGTTGAAAGTGATGATCATGCACGAATGCTACATTCACACTAGCATGAAAAGGTTTCGTTTTTCAGTGTAAAGGAAGAGTATCTTTATCTTAATATCGAGTTCCTCCAAAGAGTGAAAAAGAATAGTGAAAGACCAGTTTTGAATGGATGTAAAATTGATTAGAAGAGCAGGAAAGTAATTTTTGATTTATTGGTTAGTAATTTAATCAGAAAGAAACAATGAAATTCATCCAATTTTTCCCACCATTGACTCATTTTTAATGTGCTTATTCAAAGGGAATATAAAAGCTAGCTAGATCTCTGATTAAAACACATGAAATTATACTAAATATATCTGACTTCATATTCATTCAAATGATATATTAACCTTAGAGTTATTAACAAAGAATGATAAAAGATCATTCTTTATTTTATCTGTAATCTGCTCAGATAATAGAAATGACATATCTCACCAGAATAAATTTGTTTTTTGTAGACTTTTGTCTTGATTATTAAAACAAAAAACTATTAATTGAACGTTTAATAAATTCTTTTAAAAATAATTACATTTCTAAAAGTAACCATCTTATATTTTATATATGTTTTAAGGTGTTATAATTATCATTTAGACTAAGAAAGTATTGATTGCTTGTTTTTTGGCATCCATTATCATAATCAAATGACCAAATTTCCTCTAACAACTTTTATTACTTTAGATACTGTATTGATACAAAGGAAATATATATTTTCAGCATATATTTTACATTTGAAATCACATTTTGGATTTTCCAAGAGGTCCAATGGAAAATCATGCACATAAATTGCTTCATTGTATTAAAAATAGAAATGTTATAACCATATTGATTTGTACCTCCATGTTTATCTTTTATTAACTACAACTATCTCAAAAATATCATGTGAAAAATTTTCAAATGAGAAAGTCTATTCAGCTTCCCATGAGCTTAGTTTCATATGTATTAATATTAATATAAATATGTTATAGATTGTATGCTTTATGGAAATGATATGAAGATTTGACACTTCAATTTCCACAATATGTTATTAATTTCAGAGATATAATTGATCAAATTCTTATGAAATAGGTATTTACTGTAACCCAACACAAATTTCCTTTTTCCATTCTGATAGTCATTGTTATCAGACTACATTAATCAAAGGTATTCCATCGCATTGTCTAGCTTTTCCTTGATTTCCTATGATGCTTGCCTGAAGGCTCTGCTGTTGGTGATAGACTAGAATTTAATAAAAACAATCAACCAAAAGTCTCTAAACCAAAAGCAAAAGGTTATAGCAGATGAACTAAAATTTCAAACAATGGAATTTTATTGAAAAACTTCCACATATACACTTCTCAGACAACTGTTCACTACAACTGGACTACTTGACTGAATCAGTCGAGAGTGCTTTCAGTCAGAAAGCAGCTACAGTTCATAAATGCAAATGGTGGAAAAGAAATTTAATTGGATAAGGGTTAATGACAAAGAAATGAATATCGGAAGGAAATCTAATTGTCATGACTACTTTAGAACACTGTTGGTGCAAGGGCAGTGAATTGTTTGTGTGGCTCTTCTAGCTGGCCTTTAGAACTCCCACCAAACAACTGTTTCTTGCATGAGTCTGGAAAGAAGATAGGGAAGATGCTGATAGGATTCACCTGTGAGTAAGGGGGAAAAGGCTTTTCTGCGTTGCTATTCTGCTGGGTATAAAAAGAGCCCTCTGAGACGCAGCAGGAGTAATCTCATTGCCAGCAAAAGCCAAGAGTGGAATATGCCCTCTGGACCCAAGATACCTGCACAGAGAATCTCCTGGATCCATCACGCAGTTAGGTCTATTATCAGAGGAGCAGCTGCAGAGTCAGAAACCACAGCACAGAGCAGACTAATGGACTTTGCAAGCCGCTGAGCAAATTAAGAGGAGTGCTTTTGTGCAGGAGGCTGGCTTGTGAGTTGGGTTCTCTGAGCTTAATTGGGGGGGTTGGGCTTGCTGACCCACAGAAGTAAGCTGAATGACTTTGGGCCGAGACTTACAGGAGTGGGATGCCTCTGGGTACTTAATTCAGGGAGCTGAATTAAATTTGCTGCCCCCAGAGCTTGAGTTGATGCCTTCAGGTGGAGGCTTAGAGTGACGTGCTATGCCCCTTTTGACATATATTAGCAGACCAGAAAGAACTCTGTGACATGTCCTGATAAACAACTCACCCCTAAGCATTTCTTATTGGCATTCCAACTTTTAAACTTCCTTAATAAACCTTTTAATCATGAACTTTTTTCTGTAAATGGTTACTTTGCGTAAACATTGCAGTGGCTATTAGAACCTAGAGATCAAATCGAGCACATTAAGACTACTTAGTAGCTATTATTTTTAATGAACTGGGGGTCCTGGGAATTTCACTATGTCAATGTAGTCTTTTTACATTATGAACTTAATAAGAATGAGTGCCTTTAAAATTAGGACACCAATGAAGTCCTAAGTAACCGAATCATGGGTGCCTAATGATTTTCTATGGAAACTCTCCCAACACTGCCCTTGCTTGATGAGCAAAGTGAGAAGGAACCCTGTCGTGGTAGACAAGGGTTTTCCCTGTGATTTCCAGGGTTTGTCTACTAGAGTTTGACTAACTTCCTCAAATCTAGCTCACAAATAAGGAAATGTATCATCCTTTGGCCCTCCAGAAAGTCAACAAGAAAAATGCCTTGGTCATCCCAAAATAAAAGCAAAAGCAAAACTGTGGCCAGCCCTTGGCTCTGCACCAGTCCACCTTTGTTTTGACTGAACCAATCCTCCCTTTGGGTAGCTATGTGCTGTCTTCAGGCTCATCCTGGTAAAGTGCATTTCATCTGCTGCTACAATGCTCTGAAGAAATGCTTCAGGATTTGGATGCCACTTATTTAAAATTTCACTTGAAAACACTACTCTTGACTGAAGCAGATCTGGGCACAACTGTTTTGGCCCCCGCCCAGTCGAAAGTTTGCTCAACTTTAATTTCTCAGTCAAAATTGTGTACACTAAATGAGTTGAGATGCCTAGGGTTGTTAACTATTGTTTCTGCCGTTAATGGGTGGTTCTCTTCAAACAGGGCACAGATGAGATTAACTATTTCTTTGCAAATGGATGTGGATGGTCTGCAATTGCAGATTTCATCTTGGATATAATCTCTTTCCTTCTCAAAATGAGTAATCCACTGGTAAACCACTGATCTCTTTGGAGCGTTGCCCCCGTAAAGTTTTTATGAAGCCCCAGTGCTTTTACCGTCCTTCCATCCCAGCTTCCCTGTGTTTGTGTTCTTTGTCCATGTCTGAATTTTAGCAGAATCCACATTTCTTTGACAGGAGCTCTTTTTCAACTGATCACTAATCCTTCTTCGTGGCTAAAACTAGATCCTGTTCTGACATATTAGAACAAGTTAATACAAGTTTATTGTAGATTTTAAAAATATCTGCATCAAATTAAACTTTTATATTTCCCACCTTATAATTATTTTCATGGATCAATATTACCTTTTATTTTAAAAGGATAAGTAGAAAATTAATTGCACAATGGAGATAATTCCTAGAGTATTGTATTTGATGACAATGCTATGTAATCCTACGTTAAAATATAATACAAATAAATTTATTTTTCCTTTGTCTTTCATTTTCTAAAGATAACAATCAAAGTGTCTTTTCTAAAACAGTGAGGTAACACTTCCATGCATGAAAATGTAGGGGAAAACGCAGAGATCAAATCTGGCAAATGACCTCAGGAAAGGATGAGGAGCCAATAGTCCATCTCTATTGATTTGACAAGTCTTAACTACGCATTACAGCGGGGAAAGGAATGCTTTTGTGACAAAGAATGCTTTTGTGACTTCCTTTCATGGCAAGAGCATGTGCTTTGGGAATAAATGGCATTATACTTGGATACAATAGAAGTCTTGCCTCTTCTCCACCTCACTCAATGTATCTCTTTGCTTTTCTCCTTTCTGGTTATAATAACTGATAACTGTAAGTTTAGATATTCTTCATCTGGTCTCCTGGCAATGCGAAGGATCGATGCTCTAACTCTTTTGAAGTTAGAACATCTTGCTGCTGCTCTCACACATGAAGTTGAGTTGAAAAAATATTTTGATTATATGTTCATTCTATATTTTCATGATAATTATGATTTCAAAATTTAGGAAGTTATGTTTACTGGAGGCTGCTAAAATACCTTTATATTTAACAGTTGGAGTCTTTAAATAATAAATTTCTGGAATTAAAAAATATAATGTCTGAAAGTAAGAATCCAACAAAGAAAGATAAAGGTGGAATTAGGAAGATTCACGAAAATAATTAAATGATGGCTAATAGAAAATACTCAAAGTAAAGAAAAAATAATAAAACAAGCTGAGCAAAGTGCAAAAGACAAGTAAGACATAGATTCTATGTTTAATAGATATGCAGTTGGTGTTAAAAAGAAAGAAAGATGATGGATCAGAATTAAAATTGAATAGATAGTGGCAAAAAACTGAAAACAGAAAAAGTATAAACACAGATTCCATTTGTTTGGGAAACTGCAAGCGAAAGGAATAACAAGAAAATTACACCATTAGATCACAATAAAACTGCTGGAAACCAAGGACATGTATATGTCCAATGATAGCGAAAAGTTTATATGTGTGTGTGTATGTATATATATGTGTGTGTGTGTGTGTATATGTAATACCATCAAATGGTATTAAAAAGCCAAGCATGAGAGTGACATGGCTTCTGAACAGAAACTCTCAAAGCCAGAATTCAACAAAAGAACATTTTTAGAGAAGTGAAAGGAGATAACTGCAAAAACCCTTTATTATAGCTAACAAAAATATTTCTGAAGATAAGGCATCTTCTGGACAAAGGAGGATTGAGAGAATTTGTCTCCAGCAAACCTTCACTAAAAGAAAAAAAATATTTACTCGGTGATTTCTTCAGGTAGAAAAATACATTGCTGTCAGCTGCTGCAGAGCTGTTTCTAACTCACGCCACCCAACAGGGTGCAGAACTGAACCGTATTCTGTAGGGTGTGCAGTGCTGTGACTTTTAGAAAGCAGATCACAAGGGCTTACTTCCCTAGCACATTTGGGTGAGTGTGAACCAATGGATTGTTGGTTAATAAGCCAGCATTTATTTAACCATACGCACCACCCAGAGTCTCCTAGAAGAAAAATCACACAGCAGAAAGCATGGGAATAAAGAAAGGTCAAAACAGATTAAATCTATGAAGCTTAAATTATGTGTAAGATTATAATGAAGAACAATGAATAACAGAAAGAATGAGTGGTGGTAAATTCAGATGTGATTTATTTTGTATGATTTCAGTACTTTCAGAAGTGGTTATTTCGAAGTATACTATACAGTTATGAGTAAAATATGCATATAGTAATCTCTATGAAATCATTGAAGAAAAGCATATATCAGTATTTTTGACAAGTGATTTATAGGACACAAATACATAATTAAATAATTTGATTAATACAAAATGAGAAAACAATCACACACACACAAAAGGAATGCAATGCTTACTGTCATACAGTTGATCAGAAGGGCCAAATGCATCAATATCACTCAGCAACAACAAACGTATTCAATAATACTTTTAATGATAACATTAGCCAACTCTTCCCAGGATAGGAGCTATGGTAATATTGGTGTCTTTCCTTCCTATAAAATGCAATCCAGTTCACCGCAAGTATAAATCTAAGAACTACATGGAGCAAGCATGATGCAAAATAGCACATTTACGGTGATAAAACATTCCATTGAAACCCACCAGATGCTCCATGGGAGAAAGAGTCTGCCTGTTGCGTAAGGATTTGAAGTCTTGAACTCCTAAAGAGCGGTTTAATTCTGTCCTATGCGGTCGCTATGCATTCAAATCCACTAGCTAGATGGCAATGGATTTGGTTTGGGTTTTTACTATTAGGTTCATACGAGTCAAAACCAATTCAATAGGTTTTTTGGGTTTGTTTTGGTTTAATATTTTGTAGCATGGCATAGAGAATAAAGACTTCATCTATTAACAGTAGATGTAAATTTTTAGCCATCAGAATGTCAAGAAAGCCAATGCTAGCAAATGCATGATTTTTAAGCACATACTAAGGATAAAACTGCAATAATTAAAATTTTATTTATGCAAATATTTATTCACTTGTTCATTCATCCATATATGCTTTCTTTTTTAAACATTTTTAAAGTATACCTTAATTTCCTTCAGCTTTTTTATAATTACTATAACTAAATTCATCTCTAAAAGAATTAAATTCAACAGATAAGCCATATTATGAGTACTCAATTATAATGTACTGACTCTGTCTTTTGCCAACTATATAGCTGACAGTGAAGAAACGAGATAAAATTCAGTAGATGATTATGAATATCTGGACATGGGAATTACCCACCCTTTAGGACAATAAGATAAAAAGGGAATTTTGGCAAACACACACATATTATACATCTATTGCTTTCCTAGATTTTCTTTACTGATAACTTGTCTTTATTCTCTGTTTCCCCAGTTAAGTTCAGTATCTCACTAGAGTTATTGAGTAAGCAACTTTAATCTATTCTTCTCTCTGCCACCACCTTCCGCCTTGGTCATTTGATTTAGGAGAAGTTGAGTCTGCCCTTTTCATTTCCATCAAAGAATTATCATGATAGAAGAATCTGTAATCACTAGTATCATTTGTCAACAATGGAGCTGAAATTACTGAGACATATGATTTGGTGACCAATTATGTATATATTATCTTTAGAGCACACAGTTCTGGTTATTAAACTTGATTCATAATACTCTAGTGGCCTCAATATCTAGCAAATGATTATTCCTCTCTTTTCTATCCAGCTTTATTACTTTGTCTTCCTCTTATCATTGGCAGGAAAAACACACAAACTTCTATTAAAAGAAAACACAACCCAAATAAGAAGATAATATAATATCTAGTCACAATACTGGAACAAAAAAAGTCAAATCCATTGCCATGAGTTTTTTCAGACCCATAGCAACCAGCCTCATGGTTCACCTTAATTCTTATCAGTGCTGGATATTTGAACTTCTATACTAAAATCTTCCACTAAAACAAAGAACTACAGTGGTCTCCTTCGCCTAATTCTGATCACAGATTTGCTCTTATTGAGCTTTGACTTGTGCTAAATTTACTTTAGTGGAAGTCCTGGTGCCATAATGTGTTATGTACTAGACTGCTAACCACGGGCCAGCAGTTCAAAACCACAAGCAGCTTCACAAAAGAAAGAAGAGGTTTTCTACGCCCACGATGAGTTGCAGATTAGAAAACCCACAAGAACAGTTCTACCTTGTTCTAGAGCAGCGGTTCTCAACTTGTGGGTCGTGACCCCCTTGGTGGTTGAACCATGCTTTCACAGGGGTCACCTGATTCATAACAGTGGCAAAATTATAGTTATGAAGTACCAACAAAAATAATTTATGGTTGGGGGTTCACCACAACATGAGGAACTGAATTAAAGTATCAAAGCATTAGGAAGGCTGAGAATCATTGGTCTAGAGAGTTGCTATGAGTCGATATCTATGTGATGGAAATGACTATTTTAATCTGAAGAAAATAATTGACAGTGTGCCATCTGCAATGAGAACTCTTGCTAAAATAATTTAAAAACTCACTGATGAGAATCCAAGACTACAGCCTTCAGGAGAGATTACACCTCAACATAAAGAAAGCAAACTCACAACTGAACCAACAAACAACATTATGATAAACAGAGGCTAAAAACATAAAAACCAGCAAGTCTTTAAATTTTTTCAGACTTTGCTTTACGTTCCTGATAGTATTTTCAAGTTCTACATAAAGTCCTCCCCTTAGGCAAATTAATATTTTTATTACAAAGTTTAAAATTACAAAGTTTTAAATTAAAATTTTAAAAATTTATTACAAAGTTTAAAATTACCTGTATACATGTATTAATGTGTGTGGGAGGGGGGCTCGGGGGGAATAAGTCACAGAAGTGTTATTATTTGGTATGGCTATTGATGAATCTTAGAAATCCTGCGAAAAGTGATAACTTGGCTAAACACATTGAAAAGCTCAAGATTTGGGACAGGAGAAAAGAAAACTTTGTTTTATGCTTACAAATAGACTGTTTTCCTTTACTGAAATTTATAATTACTAAATGTATAGTTACTGTCTCTAATGGTTTCATTATAGTATCTCTGAATTCTTACAATTAATGATATTACCTAAAATGAAAACAAAAATCAACAGCCTCTAAGATTTCATTTGATTTGTACTACTGTCAACATCCATGAAAATAGCAGTCAGAAACAAACCAATGCAGTGCATTGAGCCCCTGTGCTGTCAAATAGGTCTTTACAGTGTTTGATGATGATGTCACGCCGGACTCAAGTCACGCCATTTTCAATAGCCTCATACATATAGATGTACAAAAGCAGACAATAAATAAGGAAGACTGAAGAAAACTTAATGAAGTTAGACTATAATGCTGATGAAGAATATTGACTATACTACAGATTTCAAGATAAATGAACACCTGTCTTAAAGAAGCCGGAATGGTCCTTTGGCGCAAGCAAGACTTTATCTCATTTACTTTGTGGGGAGAGGACAGAAGGTCAGCACACGTAGAAAGAGATTCAACTTCATGGATTAACACAGCTACAAGAATAATCTTAAACATAGTAGCATTGTGAAACTCACTCAGGACTCTGAGGGTTTCGTTCTGTTGGGCATAAGATTGCTGTGTGTTGGAAATCACTCTCAAAGGCACTGAACAACAACAATGGGAAATAGAAGGATAAGGGAGGTTAAAGCAATAATAATCAATCAATTAATGAAACTGAAAAACTATTAAAAAGGTTTGCCTCTACTCTAATACAAAAGTTTAAAACATCAGAATAAGACTTTTACTTGTTTCCAAGACTGTAACTCTTTACCAGAGTTAAAGCTTCTTCTTTCTCCGGCAGACTGGCTAGTAGTTTCAAAATGCTGACCTTGGGGTTAACAGCCCAAGAAAGAACTTCTATACTTCTGTGATTCGTTCCCAGGAAAGACCGTGGCCTCAGATATCCTATGGGGCAGTGCTACTCTGTCACGTAGGGTCTCAGAATTGCAATCTATGAGGAGTCACATGACAACAATCAATGCACTGAGGTATTATACATCCCTAAAATGAGACAAAAATCTCCACAAACAATGGCTAATTTCCAGTATGTATATGACTACATTTTAAAATATGAAAGAAAGTTTCAGTAATGTAGTTCTGCCGGCATGCAGCATTCTCACACTTTCAGCCAGAACTCTATAGCATGTTCTCAATCCTGCTGCCTCGGCCATGGCAGCTTCTCTGCCACGTCCCCCCTCTTTGGTGTCACGGCTCTCTTGATCACGGACGTTCGGTGTGAGTGTCTCAGATCCTGAAGGACCTACTTCCCTCCAGGATTTCCTTCCTTGATGGCAGTGTGAACCTCACTTTCTGCTGCTGGGATGACTCACTTCAAACCTAGGGATGGAAAAATTTAGGAATCCCCACATTAAAGTTCCATATGCCTTATTTGCCCTATCTCACCCCAAAGAGTCAATGTACTTTATTTACATTATTAACAAGCGGTTCAGTCCCCTTGGTGTGTGTGATGGTTCGATCCAACCTGACATCTGGACCCAACCTGTCAATTTTAGAGAGGTCTGATGACACCATCTTGGGGGTTTGGCCTTTTGTACAAGAGATTCGCTGAGAGGAACTGAGCTCTGTCCTCCTCCTTCGCCTTATGTTGAAGCTGGATCCTGTCTGGTTCATTCATCTCCTGTTGTGTCACCTGCCGATCCTAACAGCCTTCAGCCAAGTGCATCCTACCACAGCTGCATTCAGCTTTGCATCTAGCAGCCTGTGGACGTGCTGCTTGGTCTTCCTGCTTCCTGTTCATCAGCTCCTGCAACTACAGGAGTCAATGGAATCCTCCAACTTACATGTGACCTACAGATTTGAACCAGACAGAATTTAGTCACTTCCACATCTATCTAAGCCATATCTTAGTAGAAATGTCTTTCTCTATCTATGAGGCAGTACACAAAAGAAAGCTGACTTTTTTTTCAAAGCTATGTATTTAATGATTTTTTTTTATTAAACAACTTTATCACCTTCAGAGTACTCTCCATTACACTTAATACATTTGTCAAATCTGAGATTCCATTCTTGGCAAGATTTTTAACGCATCTCTTTGGATGGCTGACAGTACCTCTCCCATATTTTTCTTCACCTCTTCTGTGTCATCAAATCACTGTCCTTTCATGTTCCTCTTCATTTGCAGAAACAAAAAGACATTGCACAGAGTGAGGTCAGGTGAGTAAGGCATGTGGGGCAAGAGAGGCATGCTGTTTGGGGTTGCTGTTGAGGTTTTTTTTGCCAAAAACTGGTGCACTGTGATGGCTGCAAGAGCAGGTGAATTGTTGTGGCAAAACCAGTCCCTCGTCTGACACAAATCAGGTCATAACTCTGACCTGACGGAACAAACTCCAAAGGCACTACATGTCAACATTTTCATCCGATCATGAAGTTGATGGACATGCAGAAGAAGGTTTCTCAACAATAGACCTTTCACCTTTTCTGAAATGAGAAAGCTACCCGTACACTTGCGTTTTGCCCATTGCACTGTCCTTGTAAGCTGTGTTCAACATCACAACAGTTTCTGCAGCATTTTTCCTGAGCAGGAAACAAAATTTCACAGCTGCATGCTGTTCTTAATGCTTGCCTACTGGGAAAAATGTGTACTACAAAAGCTCCGCCCAGTGGAATTTATTTGTTTGGGGGGGGCGGAACCCCTCATTTTTACACATCTAAGCATCACTGATTTTGCTTCTCTAGAGAACCAAACCTAATACAGCATGCCACAAACACATTCCTATTTGCATAACCTACCACGTTTTCCTCTCTGTGGGAGAAAGATGAGGTGCGTGGTCCCATAATTATGTATAGACTCAGAAACCCTACGAAGCAGTTCTACTCCACCCTATAAAGCACTATGAGTTGGAATCAAATATGTGTATATGTATTATTCTATATATGAAGAATGGTTTTATTAATGTGTTTAATAATACTTAACTAAAATGTTTTTAGAAACTGTTATGATTAGTTTTTAGGGTTTCTGAAGGGTTAAATTGTCTGTAATTGAGTAAGCCCTAATTTTCACCTCTTCTCTCATACACTCCCTTTATATCCTTGAATTTTCCATCAAGGTAGATGTCTCCCTGAGGTTTTTTTCTATAAGTCCACTCTCTGACCCTGAGGTCAGAAAATGAGGCTCATATTTCTTTCCTTGTAATTCTTTCATGCAGCAGATTTATAGCTTCCACCTTGAGATGCCATTACCCATGAAGCTGAGTTATTATATACCAAATTGAAATGAACCAGAAAATGTGCTTCTCTCAATATTTCACAATTCCTAACACAGGTACAGGCCCTGATGGAGCCCCCAATATTTCCATCAAAGTTCGTATTGGATGTAAACCTTGGAAGGCTTCGGTTGACGGTAGGAAGATCTTTCATTGCCCTGCATCTGTTATAGGGTTAATCTAAAGCTGAAATCTTAATCGGTTGTGTTGCAGTTTGGATATTCATAGATAATGCAAGTGTGAATCCATCTATAATCTTTGCTATAGATTGACTTTTCTTGTGCAATTGAAATAAATGTGAGAAAGCAGATGTGCATTTTCCAGTGCTTCCTATCTTTTCTATTTTAACATTTTATTGAAGCATAATTCATACTCAATTTTCACAAAATGAACACCCAAGTAACCTTTTTCCTTCTATTGAATAAAAAGACCTTCCCTGGCTTCTCAGCTTGGTGCCACCCTGTGCACTAAAATTGCAGGCACTTACAAACTACCACAAAATGGTCTCAGTTTTTCCCAGACGCAAACAGGTACTTCTCAGGAGGAAACCTGAAAGCCTATGATCATCTATATGTTTGCACTTTTAATCAACTGTTGCATGGAAATGATATTATCTCCTCCTCAAACTTTAATATATCATACTACAGAATAGAAATATAAAGTTGCTGCTAAGGATATCTGGGTAACATAGCTCCACCCCTCCACCCACCCCCCAATTCAAACAGTAAACTTTTAAGAGCAGGCGTGGTATAGTTATCAACAAACACACTGGCATGCCTTCAAAGAGATTTCTAAATCCTAGAGTAATCATCTTTTATAACACAAATAAAATCATTGGGAGCCACAAAATTAGAGAACAACAATCAGGCTGCCAGATATTCCCAAATATCAAAAAGGTAGTCTCACAATTCACCCTATGTATTTTAGAATATTTAAGATCATGCTATATGTTTTATTTATGAAAAATTCAAGAATTTATAAAAGTTGAAAGAATAGTCTGATCATACCCCATTGTCCCGCATTCCAACTTGGATCTTATTTTAGTTATAACTCAAATTCTTCCTTATAAATTATTTTGAAATAAATTCAACTGATCATATACTCTTACTAAATATAAATATTTCTATACTTATATATGTCTAAAATATTATACTTTAAACGATAACTGTGAAAATATTTTTCATACCATATTGTAATATATATCTATATGTACATATATATAGTATCTATGTGTAGCCTTAGTATTACTAAATATTCAGGTATTGTTCTAATGTATCTACAGCACGACTTTTAAAAGATTTTTGAAAAATATTCTGATAAAATTTCTGCATTGCAATTGGTTCATAAACTCAATCTCTAGATGCTTTCTCATTGCATTGACGATCCAGGTGGTTTTCCAGAGCACTGTCTAATCAGCTTGCATTCTGCAGTTATCTGTTTAACATGCTTCCTTCCTCTTTGTCGTAGTCAAACAGCATGATTAGATACTGGAATACCATGCTGTGTACTAGCATCAGCATGCACCTTAAGTCTAGAGTCTAGCTTTCATTGTGCTGTGGTATAAGCTGCTAAATGTTCAAAGCCTAGGTTATTATTTCATCAGGACTTAAAAAATTATACTATATTTATATTATATAATATTATAATTAAACTATTTGTCATTTGTAACCTGGAGTCAATTTCCTGAAAGTGAAATTTACCATTTACCACTAAGAAGAATTTGCATTGTTAAAGCTAGAGTACAGCTGATGATTTCTCTTTATACATAAGTATTCTATTAATCAGTTCTTTCCTTAAAACCGCACTCATAGTCAGCACATATATAAGATTTTCAAGTCTAACCTCTGCTACTGAAAGGTTGCGTAGCACCACGAAAATAAATTTATTTTTCTGGGAATATAAGATCCTGAATCTAGAAAATTAGAAATAATGTATACAAATTCCTGCCAGAATTCTGGCAGATGATAAGGAGTCAACCCACTATCATTACTGTTGTTTATTGTTTAAATCTCCTAGACCAATCTTCACAAACAAATACTCTTGCTGGGCACCAAATGCCTATTAGAAACCACATGACTGATGAAAGTTGGAGAACACTGTGAATTCTTTCTATCCTTTTTAAGGTGAATTCTGGAACAGCAGTCCAATTGAGCTATTGTTTACCCAGCTGCCAAGCGGAAGAAGCTGTGCTGTAGCCGTTTCAAATGTATGGATGTCAGAAACCAAACAGAAAGACATGAGTTGGTGACTCGGTATCTAAAGAGGCATGATAATACCTGTTTTTTATTGTTAATGCTTGTTTGCTTGCATTATACTCATAGAAAGATGCTCATATATAGAAGTTATTGGGAATCAAGATATTTTTAAAAACTCATCTAAGAAACACACACACATGTAATTAAAAAATAAAAGACATTGCTAAAAAATAATGGGGAATAACCAAAACAATGAAAGAAAAACCCTCGTCCTTTGCAATGCTTGAGTTTGGGGTAAAAGGAATCTGAAGCGCAACATCAGTGTTGTAGGATGGATGAAGTAAGGTCCCCTCTCGGGGAAAGTCTCATAGCGCAGTCTTTGCAGCTCTCGAAGACCGAGGGGGAGTATTGTGATGGATTAGCGAAAATCACGAGGGAAAGTTTCCTTTGCTCACCAATGACTCCTTGATTTTTCATTTCTTTTTATAATAATCCCCTGTTGTCATCTATAGTGTGTTTGAAATAAACCCATATATGTATGAATGAGATATATTTTCTCAAATGACCCAGAATTATTATGGAAGCTTCATATGAAGAAGTTTCAAGAACACTGAAAACTGTATTGTGAGAACAAGACCAGAAAAATTGTACCCAGAGTTATTTTTTTTTCAGTGATAACAATGTAATTGCTCATTTTTCAAGTGCAGTAAGGTCTATCCTCCTCCATCTACCCCATTCATTATACACTTGGAAATCTTATCCTACCCATTCTACACCTCGAATCTTACTCTTTCAGACAATATTTTGTTCTTAAAACACAAAGAATAGTGAAAGAACAATGATATGACACCCTCCAGGATGCCAAAACAACCATTTGAAAAAGATTAAAAATTCTTCAAAGATAAAGTAAATCACAGATACAAAATTCTTCAGGGAAGAATTGGAGGCATGAAAATGTTACATTCAGAAGTGTACACACTTACATGAAGAATATTTTAAGTAAGAGCAGCATCACATTTTTATATATTTTTAATAAAGGTTTCTATGACTTTATAGCAATACTCTTACTTATTATCCTATGAACCTCAATTCTAATAGCAACACTTAATTTATCCCCAGAGGGAAAACTGAAATAACTGGATACATTTGAATTAAAAAATGATATGTATCTGATAGGTGGAAAGGTGTTTGAGATTATAAAACATTAGAATATGAAGTATAAGCTTAGTGTGAATCTTTTAATAAAATTTCGTTTCAGTTTGGAAAACAAGCACGTGTTTCTAGTAGAATTGTATGTTATCTCACAAGTAAAGGAGGATAAGAGAGCTTACACAGATGGCTAACTCAGCAGGTAGCACTTGATCGTTCCACGTTCAGGACCTCATGCCTCTTATGAGATCATTGTTTCATATTTTCATATTCAGAGAGTACATGTTTATTCCAGGTTGATCTTAAATGCTTGCTGTTATTCACTCCTATGAGATTACCTCTTGAACTTCTACCATTCTGAGTTGGAGGACAAGTTCAAGCACACCCATAACAATGCTGCATTGGTCGTTTCGAGCTAACATTAAAGCCAATGTTCATTTTTAACCTACATGCAGGTGTTAGTGCAAAAGCAGCATTAAGATTATTATCCCCATTGCTGTCAATGGACCTATTAGACTATAAGTAATGTTGCTGGTGACTTCTTACTGACAAGAGAATCTCTTCAATTCATCGAAATGAGAAACTCATACTGCATGTAATGAATACAAGTGAATATCTGTCCAGTAGCTCACCACCCTCTCAAGGTTTCATTAGTTTTCTAAGTTCGGAGTTTTAGAAGAAAGAGCCCATGTTCTCCCAGAAAACCAGGACTTTCAGCAACTTCCTTTGCAGCTAGACTTAAAGCTGTTGACCTAGTTTTTCAGATCAATTGTATACCCCACACCTAACCCCATATTGAATTGGCAATTTATTAATTTGAGGGCAGAAGTCCTAGCAAATCAATTCTAGCAGTAAATATCAGCAATAGTGGTACCACTGTCAAGACTCCAGGGCTTCAAACAGCAGATGCTGCAGCACGGTGCATCGGTTAATTCTAGTGCTTGATGCGAACAGTCGCAGATGTGCAAGCTGATACTGATGTGCAACTCCAGCAGGATTTTGGTCACTGAACTTAGATTTCCTGTAACTGAATCTTCTGCTGGCTGCTTCTCTCCTTACTGATTATTTTATCAACCTATCGATCAAGTTCTCTTACTATTTTGTGCACTATCTAATCTCCTTATAAATATCATGCTTAAATCAATTTGTTTTTGCTCCATTTTCCATACTGTAACTAGTACAGTGAGTGACCTCAGGGTGCTAGTACAAAATGTCAGTAATGTGTGGCTTACTTTCTGGCCTGGTGTAGGCTGACATTTTTTAAAATAATAATTAGAAAAACTCAATTAATATTTGGAGAAGAAATTCTGTATGTGATTAGCATGCAACAGAAAAACAAATAAATTAAATCTTCGTTATCTGGATTCTAATAGATGGATAGATGTTATAAAAATTTCAGGTAACATTAATGAATGGTCACCATGTAAAATGATAAGTGTATAACAAACTAACATGCAGGTGTCAATGAAAACATTTTGGAATTCATGTGACCTAAAAATATGGAATAAGATGCCCTCTTATCTTAATATCTTTTTTAATAGATTTGTGCCTTCTATTTGAATTTGAAACCTGTGATATTATTTCCTCCACATTTATAAGTTTAAAAAGTCTTCTAGGGAAATAGAAAGCCCTGTTAAAAAGTAGGTGAGTCTAAGAGTTAGAAGAAAATTCAGAAATGAAACTGTATTGAGAGATGTGTCCACATAAAGATAACCATAGTTATTCAATACTTCCATCTATTATCCTTGTGATATTTTGCTCTGCTTGAGAAAATATAGAACAATTTAGGAAATGTTGTTGGTTCTAGAAAGTTTTACCCTGCTACTGACACAGAATATTAATTTTGGAAAAACAGGGAAATATATTTTCCAGTGCACTGAAAATTACAATCAACTTGAGATGTCACCAAGTGCCATATTAATACAGCAAAGGGGGTTAAATGATTGATGCTTTGAAAGAGGTCACATAAGAAAAGAAGGATGTTTCATCATTGCTACCCTGCACCCTGACTAGCTCGTCTCCTCCCCAACTTTCCTCTAGTTCTTTAATGCTTCCTCCCC
>NW_022111321.1:14094686-14110043 GCF_000313985.2 Echinops telfairi
TCTTGCAAGCTGAAACAGGGAACTGCTAAGGCAGCTGCACCCTGGTGAGACCATCACAAAGCAAAAGACCTGAGAACTAGACAGGTGAGGCTCACTGAGCCATTTATCCCTCTGTCCTTCAATTAATCCCACATGTGTTTATTGGCCAGGTTGGCACAGTAAACTAACTAACTCACCATGTTAAGCAGTTGAGTGTTTGAAGCATTAAAATTGGAACCAAGGACACCAAGACTAAGACATACTGAGGTAACAAGAGTGTCTTCATTAATGCAGAAAACTTACATATTGGGGAATAGGCATTTGGAAATATATTTATCATGTTTGAACTAAGCTTTCAGTTACTCTGATATGCCATTAATTAATGAAGCCCTAGATACCTTTTATTTTTTTTCCTTCCCTCAGTTTTCTTCAGCTTTATCCTTCTGCTTATGAACTTCCTTGGGCAGCAATGTGCATTCCCACAAAGCATGTGTGGCATTACCAATGCAATCATGTTTGCTAGCTTGTGCTTGCACCAGCACTGATTTTATATATATATCCTTCTGTGCTTTCTTTCTTTACTTTCCTTTATGTTTTTCTCTTTCTTTCTCTTTTCCTCAGCTTTTGCGGCTTTGGAGGGGCCATCTTTGTTAGAGCAGGTTGACCAGTGAAACAAATTCACTGACACTCACATATGTGTAAGAAAGAGCTTTGTATCAAAGAGTAATTAAATATCCAGAAAGCATCCTAGCCCAGTCATAATCAAGTCCATAAGTCTGATGTTGTCCCATAGTTCCAATACCTATCCATGAATTCCGGTTCAGAGGCACACAGCACATGCAATGACACTGACTGCAGGAAGATCACAGGCGGGTAGGTGAAAAGTCTGGTGAAATCAATGGCAGTGCAAGTATCTCAAGGCTAGCGCAGGTCTCTGCATCGCTCCTCTAGCTCTATGAGTCCCTCAACAGCTGGACATTGAAGCTGAGAGAGAGCGTGGTCCACCTCTAGCAATAAAGAGAGGAAGTTCCCACAATCCTCATAAGAAGGCCATGCCCACACGGAGGCATCATCAGGCTGTTATCTGATTGGCAGGCTAGACTCCATTCCTTCACTTATTAATCAAGTTGACATGAAATTATGTAACTACCAAGGACCACCCCTTGTCATCTTGACACCTTTACACAGCTCTTTAACCATATATCATTTTTAAAACAAGGATAATAGTAAAATTGTATTTGTGCCTAACAGTATAAAACTAAAATGCATACAACTCAAAATGTGCCAGCTTCATTTAAACTCTATAAATGACAAAACAAAAATATTTTATGCTTAGCAATTAGAGTTATATGAACACCTACACCATAATCCTAAAATTCTATAATCATATTCCCCCAATCATGAAAGTCTACAAGCCACCCACTTCTTGCCTTTCCCCCCTCATTTTGGGTATCCAATTTCTATACTACCCATTTGTGTTAGACAGGATTCTCTAGAGAAACAAAATCAGGACACTTATGATTTTATATATTTATAGCGATAGATATGTATGGCAAGACAGAAAGGAATATAACAGCTAATTAGTCCACACAGCAAAACAGAGGGCTCAGTTCAACATTCTTCCATGGAACAGTTAATATACTGGAAGTCCTTCAACTCACAAGGGCTGCTGAGTCCAAGGTCAAGGAAGCAGACAGGTGAGTCTTTGTAGAGCAATGCAGGCAGTCCGGCCACAGGGAGCAAACAGCAGGGCAGGTCATCATCAGTCAGCCAGACAACAG
Source organism: Echinops telfairi (assembly GCF_000313985.2). Taxonomy (NCBI): domain Eukaryota; kingdom Metazoa; phylum Chordata; class Mammalia; order Afrosoricida; family Tenrecidae; genus Echinops; species Echinops telfairi. Next base: position 14,096,447 of record NW_022111321.1, read on the forward strand.
GATCCGACAGTCCCGAGCTCAAGTGATGTACACACCAGCAGCATGGCAAAGCAGGTTTCAAAGCTCTAGAGACATGATCCACAGGTTGGGTGTCCCATGGGTAATGTAACTCACAAGTTGAAGCAGAGAACTAGCAGCTGCGCACTGGTTTGATCACCAGAGAGCAAGGGAGAGACAGGCGAGGCTTGCCGAGCCATTTATCTCTTTGCCCTGTAATCACACTGCGGCCTTATTAATCCCACATTTTCCTATTTGCCAGGTTGGCACAAAAAAACCTACTTATCACACCACTTATGCCAACCCAGTTCGCTGAGGAGACAAGCATGTTCATTAGTGTGGAGAATCTACATTCCGGTTTGAACCTTGTGAGTCCACATCCATAAGCAAAGGCAAATCAGGACAGGCTATCCATAAAGTTAGCAAAAATATGCACCAATTCACAGGCTCAAAAAATCTTATCTTCATCTGGTCAGGCTCTGGTCAACTCAATGTGGGCCGCCTTGTTAGCCTCACCAGGGTGCCCATTGGCTGCCTCACATTTTAACCCTAAGTCCTGTCACAAATTCTCAACAACCTTAGCCCCTATATGCTAAGTCATGTACTCCAGACCAGTCAACCAGCTCTTGTCTTTTCCTCTAGTCTCCGGTCCATGGGTGTCAGTGGACATACTCAACCTGTCTCTTTATTGCGTCATTTCTCCCACTTCTCCTCCACAAGTGGGTCAAATCGGTTACCTAGCAAGAATTTCAAGCTGCCCTCAGGCTCCCTTTAACTTCAGTCCTAGAGAGGAGAGAGCCACCTTTATGGCTCTAGGTTTTTTCAGTTTCAGACACAAACCACTAGTTTACAATGCAAAAAACAAAAGGCTCCTTTTTCCTTCTTTAGTCTGTCAACAGCCCTTTAGACAATTCTCTTCCAATGTAAATGTCCTGGGTACTCAAAGCACTATGCGGGGTTTATCTTTTCAGAGCCTTCCTTACAGTGTATTCAAACCCACTTAAAGATTCAAATTAATGGCAGAAGGCAGTGAGAAAGCAAACTATTTTCATACTTCCTAATAATCATTTCTGTCAATCATTTTATCAATAATAATAGGCATATGAAATCTGTATAGTTCTAGTACAGTCAGGTTCTAAACTGAATTCTTAAAGCAGTCAAATTAAATCTTATATAAACTATTCCATTCTTATACAATATAGCCGTAGGCCTCTGGTAGCATCAAGCCAGGGCAGGGCCTTCTGTCAACCATTTTGACTAAGCAGCATGGCTTCAGAGAAGGTCAAGGGGTCCTTTTGGCCCTTAAGCTCTAAATATACATTCATCACATTCAGTTTTGCCATTTCAAACAGGAATAACCAAAGAAAACTTACAAAGAAAAGAATCAAAACTCTAACTTCCCACATTCTTTCATGAAATCAATTGAGTAAACTGTGTGGGCCAATCTGACCTCTGGCTAGCCACAAAAGAAAAATTATCCTAAGGCAGAAGTCAGCCCAACATCACTCTCCATCTTCATGGTTTGTTTTTCTAGTATGCCACTACCAAGGTACTTAATGTGTTAGACAAGGTAGACTAGGAAAACAAATTCACTGACATTCATATATGTATAAGAAAGAGCTTTATATCCAAGTGTAGTTGAATGTCAAGAAAATACCCCAGCCCAGCCAGATCGAGTCCATAAGTCTGATATTAGCTCATAAATCTGATGCTAGTCCATGCAACGATGTAGCACATGCAACAATGCTGAATGCAGGAAGATAAGGAGCCAGTGGTTGAAAAGTCTTGTGGATACAATGTTGGTGGGAGCATCTCAGCACTAGTGCGGGTCTCCACCTGGCTACTCCACTCTCTGAGTATCTCAACAGCAGAAAAATGAAGCAGAGAGTGAGTGTGGCCCACCTCCAGGGAGAAATAGAGGAAGTCCTCACAATCCTCACTCATTGGGCTGTGACCTGATTGATAGACTTGATTCCACCCCTACACTTAGTTATCATGTTGACATGAAATTATGTAACTACCATAGCATCTTCCACCTATCTATGTAGCCAACACCACCTGCCCACTCCTGCAGTTTGTTGGTGTGTTTTCCTACAAAGTGAATGTCAATTTTCCACTCTAACCATATTTGGCAGCTTTCTACCAGTGTGCAGTTCCATTTTTGTGGGCTTATTTGGGTTTTCTTTTTTCTTTCATCATTGTCTTCCTCCTTCCAATCTCTACTATAAAAATTCAAGAAACGATTTCCTCAAAAAAGTATTCTTTGAAGGTTACCAGGTGTAGGACGGGAAGGGAAGTTAAATCACTAACTAAAGAATAGACACATTATAAGAAGAGAAAGAGAAATACAAGATGGTTAACACAAAGGAAGACAGACACAGTAAGGAATACAAAAGTTAAAGGAAACGAAAGCAATGGCTATCTCATGCAGTGCTGCAATAATAGTAACAGCACTATTCTACATATGGTTCCATAGATAGACATGCGAATAAGCATTAGGAAGGCAAGTGGTTGTACACCCATGAAAAGATAAGTTTGATAGAATCTATATAAGGTGTCATGATTGGTTTTTACCTGTCTGGAGGAGAGTAAAATAATGAATATAAAAAATATGTAAACACTTAGACTGAAAGACTAATGGACTATTCAAGCGACAGCCTCCCTGACCCTGAGACCAGAAAAATTAGATGGTGCCCAGCTAACACAGGTGATTGCTCAGAAAGATATCACAATAGGAAGTCTTGGATATAATGAGAGAAAAATGTGGAAGTAACCCCAAAATTAAAAAAAAAAAGACCACACTTGTATGATGTAAAATGGTAGAACCCTTGAGACAATGAGCCATAGTGTTGTGGAATGAATTTCTTAATGTCTTTGTTAAGAAATTTCTTGTGAGTCTTTGTAACTCCCACACAGTTATTGGGTAAAATTATTACACAAATAGGGAGAATGTACACTCCCAGAAGTTATCACTCAATTTTCATTACCACCCCACTAGCCATAAGGATGAGTCATCATTTGAAGCAGGAGTGGAGAAGAGATAAACACAGAGGACCTTTGAAAGCATGTTCAAGAACTCTTGTCTGAAATGGTGGAGGCGACTGAGACCAGATGAATGACAGACTGTGGTCCAGAGACTCAGAACAGCAGTGCTAAGACTATAGGGGTACCTCCTCCTTGTTTGAGGCTATGGAACTGTTGGACAGTGTGACAGAGAGTCTGGCTTCCTGGCTCATGGAGGCAAAGGCCAAGGGCCCATGTGGCTGAGAGACTAACAGCCAGAGGCTTGGCTAGCATGTAGCTGAGAGGCTGAGAACTGAAGAGAGACTTGTCTGCTGGCTGAGAAGACCAGTGACTGAATCCTTACTGCTTACTGTTCCTGACTTGTGTTAACCTATTAATAGCCCTAATAAACTCCCTTCATTGAAAGTTTTGTCTGAGTTCTGTGTGACCTAGCATAGATAGAGAGTGGCGTGGGAGGAATGATTGGTGTCGGAATAGGTTAAAAAGGATGGACAATGGAGGCTTGCCTGATCCCAGCCTCATGGCAATAGAGAGGATAGATACCTCTTAACCTAAACCTTAACTCATCCCTAGGGCTCTGCTTCACCAAAAATTAAAGAGATCGGTAAGGTAAACAATATACCAAAGAGGTACACATTTCCTAGAACTATCAGCCATTTCAGTTTCAAAGGGCAGCATTTGTCTTGCAAGGGTAAAGCTCAGAAGGCAAAAAGGGATAAGAAAGTTGGACAATGGGAAATAGGAAGCAAAGGGATAACATAGGAATAGTGCTGTTATATTGTCAGGACTACAATCAGTCTTGAATCAAAATATGTATACATTGTTGACTGGACAACCTATTGCTTCCGTAAACTTTCACACAAAACACAATACAAATTTTACAGAGAAAAATAAACCCCTGCAAAAGAGGTAGTGAGGTGTTAACATCCAGAGCTGCTCCACAGTGTATAAAATATCCAGTAACAAAGACAATAAAAAGAGCAACATACAAAGACAGAAATTGTGCTTCATATGCTGTTGTTGAAATATATTGTAAATATGCTCAAAGAATAAAAAGAGGAGGAGGGGGAGATGGAGGAGTAGCAGAACTCCAGTTTCATCATAGCTACTGATGATCAAAGTTGTGGCAGTTACATAATCTGTCAATTTGAGTGAAGGGGTGGAGTCTAGTCTGTCAATCATAGCCAATGGTGCTACTGTGTGGGCATGGCCTTTTCCTGAGGATTCTGGGAATTCCTGTCTTCCTTCCTGGAGGTGGACAGACTCTCTCTGCTTCACATTCATGTTGACAAGCCACATGGAGCTACATTGATAGAGTCAGAGCCCTGGAGCTGGAGGAGTCACATGGAGACCCACGTCAGTGCTGAGATGCTTCCACTACTGGTTCCACAAGACATTCCACCCACTGGCCTGTGATCTTCCTACGCTGGGTGTCATTGCATGACTGTGTGAGTCTAAAGAGAAATGGTGGACTAGTATCAACATATGGGGTAATATCGGACTTTTGGACATGATCTGGACTGGGCTGGGATGTTTTCTTAATGTACATTACTCTTCATATGAAGCTCTTTCTTACCCACATAAGAGTCTCCCTGGATTTTTTTTTTCTCTAGTCTACCTGGACTAACACAGCTATGTATTCAAGCAAGAAGAAATCCTCGACAAATTTGATCTTTTCTGCGTTTATTATGATGTTATCTACTGGTCCAATTGTGAAGATTTCAGTTTTCTTTACATTAAATTGTAATCCATACTGGAGACTATAATCCTTGGTCTTCATTAGCAAATGCTTTCAGTCCTCCTCACTCTCAGCAAATATGGTTGTCTGATCTGCATAGCATGGGTCATTAATAAGCCTCTTCTGATCCTGATGTCACCAACCATAGCATATGGTATGCCCTTGTTCTTTTTGAACAACTACCTCTTGGTCTATATATAGGCTCTGCATGACTACAAAGAAATCTTCTGGAATTCTCATTCTTTTCAATGTTATTCATAGTTGGTTGTGATTCAGACGGTGGAAAAAATTTGCCTAATCAATTAAACAGCAGTTTTCTGGTACTCTCTATTTTCAGCCAAGATGCTTCTTGTTGAGGGATCTTCCTTTTTTAATGCCCTCAACTTCAGCAAACATGCTGTCTGGGTGGACTTGACAAACAAGTCCATAGAAACTCCTATGTGTATGAGAGACAGTTTTATATAAAGGGGAATTGTACATTAAGAAAGCATCCCAACCCAGTCCAGTCCAGTCCATGCCCAAAAATCCAATATTAGCTCATATGTTTGATACCAATCTATAAAGTCCTCTTCAGACTCATGAATTATATGCAATGACGCTGAATGCAGGATGATCACAGGCCAGTGGGTAGAAAGTCTTTGGATCCAGTGGCATTTTAAGTATCTCAGCACTGGCAGGGGTCTCCACATGGCTTCTGCAGCTTCCAGGGCTGCAACAGAGTAGGTCCAGGTAGCTTCTCCTTTGGGATGTCTCACAGGGAGTTAGCAGAGAGAGAGAAGTGTATCCTGCCTCCAAGGAGGATTACAGGATTTCCAGAATTCTCAGGAGAAAGCCATGCCTACACAGAGGCCTCATTGACTATACAGTGATTGACAGGCTAGACTCTACCCCTTCACTCCCAATCCTCAAATTGATGCCAGATTATGTAACTACCACAATATCCTTCTCTGGGGTCTGGTCTTTCTTGACACCATGTCGACAGTATGTAACAGGAAGTCTCCCCATACTTGCTTCTAAAGAGCACTTTGGCCATATTTCTTTGAGAGTGATTGGTAGTCCATGGTAATTTCAATATTCTTTGCCAGCCCCACAATTCAAACATATCCATACTGAAGGCTGCAATCCTTGATCTTCATCAGCAAGTGTTTCAAGTCCTCCTCACTCTCAGAAAGCCAGGTTGTGTCTTCTGCCTATCGCAGGTTGCTCACAAGCCTTCCTCCGATCCTGATGCCACATACTTCTTTGTATTATCCAGCTTCTCTGAGAATTTGCTCAGCATACAGATTGAACAAATATGGTGAGAGAATACAAGCCTGACCCACACCTTTCTGTTCTCACAACTATATCTTGATCCATGAACAAGTTCCTCATAAGCCCAATACTTACCAATGCATCTCTATGGCATATTTGATCAATTTCAGACTGAAACTGTTGCCGTAAATCTTTAATTCCTTCATCACTAGCTTTTGTGTTTGGTGCATAAATTAGAAGAGTAGTTGTATTGATTGGATTTTCTTAAAGGCGGCTAGCCGTCCTCCTATCAAAGATAGCAGTGTACTTCAAAATCGATTTTGAACTGTCCACCGGCAAGGCCGTTCCCTTGATTCCCAGCATAACATATCATATGATTTTAGTTTCTGATTCAAAATATCCAATACCAGTTCATTTCAGCTCACTGATGCCTAGGGAATTGCTCTTGATGCATTGCATCTCATTTTTATTTTTAATAACTTCAGATTCTAATACCTAGAATGTCTATGTGCTGTATCTCATATTTAACCACATCCAATTTTCCTGATTCGAAATGTGAATATTCTAAGTTCAGATCTGCAGATTTTTGCAGCGGTTTCTCCTTACCTTGAGTAGTGGCCCCCTCACCCCCACCTCCAGCAAATAAGGATTTCAGAAGTGCTACTCTCACAAATTTTATCCCACTCACTTCGCCATTGTCAACTCCACTCCAAGAAAATACATTTCAAGTGCACCCTCAGTCACATTTCAAGTGCTCTCTGACCAGAGGGCCCCATCCTATAGCCCTATCTCTGACAACATTCTGCTTCCCCTCTAGGCCTCAGCCTCTGACAATGTTTTGAAGCTATGCATACGGTTTTCAGTGGCTATTTCCTCTGATGTGGGAAGCCAAGCTCTTCGTTGCCTGTTATGATTTGAAACACCAATAACATAGCATCCATCAACACAGCAGCCACCACAATATGACAAACTGGTAGACAAGTGGTGGGATCCTAATAGTATTGTTCAGTAACTTGTACATTTGGCTGAAGTATCTTTCTTTAAATGGGTACAGATATAGATCTTTTTCAAATTGTTGGCCAGGCAATTGTCTTTCAAAAATCTTGAACCTAGTTGAGGAAGTGCTTGCAGTGCTTTATCAGCTTGTTTAACACTTCAGTTGATATTCAGTCAATTCCTAGAACCTTCTTTTTTGACTAATGCTTGGAGTACAGCTTGAACTTCTTGGTCAATGGTACCTCTTAAAGTAGTTGAAGTTCGACTGATTATTTTTAATTGTGTATTCCTTACCTTTTCTTTTGATAGCTCTTGTATCGTTTAATATTTTGCCAATATAATCTTTAAACATCACCACCCTTGACTTGAATTTTTCTTCAAGCTTAAGATATAATGTGTATATTCTTTGATTTTTGTTTCAACTACAAGTCTTTGGATATTGGTGTTCTCAAACTGCCCTTTGACATTTCATGTTCAGGTCTTTGACTTCATCCTATCTTCCATTTGTTTTAATTGGGCTATGATGAGCATATTTCAGTCTCTTCAGACATCTACCTTCGTCTTTTCTTTCTTATCGTTTTCATGAGGTTTTGTTTTGTTCAGGTGAGATAGTGAATCTTGATGTCATCCCACAAACAGCTACTTGACTCTCTTGTCTCCAGTGTTCAGTGCAGCAGCTCTGTGATTGAGACAGTCTTGAAAGTCAATTGAGATAGACTCAGAGCGGTAGCTTGTGTCTCCTGGGCTTGTTTTATTTTGCTTTGCTTTACTTTGAACTTACATATACGTAATTGATGGTCTATTCCACAGCCAGTCCTTAGCCTATGTTAGCTGCTGATATTGAGCTTCTCCATGATCTCCTCACACAGATGTAGTCAATCAGGTTTCTGTGTATTCCATCTGGAAATGTCCATGTGTAAAATTGCCTTTTGTGTTGTCGAAAAGTGTATTTTCTTTGAACAAATTGCTGGTATTGCAAAATTCTATCCAGCTTGGTTTCTATCACAACCGTTCCTTCTTCTTTGTTTCCAACTTTTATATTCCAATTTCCAATAATTATTAATGCATCTTTGATCAATTTGTGACTAAAGTAGTTGGTAGTAAAGTCTGTGGTTCATCATAAGTTATAAGAGTAGTTGTTTTGATTGAGTTTCTGTGAAGGTAGGTAACCATAATCCTATCACAGACAGCATTGCATTCAAGCATATTTTTAAAGTGTCCCTTTGGCAACAAATCCAAGGCCATTCCTCTTGATTGTGTCATTCCAAGTATAGTAAATCATGACTTTCTGATTCAAAATGGCTAATACCAGTCTTTTTTAGCTCATTAATGCCTAGCATTTGGGTCTTTTGTTGTTGTTGTTGATAACTTCCAATTTGCTTAGATTCATACTTTCTACATTGCAAATTTTGATCATTAGCAGATATTTTGAAGCTGTTTTTCCTGACCATGAGTCATGTACCATCAGCACATAAAGAAACTGAAGGCTCCACTCCCACGGGGTTTACTCCATTCATGGCCCCATGGTTTACTCCCCTCCCAAAAAGCAGCTTCTCCTCAGTCTCATTTTAAGTGCTCTTGGACAAATGGGGCCCATTTTCTGGCACTGTATCCATTCATTAAACCTTATCTGGCAATGTATCTGGCAATGTTTCGATTATATGCATACGGTTTTCAACAGCTACTTCCTTTGACATGGAAGGTCAGGTTCCTCTTTGTTGTTTGTTCTTACTTGGAAGCTCTGCTATAACCCAATCACTCTGGGTGATCCTGCTGGCATTTGAATTACCAGTGCCATAGCTTGCAGAATCATAGCAGCACACCAGCCACCATGGTACGACAAACAGACAAGGGATGATGGAGAAGCGTGGGGGATTATTAGGGAAGTTAATAAATGATCAAAAGTCAGGATCAGCAAACAGTAAGGGCAGTCACTGGTCCACAACAGCACTGCTGCTTAGCTAGCATCCAAGTCTCTTTCTGGTGCTCAGTCTTTTAGCCATGTGGCCCCTTGGCCTTTGCCTCCATGGGCGGGAAGCCAGTCCTGTTATTCCCCCGTCTGACAATTCTATATTATCAGAGGAGATGAGAAGGTACTCCATAGTCTCCTAGCTGCTCCTCTAAGTCTCCTTGGCATAATCTCTGGTGTATTTGGTCTTCATGGTCTCTACTATTTCACACAAAAGCTTGGGTCATGCTCTTTACAATGGACTTATGACCCTTGGATGATTTTGATGGAGGTGTGGTTGTTTATTAGCATACCATAACCCCAAGGAGAATAAAGGATATTGTCTTAAGTCACACCCATTTGTAAAGTAGATTTTAAGATGCCTCCAAGGAAACAAAAGTGTGGGGTAGTTCACACCCTCTACTAAGGTGTCTGTCAGTTTGTCCAAATGTGGTGGTATCATTAGTCATGAATACTATTTTTGATGTCTTCTCATAACTAATCAGGTCATTCCGAGGAGAGTAAATCCTATGATTTTGTTTTGAAATGGCCAATACCAGTCCATTTCAGCTCACTAATGCCTAGAATATCAAACATGTTTTCTAATTTTCCTAGATTCATATTCATTCTCATATAAAAAAAAAAACCTCAAAAAACCAAAAACAAACCTCTTCTGGATGGAGCTTTCATAGTACACATTTTTCCTTGTATGCAATTATCAAGCAATTAACTCTGAGTTAGTGCACCCAGTGGTGTCACCTGGGAAGATTCTCTCTTGCCACAGTAAATTTTTTCATGAAAACTATTTTGCTGAAATATCCTTTTTGTGTGTGATGGCTGCTTTAAGAGAACAGCATGTGGCTGTGCAATTTTGTTTCATGCTCGGGAAAAATACCACAGAAAGTGCTATGATGTTGAACACTGTTTACAAGGACAGCGCTGTGGGAAAAACTCAAGTGTTTGAGTGTTTTTCTCATTTCAAAAAAGTGAAATGTCAAGTGATGACAAACCTTGTACTGAATGACTGTCAACTTTCTGAATGGATGAAAATGTCAACAAAATGCATGCACTTGTGCTCATAGACCAACAACAGACAATTGAAGAGATGGGGAAGTTGGATCTAAGTTCAGCAAATTTTAACAGAAGATTTGGGAATAAGAAGGGTAGCAATGAAATTTGTGTCTCTGGTTCTGACTGGCCAGGAAAAAGAGGGTTGAGTGGAAATATACTGTGCTTTGAAAGAACAGCTCTGAAGTGACCCAGATTTCCCCCCCCTGGTTTATTACTGCTGAAGAGCAAGACATGGTACTATTCTTATGACCTCAAAACCAAACATCAATCAAGCCAATGGAAGACAGCATCATCACTGGGCCCAAAGCTCCTCAAGGGAAATCAAACATCAAGAAGATGCTCATTTGTGTTTGTGTTTGTTTTTTGACATGCAATAGACAGTGCATTTGGGGTTCATTCCACCAGGTCAGACTCTTCATCAAGCTTTTTACTTGGAGATTCTAAAAAGGTTGGGTACCAGTGTGCGACCAAAAAGGCCTGAGTTGTGGCAGACGGAGGACTGGTTTTGCCGCCACGACAACGCACCTGCTCACGCAGTCATCTCAGTGCTAGTTTTGAGCAAAAACAGCATGCCACTCTTGCGCCAGGCACTTTCCTCATCTGACCTCATTCTGTGCAATTTCTTTTTGTTTCTGCCAAGGAAGAGGGACATGAAAGGACAGCAATTTGATTACAGAGAATGGGTTGAAGGAAAACATAAGGGAGATGCTATCAGCTATCCAAACAGATGAGTTTGAAAAATGTTTCCAAGAATGGAATCTCAAACTTGACAAATGCATTACGTGTAATGGAGAGTATTCTGAAGGTAGGGTTGTTTTGTTAAAAAAAAATTAAATATATAACTTAAAACAATATCCAATTTTGGGGGGGGTACCCCTTCATACTTTGTACATTCCAATGTTTGATTATTAGTAGATTTTTGTAGCTGTTTCTTCTCATCATATGTTGTGTCCTACCAGCAAATGAAGATCCCAAAGACTCCACAACCACAGGTTTAACTCTAGTCACGTCACCATTGTAGACTGCTGGGAGAAAGCAGCCCTCCTCAGACACATTTCAAATGCCTTTTGTCCTGAGGGTCAGACGCTCGAGCCTTTCTATGGCTCTATTCTGACCATGCTCTGCTCTCATCCGTTAGCCTTCCAGTATCTGTCACTCTTAGATGATGCGTGCAGGGTCTTTTCAGTGCTACCTTCTCTGAAGTGGACAGCTGGTGTTTCTATGTAATATGTTCTTAAGGAGCCCTTGTCGTCCACCTTGGAGTAGTCCTTTAATAAACTTGTTCACATCTTTTCTCTGACTTTAGTCTGAATCCGCTTTCCACTCTGAATTCTTTCTTGGGGTCTGGGACAAGAACTGAGAAAGAAGGAGCTTCATGCCTTGAACTTCCTCCTGATAACAGTTAAGCTCTTGCAAAATTTAAAGAATATGCAGTGATTGAATAGGTAGGTGACTATCTCACTAAGCCCTTTTCTTTTTAATACATATATAAAAAGATCATTCCATTAATAAGAAATAGATCAATATAGAATTAACCAATAAGACAGATGTGTGTTTACTTGTGCTTATTTGCTGATCTGTGGTGAACTATTTTTTTACTATATAAATTATGTTTCATCTAGGTATGGCTGCATCTGTCTTTCTCCCAACCCTACAGAAAACCCTTTTTGAAATAAAAGACCTTCTAGTTTATAATTCCTGATAGGAACCAAGTACCCAGTAAGCAAGGTAAGCACAGGCTCACTTGTGCTTTCTTACAAATCTATAGTGAACCACTTCATATGTAGTAAGAATATAGATTTGAATTATGCTTCCAAATGAGTGTCTCTTTTTCAATGACACTCAGAAGCATGGTAACTGGGGAAACACATTAATTAATCCAGGCAGGTTTACAGGATATATTTTCAAATTATTGTTTTTGCTCACTTATGTTTTGATTGAAGACTATCAAAAAGTTATGTAAAGTTGTAATTAGTAGTAATTTTAGGGTTCTGTGGTTCAAATACTTGTTGACAGAAATTAACCAAATAGATTCTTTGCATAATTCCAAACATAAAATTATTCCAATAAAAACTTTTGAATCTCAATATATTGTTTCCCAAATCTAGTATATCTTTGCAAAACATTACATCTGGCACATAACAGTGTTTAATAAATAGCTAGTTGATATTGAAAATCATTTGAAATGCATTAGGATATGGTTTACTTAAATGTTTTATGTCTCTTTAAATTAATGTTAATGGAGACACTTTAATATTTCTTCCTCATAAATCTATAATCTCATTTTGAGCTTACTTAAAAAGTGGTACACATTATAGTACATATTTTTTAAAGTTCGTTAAACAAACAAAGCAAAAAAACCGGAAAATTCATGTTTGTTTCTTTTATTTTAATTTAAGGAGAATGTTTTAAACAGGACAATGACATATCATCTGGAAGACAGATCATTGACATAATAGCACCTAAGGATTTATAATCACAGAGCTACTTAAAAATGTTATGGAACATAAACGAAACTCACGATTTCATGATTATTGGCAGATCAATACATCATAGTTACAGGTGGGCCTACAAAAGGGAATGGGAACGTGATGGGACATGGACAATAAGTTAGAAGAAAGCCCTTACAGGATTGACTGAGCGACTTCTGGCCCAAACGGTTCGGACATGACTCAGAGAGCGTGACTCCTGAGGCATGGCTTATGATTATGCAATACCTAGTAAGGGAATCACCGCTGAGGGTGCACCCGTCATCCTGAGGGTAAGACCAGTCGCACCCTGATCAAGAGTGAGAGGAAACTCAACGTAGGTGTCCCCCACGTGAGGACCCTGCAAATGGACCGGAGGCACGCATCGTCATCCAGAACCTTTCTCAAACTGGGTGCTCAGAATTTAATCTCTGAAACAGTCCCCCTCAGATAATGAATTTTATTATTAATACTCCTTAGATCACCTAGATAATGTGCTTTTTCCATATGAACTTAGTGGACACCTGACTTAGATGGCTTCATCACCCCAGATGCCATTATTTCTAATGGTCAGGTACCATCTGACTTATTCACCACATTTTGCTATAGCACCCATATCATCAGTGATCACATAATAAAGATTAGCATCAGCAGGACCACATTATAAGGAATAATTTTTCTTAGATAAGGGTTTATGATTAAGTGTGAGCTCAAAATCCATTCATATATTTAAGGTTTATATAGATCTGCAGTCCACTTCAGAGACAGCCTTATAAGCTTCTTGATAAATAATATAAGTAACCTCCATAGGACATTCAGTAATTCTATCTATCTATCTATCATCTATCTATCTATCGTCTATCTATCTATCTATCATCTATAACCTCTTTTAGATTAAACTACATGGAAAGTTCTCTAGTGCAGAAATAAAAGAAACCCATGTGACAGAACATGTCTTAAGAAATCAGGTAACAATTCCTATAACACTCATTCACTGATGCAAAAGTATTTATATGTAGAACTAAGACATGTCACAAAAATCAAAGAAAACATACAAACAGCAAATGTATGATAGTGTCAAATTTCTGATTTGGGGGCATCCTG
>NW_022111321.1:14110143-14112683 GCF_000313985.2 Echinops telfairi
TCTATCTATCTATCTATCTATCTATCTATCTATCATCTATCTATCTATCTATCTATCTATCTATCTATCTATCTATAACCTCTTTTAGATTAAACTACATGGAAAGTTCTCTTGTGCAGAAGTAAAAGAAACCCATGTGACAGAACACGTCTTAAGAAATCAGGTAACAATTCCTATAACACTCATTCACTGATGCAAAAGTATTTATATGTAGAATTAAGACATGTCACAAAAATCAAAGAAAACATACAAACAGCAAATGTATGATAGTGTCAAATTTCTGATTTGGGGGCATCCTGAGAAGCAATAGAGATGTGAACCAGAGTGAAAAGATTTCAAAGTTCTCGACCTTGAAATAGTCTTCTGTTGCTTGTCACAGAAGGACATTTCAATTTCAAGACCAAAGGAATTTTTCAGTTTCTTGAATATGCAAAGGTGAGTTTAAGGTAAAGTCCGGTGCACTTACAGGGATCTCCAAATCAAGTCCTTCTGATGACCTACAAAGAATGCTGTGTGCCTTGCAATGACAAATCTAAAATCCAGGTAGCACAGAGCATGAGGTCTGGATTACCAATGGAGAAAAGATATTTAGTTAAAAATGCATGATCAAGATTATAAGATAGGGGAGACTCTCCCATTGGGGGTTGTTGTTGTGTTAGTGCCATGGTGTCAGTTCCAACCTATGGCAACCTTATGCACAACAGAACTAAACACTACTCGGTCCTGAGCCATCCTCAGAATTGCTCCAATGTCTGAGCCTGTTGATTCAGCCTCTGTCCTAATTCATCTTGTTGAGGACCTTCCTCTTTGTCCCTACCCCTCCACTTTGCCAAACATGATGTCCTACAGCAGGGACTGGTCTCTCCTGACAATGGGTCCAGTAGGTCTGATGAAGTCTCACCATCCTTGCATCTGAGGGGCATCCTGGCCATAGATTTTCTAAGACAGATCAGTTAAAGACAGATCCATTTGTCCTTTTAGCAGTCCATGGTACTTTAAGTATTCTTCTCCAGGACCACAAGGAAATGCATCCATTTTTCTTTGGTCTACTTTATTCAATGTTCAACTTTCACATGCATATGATGAATTGAAAATACTGTGGCTTGGGTCAGACATACCATAGTCCTCAAAGTAACACCCTTGCCTTTAAATATTCTGAAGAGGTCTTGTGAAACAGAGCTACCTAATGCAACTTGTCCTTTGAACTCTTTGCTGCTTCCACGAGCATGGATTGTGGATCCAAGCAAGACAAAATCCTGGACAACTTGATTCTTTTCTCTGTACATCATGATGTTACCTGCTGGTCCAGCTGTGGAGATTTTGGTTTTCTTTACATCGAGTCATTATCCATTCTGAAGGCTGAAATATTTTATGTTAATCAGCAAGCGCCTCATTTCCTCCTCACTTTCAGCAAGCAAGATTGTGTCCTCGGCAAATCACAGGCTGTTAATAAACTCTCTCCAAACCTGATGCCACATTCTTCATCATCTCATCTAGCTTTTCTGATGATTTTTCTCAGGATGCCATTTGAATAAGCACTGTGAGATGATACCACCCTGATTAAAATCAGGAAAGGTTTAAACTGCACTGTATTCCCTTGTTCTGTTCAGACAACTCCTTCTAAGTCCATATTCAAGTTTCCCGTGAGCACAATGCATGATCTACACAGTCAGATGTCTTGGCATAGTAAATAAACACAAGTAAGCATCTGTATGGTAGTCTCTGCTTTGAATCAAGAACCATCTGATGCCAGCAATGATATCCTTTGTTCTATATCATCTTCTAAAGCCAGTTGGAACCCCTGGCCACTTCCACTCTATTTACTATGGCAAACTTTGTTGGATGAGCTTAAGCAAAACTTTACTTGAAATTCAATTAGGATGACCATGGTACAATGGCTGAATATATTGGGCCCTCTCCCACAGCCCACTAAATGAAAAGCTGACCTCAGCTGTGGTGAGGCCTCCTCTAAAGAGTAGTGTTTAATTTGTACACATAATCCGCGCATACGGTGAATAGACCATAATCATTGGGCATAAACATGATAATATTGCTTGGGAGACCAGATTAGATAATTACATGACCTGCCTTAAACCCAAATGGCCAGTCTGATTTTCTTTTGTATGGTGGCCCTTTAAACAGACTGAATTCTTCAATAGGGCACAATGATCAGAGCAAAATGGTCTACTGTTTTTTCTGGACTATCATTTAAGTTCAAAATAACTTTTAAGCACCATTTTTGCTTTTGTTGTTTTGGTTTGTTTTTAAAGCTTAAAAAGAGCATCTAAGGACAAATAATTTGTACATAGTTTATTTTAATATCCATGGAAGTCAACTATAGAACAGAAATTAGGTCAAATATTTGAAAATAACATATAATACTAAAAATAATAAGTACTACAAGGTACTTGTTTATATCTAAATAACACCAGTAGCAGCCACATTCTGTAAAATCTTCATGTTGAGTATAAACAAGAACATGAATATGAACAGTGACCTATTCATCTATTAAGAGACAACCTCATTCATTTTGGTAACTT
>NW_022111321.1:14113052-14125984 GCF_000313985.2 Echinops telfairi
CCCAGTGGCTCCCTATGAGTCACACGACTAGGTGGCAATCAGAGACCACCAGAACTCTTACTATAAATATATGTATACATATGTAATATTTTTGCATTCCTCACTGAATGTTTATTAGAGCTCCCTTCGAAAATAATAATGATACCATTAAAGTTGAGGCAGAGAGCCAATTTCAGGAGATTTTAAATTCACAAAATCCTTGGCACAAAGGCAAACAGGAAAGAAACAATGAATGAACCATTCAGCACTGAGTAAACACACACCAAGATGTAATGAGAATTCATAACGTTTCTGAAAGTCCTGAAACACGGGTTCATCATTCCCAGGGGACGTGCCTCTATAGAGTCTCGGAGGGTCCCTGGAAATGTCAGATCAGCACCCATTTCCTGCAGCCATGAGAGATTCCGTTCGTTAAGAGAGACAGCTTTGGCATCTTGACCTCCCACCCTTATGCCCGTTTTAGGGTACAAAAGAAACCCCATATCTAAAATATAAGTTAAGAAGAACAATTTCTTAGGTGTTAAACAGGATGGCAACGAATCAAGATAAAGACATATCATCCAGATGAGGGAGACCGTTAGCACGGGGTCATCATGGCACCCCATCTGTGTTCGTGTACTCACCCCACCCCACATGTTCGAGACTAGTTTACGGGAGACTTATCCTTCCCTTCAAAGCGAAGTGACAAAGACAGCAGCAACACATGGCGCCGTTCTGTAGGTCCGATGAAGTCCATCAAATGTATTGTCAGAACCCCCTAAGCTGTAGAGTCTTCTGTTGTCATATAGAAAGTCCACCCTAATTGCTATGTTTCTGGAAAAGTAATGTGCTTATTCAAGTATGTAGGTAGTAGACAGCTCGTAAGGCAAAGAAGGAAAAAACAAAACAGAACAGAACGAAGTTCCAGTCGCATTTCCCATTTTAACAATCATAACACATGATTTTATTGGCTTATGAGACTCACTCACTCTGCACCAACAGAAAACGACATGCTTTACCTTAGGATCAAGAAAATCTCTAAATCTTAATCCTAATGATTTATGCAATGTGCTTTATGTTTGGGATCTTTTTTAAAAATTATGAACACTAGAGATTTTAAATATATACTACTTGAGTTAATGATTAATGTAACCCTGGGAGGTATTCATTATTGTTTGTCTCACTTTGATTTCACACATGACAAAATGGAAAGGGGGCACAGGAGGGTGGAGTAATTTTTGTCCCTGGAATGCAGGTGGCCTGGGTAGTAATTTCCTCCTCCAAATTGCCTGTATGTTTCTGGTTCTTCAGTAGCCTCCTCTGATCTTAAGCAGAAATGTACTGAGATGCTAAAAGTGCGCTCATCTAGAATTAGAAGAGCATTCTCAGAGAGTCCTGACACTTAGAAACAGACAGTGGGAGGATGTTCTTTTTAGTCAATTCTCTTTAACTTCTGGAAACTGAAGAATGAAAAGGCTGTTTGTTTATTGCCTTAATGGGGCTGGGGGAAATCCACATGTCATATCTCATTTTGATAAACATTTTTAATATCATATTTCTGTTTTCACTTACTTCAAATGGACAATAACATTAGAATTTTCGACTGCAGTTGATTCTTCTTAACTTTAAAAAGACACCTTGATTTAAGTCCTAAGAATTCACTTCCTGAAATCCACCCAGTTCTCAAACTGAATTGTACTCTTGGGGTTTGGGATAAAATGTTATGAACAGTTAAAAACCCATTTATTTTATCTAAGAATAGAATTCTAATCATCACATGCTCTTTTTGGATTAGGTGAAGAGCATTTTTTTTTAATTTCTCAAAAATCTTATACTGGGAGGCTAAAGGGTTTTTGTTACACATATGATTTAAAAAGCATGTATCTTCTTGGAAAATAATAAAAGCACTGATTACAAACAGAAAGAGGTCCACTGAATACTCTTTTAAATCCACGTTGGAATATTTCATTGTCAGGCGAGACCAAGTTTGCTTTTCCCTAACAAGCCTGAGTTTTCTGTCAGTATGTGTCATTTCAGTAGCGTACCTGAATACACAATGTCTAAGTCTGCATACACAAGTCAGTGTCTTCTAGATTAGTAGTCAATGGGAATACTAATGCTTGATTAAATGGAGTGATTGCAAATCCCTGTTCTTAAAATCTTACATTCTGTGATGAGGGCAATGAATGTACAAATGCGCTTTACACAATTGATGTGTGTATGGATTGTGATAAGAGTTGTATGAGCCCACAGTAAAATGATTTTTTTTAATCTTACATTCTGTACCTTATAGGGAAAGCATTCGACTTAAGAAGGGAATAAAATAACATTTTAATTAAGTGCTCAGAAGAGAGTTAATTTATAGTCAATGGCTAACCTCTGTTTGGTATATTTTTTGGTAAAATATGTTTTTTCTCAAAAATACCCTCCAAAACAATGTTTTTCAGAGTGATCTACTGATGGCAGGTAAAGAGCAATGGCTTGTCTTCTAAATCGTAAGAGTGGCCGTCTTATTCTGAAAGCATGGAATTCCATGGGTGCTTGCCCTTCCCTGGACATCAATTTTGATTTTTTTTCACTGCAATTATTTGAAGTAATGACATAAGACTGATTACTCTTAGGAAACTAAACCCCAAATATTTCAATTTCTTCAACATCTGAGAGCAGAAGTGGAGAGACAAAAACCAGACATGTAGAAAGGTTTTGCTATATTACTAACAGTTATTTTCTTCCCTTCCATGATCAATCATACAGAGCAGGAGATGCCATTGTTAATAGATTATGATTAAGTTAATTAGAAGCCTGCATCTTATTCATCTCAGTGTCCACAGGCTGTCACAGCATCTACCATCTGAGGAGGTACTCAAGAACTGCTCGTGACTTTTATCTTGCACTGTGGAAGAAAATTAGAAGATTATTTGTCTAAAAGTTTAAGTGCAATGACTTACACAATTGTAGTAGCAGATATGTCCAGTCCACTTTGAGTTCATCGGTCAGATGTTAGCCCGACTCCTGCCGTCGTAGAGGCTGATGAACAGGAAACAGAGAATGAAGCAAGAGGACCACATTCTGGAGGATGTGGGTCAGTTTGAGTCCCTAGGTCACACGTAAGTCAGAGGCTTCTCCTGACTCATGTAACTGTGGACGCTGATGAGCAGGAAGCAGGATGAGAAAGCAAGAGGACCACAGATGGGTGGATGTAGAGGCAAAATGAATCTGAGGTTGGCAATCTGCTGATGTCTCTGGGTACCCACAAATGACAAAAGAGGAGATTGGTGAAAAAGATGAACCAGACCCACGATCCAGATCACAGGTGAGGGAGCAAGATCACTCAGCTCTGTTCTGGGCCCCTCTTCTGTCCCAAAGGCCACATGCCTGAGAAGGTGTTATCAGGCTGTAGCATGATTGACAGGTTGAGCTTCACCCCTACCTTTACCTAACAGTGTCTAGTTGACATGCACTGTAACCATACATGTCTGGAATCAGTCACCAGAGAGCCTGATTCAGTCTTGGTTGATGTCCAAACATCACCGTTTTAACAACGTTCTATAGTGTATTTGACTATGCATCCAGGCTAGGGAAGAATTACCACTCTGAATCATAACAATTCAGTTATTCTCAAGCTGCAAAGTGCACACAAATATTTTTAGGATGTGGATTTTTACTCAGAGGATCTGAGACAGGGACGGGTCTTTTTCATTTATACCTAGCATCTGAGTGACGCCACTACTGAGGAAAGGCTGGCCAACCATCCTGGTTAGCTTTAGTGGTTCTCAACCTGTGGGTTGCGACCCCTTTGGGGGTCAAGGTATTAGGAAGGTTGAGAACCACTGGATAGTTTAAGGGCTCAATGCCATAGGCAAACCAAGGTCATTGGTAACCCTGGTTGTAGATCCATAAATGGCATTGCATGTGCCCTACAGCAGAGCCTCACACTTCCATGTGCTTCAGAATCACTGGGAAGGTCCTAGGACTGGGAATGCTGCTTCTCACCCTGGATTCTCTGCTCTCAGTTTATTTGAGGTAAAAATGAAAAATAAAAACGTCTGCTCTCAAGTTGATATCAAGTCACACAGGCTCCATGGGGGTCAAGGATGAATTGCAGCCCAAGAAGTTTTTGTTCTGTTTTCTTTTTCCAAAGGCACTTTCTGGTGCACTCCAACTTCCAGACTTTTGGTCACCCATTAAGCGTGACCACCATTTGTATTAGCCCATTTTAGATTGGGTCAGACTTTACACTAACCTTTCTAGTGTCGAGACCACTCTTTTTAAAGAAGTCATCTCCGTAAGCTGCTCTCAAACATGGCTGGCTGCCTGGACATCAGAAAGGAGGAGCTTGTGAAATGACTGATATGGGGACCTCATCTCCAGAGTTTGTTCTAGGACCCAATTTTGACATTTGGGTTTTTAAAAAGCACTTCATGTGAACTGAGCATGCATCCATGGCTGAGTTACATAGTGAATCCACATTTTATAACTATAGCATGTTCAAATGTAAATTCGTTTTTTATTTGTTCTTCATGTTTATTCGTGTCACGCTTCTCTTCTATGTACATAAATGCCTGAATAAAGATGTTAAGTGTTTGAGTCCATACAGTTGTGCTTTTTCCTGTACACACTTATTATCATAGGCCTGGAGAAGTAGGGTGGGAATAGAACCCTAATTTCCTCACTTGGGAGAAGGCTCAGTCGTTGCATCTCTGGCTATCTGTAGTCCCTACAAATCTTTGAGGGCAACAAGGACTGGACTGTCTCTTTGCACTAACCCTATACTGTCGCTTTGGATCATTTTTCCTGCTTTTCCTCTTTTTCTTCCCCATCTCTTCTTCTCCACATTTCTCTCTCTTTACCACTTAGCCTTGAAAGCAAAGAATAAAACTGGGTTTATAAGAAGGTTCACTACCAGCACCTACAGAATAATATTTATATAGAAAAATGTCTAGTACTCATTTTTCCCAGTCTGGTTCCTTGATCATTTCTCTTTGGGATAGTCTCTCACATTTAAAAATATCTTATACTTGTGTTTGAACATTTTTCCATTCTTGGCATTATGCATTCAACTTTTATATTTAAAGTAATCATTTAACTTCCTTACATATTCCTATCCACAAAGAATCCATTGACTTCCCTATTACCCTCTGAGTGTATTTACATGAACTGTTTTGTTTAAGTTACAATTTCATTTATTCAAGGATGTGGATCGACACCAGGGCTGCAACTCTAGGCTCGCGCACAGGAAGAGCTGCGAGGCCGGCCCAGGACCCGGATGATGGGAGCGTTTCCCTGGTGTTGCGCATAAGGTTGCGCTGAGTCAGAACCAGCTAGCGGGCACCCAACACCAACACCAACATTCAACGTGCTACCAATAGCATAGCAACATTCACAGTTTATCCACTGTTATAGCTTTCATTTTTTGATTGTAAAATTTTTGTCTTCTTCGTTTTCATAATTGTCTTCATTTTCCTATTTGCTTCCTTTTTGTGGCAACAGTTGCCTCCATAAACCCTCCTATAGAAGTAGAAATATTCTCTTGCCACATGTGTAGAGAACACATGTTTTTCCAGTTTGATTGTTCTTTGGCTCATTTGCTTTCATGAATGCACACCTTTCAGATTCCTTTGCCTTTTTTTCCAGACTCAGTTGGTGTTCTCTCAGCCTGCAGAAAATTGCTTTCCTATTGTTTTCAAATGTAATCAAACACCCTGAGGGAATGTCCCACTGGAATCTTGAAATAATTCTTGGGGGGCAATTGGCATAACCTAGTCTACAAGTAAAAATATTTCCATCTGACTTTGGTAAGTAGTGACTTGGGCCTAAAATATTCATGAATGATTAGCTAAGGTGCCACTTTTGGTCTCCCTCTATCCAGTGGAAAGAAGCCAAAATAAAATTTAAGACACATTGGAATAATTAGTTCAATGGACTGACTAATGGACCATGGTGCCAAATACCATTACCAATTGCTCTGAGATGGATGACATTAGAAGGAACAAAATCAAAACCATATTCAAAAGGCCAAACTTACTGTGGGACATCTGAGACTATCTTCAGGTCTGGAGATGAATTCACCTTCATGACTAATTTTCAGCCAAACAATTTACAGTTATATAAGAGGTTTTAAATAGGAAGCATTACCCTATTCACCTTAAAACCTTAATACTGCTTTTTCATATTTGTTCTGTTTCCAAAAGTTTCTTAAAAAGAAAAGAAACACTATTTTTGCCACTCAAAGATGTTGACACTGCCATTATGTGATAAAAATCCAAGAGCACAAAATACTTTGAACAAGTATTAGAGGGAAAAAACACTGCCTAACGAAGTGTATTGACTTGGATTGAGGATAACATCATATTTTGATACTTTCGATTAACAAATGCTACAATGGTATTATGGTAATATTTTTCTTGCCTACTAATGCTGAGATGAATATAAATGTGCACATGTCTACACATGTAACCTCTTTTACCTTGCTAGGACATTCCTAGAAGTGGACATGTTTCATCATATTTCTATTTCTTACCCTTTGAGGAAGCACTATAATGTTTGTTTGTTTGTTTGTTTATATTATGTGTTGAAATGCAAGAAGCCATATTATTTTATGTCTGCTGCTTCCATGAGCATTGATTGTGGATCTAAGCAAAACCAAATTCTTAACAACTCACTTGTTTTTCAATTCACTGTTGTGGTGCCTCCTGGTCCAGTTAGTGAGGATTGTCTTTTCCTTATTGAGCTGTAATCCCTACTGAAGGCTTCAGTCTGTAACTTCTGTCAGAAAGTGCCCCAAGTCCTCCTCACTTTCAGTAAGTATCGCTATGTCATTTGAATGCCAACTATTTTTAATAAGGCCTGCTGATGCCTCATTCTTCTTCATATAGTCCGGGTTCTCGTATTATATGCTCAGCATCTATATTGAATAAATATAAAGAAGGTGTACTCTAGGCTTCGGCTGGATTGACTAGTTCAACCCAAACTGTGTCAGGCAGTTGGCCTGTATACAGACATACATTACTTTCAAGCATACAAACTGCATACGCTAATTTAAGTGCAAACACAAGTTAACTCATGACCAATCGACAACATTTGGGCATGGAAACACAATTACCTTCAGGTGAATCTTAGCAGTGCCTTGCCCACCTGCTTACTACCCCCACTCAGGAAAAGTGGTTTTGTGAGCGCTAAAGACTTTGGCTAGAATAGCCACAGCAAATCCTGCACTGGTCTCGTCAGGTGCTGGCCCTTTTATTTTTCTCATTTTTCCCTGTAGTTAACAACTGCCCCTTCTTTTTATTTTTTCTTATAAACTATATTTTGTTCATTATCTTTCTCTTTCTCTAGCTCCCCTTCCTCTCTTTTTGCTGTCTTCTTTCTCGATGCTCATTCCTTTCATTCCATGGTTTATTTTGTTTTTCAGCATCATCTGACAGAGTAAACTCTTCTCTGACAACTCAGCAGCCTGCCCTACATGAACAGCGGCACCATGATGTCACAGAATGAACAGACCCTCACACACACACACACACACACACACACACACGAAAAACAAACAAGCAAATAGGAGATGCACAGGTACAAACACCTGAACAAAACCCAGGCCCAAAGGAATATTCTGAATAAAATACCCTGCAACTAATTGAAATAAAATTCAGAAGACTGATAAATAAGTACTTTCAAAAAGAGAAAAAAACCCCAGAAAAACTAGAAACCTTATATCAATTACTGTCCCAGAAGGGAGATAATATGATAACAGAATTAGACAAGATAGTTAAAAAGGCAGAATAATAGCAGCAAATAAATGGAAAGGTGAATTTGTGGGCTTGAAAATAATTACCTCAACTACAACTGATGAAAGAAACAGTCATCGAAAGAGGGAAGGAGGAGAAAAGAAAGCTGGGAGGGGGAGAATAAAAAAAGAAAGCTTGCATTTAAACTTTAAAGGGATATTGTTGTTGATTTAATATATTGAGCTATTATATATAACATGTTAGTAAAACCAAAGCAAAAAAACCCCACAAGATTCCTATCCTCGAACCTCAGCAGTTGTTTGAGTAGGTTAAAAAAAAGAGGAAAATTAAAATTGAAGTGGACTTGGAGTCTTTTGTGACAAATAAGTTCATTAAAAAAGAAGAAAAGAGCGAAGGAACCCCAAGACCTTGAGAAGTATTGTAGCCACTATTAAGAATAATCAATGTCCAATTGGGATGCTAGAGGAGGAAAAATGCAGAGTAAATAGTGTGAAAAATCATGGAAGAAAACTTTGCTAACACCGTAAAAGAGGAGATTATAACTGTCCAAGAAGCTGAAAAACCAAACCAAAAAATAAAAAAGTTAAAACCCAAAATGAAAACATCACAAATATTGTAGTCTAACTCTCCACTTTCAAAGACTAAGGTAGAATCTTGAGAGCTGTAGAAAAAAGAAGAATCACTTACAAAAGAAAACGCACAAGGCTGAGCTTGGGTTTTGAGTTTCTCAGCAGGAACCAACCAGGCAGGAACCCAGTGACATATATAAAATCCTGAAAGAAACATTGCCCATCAATAATCTTATCCCAGCAAGCTTAGATATCAAGAAGAAATAAGGGTATTTACAGACAAGAAAAATTAAAGCAATTTGTAAAAATATGAAAAGCATTGCAAAAATAGTAAAGGGAGAACTTTGGGCAGATAATCAACAACAGCAAGCAAACCTTAGAGCAGCATACAGGACAATGTGACCCAGAAATCAACATACTGAAGGAAAAAACCCCACAGAAATATAGGAATAACCAAGAAACTAGTAAAATCTCATGCACACACACAAACACAGAAATATGACAGCAAAAAAGCTGCACATATCAATCACTGTCCTATGGGCACCCAAATTAATAGGCATTTCTACAAAGGTGTTCAGTGAACATCAATTTAAATTCATGGCCAGAGTAGGTAAGTATGTCTGATTTGGTAACTCCATTAAGTAGACCAGACCTTAAACACACCTATTTGCAAGTTCAAGGAATTGAAATACTTCTTTGGACTTAAAGCATTATTAGAATGTTTGCCTGTGTCTAACCCCCTGTTTCCTTAAGCAGTTTTGAGTCACCATATTTCTAATCTGTTTAAATTAACATTCCATGTATTTTAGTCTAAGAAGTTCCCAAGTATATGTATATTTTCCTTTTCTCACTAGGATTTTAAATTCTATAGATAGCTAGATTAATGATAATATTCTTAGAATTACCAAATATCCTGTTACTTGACATTATTGCTGAAGAAGTTGGTAATGCTGTCTCTAAAGTGGATCAGGGACATAATAAACTTTAGACATATGAATGAATTTTGAGCTCACATTTAATTTTAAACCCTAGTGGAAAAACAATTAGGTTTTATGATGTTGCCCTACTTGAAATTTGCCTTCATGAAGGAATAACAGGAGATAAGAGTGTAAAGAAAATTATGGTGAAGAAATAAGGAGGTGTCAAGCTAGGAGAAAGAATGGCATTCCAAGTCTTGAACGCTAGTCTTAAAGCAAGCAATCATCTACATGAGGTGCCAGTTAACTCCACATGGAAGGAACACACCTATCTGTATGAGCCAAGCAAAGTGAATAATAAAATGTATGACCAGAAAAAGGAATTGTGTTAGAGCCTAAGTTCTGAATGCTGTGATTGACAGTGAAAACGCAGAATTCTTTTTCAGAATACCCATATGGATTAAGCCTTCATTGAATCCCTTTTGATCATCGACAAGGGATGTGAATAGCCTTTCTCTTAAACAGAATCGAAAAGTAGAGTGCCTCCACTCCCCTGAAAAATTGACAGGGGTACACAAGCTTCCTGGGCGCTTACCTGGGCATGTCATTGATTGAAATGACTGTATTGGGGGTAAAATAGTCATGAGCCATTCCTGGTTTCCTTGGGGAACCCCTGAACCAATATATCACCATCATGGCCCTGATCCACACTAGGCGTACCACCAGTAAATCTGTAGTATTGTTCTGTTATCAACCATGCTTCTGTGACAATTTTCTCTTACTTTCCACGTCCTTTTTGACAGCAAACCTAGGTACACTATGAAGCTCTCCGACTAATGATCTCCTTCATGCAGATGAAAAGTTTCTAAAGTTGCCTTCTCCTTGCCCCATTTAAGACTTAATACTAGTAAATGGTTTCTGGAAGAAGGAGGAAGAGCAAGAGGGGAGATTGATGGGACCCAAGAGTATAGTCCTTAATCACCAAGAGTATAGTCCTGATCCACAGGATAGCATTTACCTAAAGACAAAGTTTAGTGGGTTAGGAGCGAAGAAGGAATGGAAACAAGAATCACAGGGAGTAAGTGGGATGAGTGATGGGACACGTAGGGGCTTACATGGTGTAAGTCTAGACAAAATGGATATGGTTTGTTGAGTGGAAAACTGATTATCTGCTCTGTAAACCCTCACCTATTTCACAATACTTATTAAGAAAAAAAATAGAGGAACACAGCACAAGACTAAGGAATATATCAGAAGAGACTATGAAATTTGCTCTTACTATACAGTAGCTACAATGAATGGGAGAAAGGATAAAGTAAAAGATCAGAATAGAACATTTCAAACTGCAGATAAAGAAGCTAAAGTATTTTAATGCATGTGAAAAGACCTGGAATTAGAAAACAAAACAAAACAAAAAGAATAAAACAGTCAGCATTTCTCAAGTTGAAAGAACTGAAATGTCAAAGAATGTCAAACCTCAAATCCCAAGGTTGAATGATTCTATGGGCAAACTATTAATGATTCTGGGCAGGTCAGAAGAAGATGGATACACATGGTGACTGAACCATAAATATTGGTAGATGGTCCACCTTTTCAAGAGGTGGCAGAAGGTATTGAAGGAAGATATCCAAGATGCACTGCAAGCACTAGCCAGAACAAGACTTCAGGAATCTAGAAAATCCCAATTGAAATGTTTCAACGGGAGGACACAACAATGAAGCGCTCACAAGTATACCCACCAAATTTAGGAGACATATCACATATCACACTAGTCCAAAAGAGATCTATATTTGTTCCAACTTCAAAGAAAGGTGAATATGGAAATTACTGAACAATATCATTAATATCATGTGCAAGTAAAATTTTGTTTAAGATAATTCAAATTTCACTGCAGCAACACCTCAGTACATCTACTGGGAGTTGCAAGAAATTCATTCTGAATTCAGAAAAGGACATTATAAGAGGAATATCATTGTTGATGTCATATGAATCTTGGCTGGGATTACACAATACTGGAAAATATTTATTTGCTTTTTGTTTATTAGTTTAACTGTGTGCTCACACCTAACTGTTGATAGTATTATGAAGAATGGGAATTCTAGAACACTTAATTTGGTTTATGTGGAACCAATACATAGTCCAAGAAGGAGTAGTTTGAATAGAACACAGAAATATTGTATGTTCTCAAACCAGGAAGGCACAGGTCAGTGTTGCACTTTTCTCCATAATTATTGAATTATTATAAGTTAGTACCTGAAAACAGCATTCAATCTGTATGCTGAATAAATAATCTAAGAAACTAGCTTATATGAAGAAGAAGACAGCGACAGGACTGGAAGAAGACTTGTTAACAATCTCCAATGTGGATATTGCACAACCTGAAACATGTATCCATTAAAATTAGACTGCAATCTGCAATATTGATTATACTCAGTGTGCAGTAAAATAAAATTCTTCACGATGCTACCAATATTGAAGTTGTAAATTATTTCATTTCACTTGGCTACGCATGTTGTTGGAAGAAGGAATTAAGACTACTAAAATATATTATTGCTCTGGCAAATCTGTTGCCCACGATCTCTTTAAAGAGAAAAGATGTAACTTTGAGGATTAAGGCTCAATTGACCAGAGTCATGTGATTTCCAGTCTCCTCTTTTGCATGTGAAATCTGGTCAATGACTAAGAAACACTGTAGAAAAACTGATGCATTTCAGTTATGGTGTTTGCAAAGAATATTGAAGGTCATGTGGACTACCAGAAGAAAAAGCCACATCGGTTTTGAAGTAGAGCCAGAATGCTCCTTTAGAAGTGAAGTTAGCAAAGCTTTGTCTCAAATATTTTGGACATGTTAGCAGGAGACATTAGTCCCTGCAAAAGGACATTATGCTTGGTGAAGTAGAGGACCAGCAAAGAGGAAGGCCACCAATGAGATGGATTGAAATAGTGCCTGCAGCAATGGGATCAAATAAGAACAGTTGTGAGGACGGTGCAGGACCGAGTATCAGGAGTTGCGATGAGCTGAAACTGACTTGATGGCAGGTAACTACAATATCAACCATTGTATTGAAACTTGAATCAGTTAGTTTCTTCTTGGCTTCCGTAATTAAAGTTTTGTAGACTTAGATGTCACTTTCTATAAAAGCTTTTTATCTTCTAAAGTGGGGAAAACATGTATTTTCTTCTGCTGTTTCACTTCATTATCTCTTGATTCTTTTTCATTTATTCCACCTTAAAAGTAGTTTATTATCTTGTTAGGGATCTTTTTGGAAGGGATTGAAGCATGATTGGTTCATTCTGCCAAACTTAGTAAGATGAACAGATCTCTTTCTAATTTTCCTTTGCACAAAATCATGTTAAGGCAAGGTTTATGGTATTTTCCTGTTTGATGAAAGGTTCCATTCTTATCTCATCCACTATCCTCTCTTAGTAAGAATAGCTTAGATGAGAAACTGGCCTGAACGAAATAGTTTCTGGTTGGTGCAAATGTTTAGCACACTCAGCTGCTAACTGAGTTTAAGGGGCGAGGTCACCACAAAGAGCCTTGAAGGAAATGCCTTGTGGTTTACATTTCAAGTTAAGTATTAAAAATCCTATAGAGAAAAGGGTCACCATGAATTGTAGTTAATTCAATGGCAAATATATATAGTGTATGTTTATATATGTATATATAAAATTAACAACTCTTTGGAAAATATATATAATACATGTTTTATAAATTATATGTT
>NW_022111321.1:14126084-14129899 GCF_000313985.2 Echinops telfairi
ATCCTCAGCAAAAAGTGTTATACCTGATAAACAGAATCTAGATCAACAAGGTTCAAAATCTCAAGGTCCCATGCTTAATTATGATCATGTAGACCTTTTACATGAATCAAGATTCGGTCTTTCAAAGAGAACAAAAGCATAAATCATGGTTCGAAAATAAACATTGGATGGGGCAGGCTGCATCCTCTCATTTCATTGATTGTATGTAGGCTGGAGAAATATTCTGGGAAGGTGGACTAAATGAAGTCTGTTGAACGACTTGTGATCTGCAGATAAAAGCAAAGGGGCCTGGAAGCGCTCACTGATGAAGATTAGCGACTACAGCTCTCAGAAATGCTTCCCTCTAAGCATAATAATAACAGAAATCTTCACAATTGAACCTATACATGATCCATGAGTACCGAGAATGTCAACAATGTTCTACACAGAAGCAATCTTGAAGATATCACTTTAACGTGGTTGGGGAATGTTTCATTGTATTACATATACATTCATCATGAGTCAGTCAGCACCATAACTACGAGCAATGACAAAGTGTGGAGCTTCCCTGGACTCCTCATCTTTGTTTTCGGATAACTTGAAGAGGTTTTCGGGACAAAAGTCATAATGCGAAGGCTGAGGCCTATGGTGGCCAGTATTGAGATCCTAATCTTGTGTGATTATTAGCTTTTCACTAGTCTTTTCAGCCTGCTGCATAGTTTGCTTTTTTTCCTGATGCACTTTGTCAACTCAGCAAAAAAAACAAACAGAGAGAGAGAGAACTAGAGAGGATTTCCAGTAAATCATTCAATACATTCTTCTGTAACATTGTTTCACACAGTTCAGAGATGAGATTAACAGTTTTTATGCAGCATAATAATTCCAAAAATGCTTGTGTAACGTCACTGTGCTATTGTGTTCCTTATCCAAGTTTAAGGAATTGTATTAATCTTTTCATTTGCCTCCCCTAACATGAAGCAGAATGAATGATTACTTGGCATATGCTAGTAGATCGCACGCTGCCAAGCAGATGGAGTATATTCAGCTAGGTTAGACAAAGACAACCCCACAACATTGTGTACAGGAAGAGAAACAATTGTACAAATTTCTTCTTTTCCTGGGAGTTGGAATCTAAGGATTAAAAACAAAGAACCAGGGTTAATCTTTCATTTGTTTTAATCTAGCAATTGTTGAAAGATAACCCATTTGCTATTAATCCACAAAGGTAGGTAAACACTTCAAATAAATCAGTTAAAGGCTATAGAGTTTATATTAAGACAATTTATGTACTTAAATAGAAATTATTAATATGCTAACATTTAAATAAAATATAAAATATTAATTATTAATTTATATATTATTAATATTTCCTCATAATTTATTCTCTATATCCTTAGTTTATTTAGTTAAGTAAGTACACATTTATATCACTTACTGGCTCTGAAAAAAACAAGAGAGTTGACATATTTTAGGGCATGAGTTATAGAAGCTCTGGTCTTCATGCCGCTTACATTCTAGAGTGGGTAAAGAAATAATAATAATAGCATGTAAAATACTATGTGATCTGAATTGAATCATGTCCCCCCAAATATGTGTCAACTTGCCTGAGCTATTGTTCCCAGCTGTTTGACAATTATATTCTGGTTAATTTCACCTCTTTCAGTTCCTCATGCTGTGGTGGCTTCTGTACTGCTGTGATGCTGGAAGTCGTCACTGGTATTTCAAATGCCAGGAGGGCTCACTCGAAGTGAACAGGCTTAAGCAGAGCTTCCAGACTAAGAACAGACTGTGAAAAACAACCAGCTGTCCAATGCAGAAGAAGTCACTGGAAACCTTATATATAGCACTGAAACACTGTCAGCTAATGAAGGCCTGATGAAGGACAAAAGTGGAACATCGTTAGCGATTGTGCCCTTTGGTTGGAAAACACCAGAAATATGACTGAGGAGGACCTACTTTATTGGAGTTGACCATGGGGATGTGTATGGAGTAAAACTTGGGGAAAGAAAACTTCCGGATCTTCATTTGCTGTTGGGGTACAACTCAAAATGTGAAGAAACAGCTATGCAAATCTACTGATAATTGGAAGATGAAACTTAGGAAGTATAAATCTAGGACAATAGGAAGTCTTCAAAAACGGGTGTGTAACTCATAAAGATCTATATTCTAGATATTGGTGGGGTGAAATAGACTGG
The DNA here is from genome assembly GCF_000313985.2 of Echinops telfairi. NCBI lineage: Eukaryota > Metazoa > Chordata > Mammalia > Afrosoricida > Tenrecidae > Echinops > Echinops telfairi. The sequence continues at coordinate 14,128,259 of NW_022111321.1, forward strand.
TAATGGCCATTTTGAATCAGAAAATCACGTGGTCTACTGTGGGAGGAATGACACAATCAAGATGAATGGCCTTGTGTTTATATCCAAAAATGCTCTTGCAAGACCTATCTTGAAGTGCAATGCTGTCTGCAATAGGATTATATATATCTGCCTTTAAGGAAATCCAATCAATACAACTTATTAATCAAATTTATGGACCAACCACAAAGCTAGGGATGAAGAAATTGAAGAAGTCTACCAATGTCTTCAGACAGAAATTGATCAAACATGCAAGCAAGATTCATGGATAATTATTACAGATTGAATCCAAAAGTTTGAAACAAACAGGAAAGAACAGTTGTTGGAAAATATGGTGCTGGTGATAGAAATGAAGCTGGGGATCAGATGATAGATTTTTTCAATACTTATGTATACCTTTTAAAGGTTCATAGTAACCCTTTTCCAACAACACACTAAGTGAATGCACACTTGGATGTATCTAGATTGAATACAAAGAAATCAAATGTACTACGTATCTGGCAAGAGTCAATGGAGAAGCTCAGTCAATATCATCAGCTAAAACCAGAAAAGGAGCTGACATATATGCTCGCGTAAATTCAGGCTAAAATTGAAGAAAAATAAAAGAAGTAAGTATGTGAGACAAAAATATGACCTTGAGTCTACCGCAGCTGAATTTCAGGACCATCTCAAGAACAGATTTGCTGAGTTGAGCACAATTGACAGAGACCCAATGGGCTATGGGAGGACATCAAGAGCATCATTCCTGATAAAAGCAAAAGGTCATTATAAAGACAAGAAAGAAAAGATGAAAGTAGATGTCAGAAGAGACTCTGAATTTTTCTCCTTTTCATAGAGTTACTAAGGTAAATGGAAAAAAGGATGACGTCAAAGAGCAGAGCAGAAATGTTAAAGGAAGACAGTCAAATATTATATTGATATGTATAAAGACCAAGAGTTAGAAAATCATAATGGAAGAACACACTAAGCATATCACAAACTGAAAGAACTCAAGAAAAAATTTGAATCTCAAGTTGCAATATTGAATGATTCTATGTGTGTATTAATGAATGATGTACGAAGCATCAAAAGAGGATTGAAAGAATACACAGTCACTATACGTAAAAGAGTTAGTTGACATTCAATCATTTTAGGAAGTAGAATATGAGCAAGAACCAATCATAGTTTATCAGCACTGAAAGCAGTAGCCAAAAATAAATTTCCAGCAAATGATGGGATACCAATGGAAATGATTTAACAAGCTGACTAAACAGTGGAATCACTATGCCAGGAAATTTGGATGGCTACTACTTAGGCAACTGACTGGAAGAGATTCATATTTGTACAAATTCCAAAGAAAGGTGAGCCAAAAGAATGCTCAAAATTATAGAACAATGCAAGGTCTCCGAGGTGAGCAGCCACTGGCATGTTAAAACAAGCTGTCCCAGCCGCCAGGGTCAATGGAGTCTCATCACAATCCTTCCCGGCTGGTGAGCTTCTGGGGCTTGCTGAAGAAGACTGAAGATACCTGCACTCGATACCCCAATAACCCTAACTGAGTCTAGGGTCATCCTCCAGGTAGTGGGTGTTGGCTTCCGTAAACACAGGAATGCAGTACACGGAATTGCGGTCACCCAACCACCA
>NW_022111321.1:14129999-14132189 GCF_000313985.2 Echinops telfairi
AACAAGCTGACTAAACAGTGCCAGTGACTAAACACTATGCCAGGAAATTTGGATGGCTACAACTTAGGCAACTGACTGGAAGAGATTCATATTTGTACAAATTCCAAAGAAAGGTGAGCCAAAAGAATGCTCAAAATTATAGAACAATATCATTGATATCAAAGCAAGTACAATTTTGCTGTGGATCATCCTGCAACAGTTTGAGCAGCACATTGACAGGGTGCTGCCAGAAGTTTAGGCCAGAGTTAAAAGAGCACATGGAATGGGGTTATCATTGCTGATGTCAGATGAATCTTGGCCGAAAGCAGAGAATATGAGAAAAATGTTTACTTGTGTTTATTAATTATGCCAAGGTATTTGACTGTGTGGTTCATAACAAACTATGGACAGCCTTGAAAAGAATGAGAATTGCAGAAAATTTTATTGTACTCATGCATATCTTATGCATGCATCAAGAGGCCGTTGTGCAGACAGAACAAGGGAATATTGATGGTTTAAAATCAGGAAAAGTGTGCAATATGGTTGCATCCTCTCCCCATACTTATTCAAGTTGTATGCCAAACAAATAATCAGAGAACTGTATTATATAGAGAATGTGGAATCAACTTTTAATAAAGGCTTATAATAACTGGGGATATGCAGATAACACAGCCTTGCTTGCTAAAATTGAGGAGGGCTTGAAGTACTTTCTGATAGAGATCAAGGATTATAGCCTTCAGTATAGATTGCAACTCAACATAAAGAAGACCAAAATATTAACCCCTGGAAAAATAGGTAACATCATGATAAATGGAGAAAAGGTTGAAGTCATCCAGGATTATGTCTTGCTTGAATCCATGATCAATGCTGTGGAAATAACTCGAGACCAAAGAATGTGTTCTGTTGGGTGAATCTCCTGTGCCAGACTTCTTTCGAGGCTGAAATGCAGGGAGTTTACTTTGAAGACTAAAGTGCACCTAACCCAAACCATGAAGTTTTCAGTTGCCTCCTGTGCATGTGAAATTTGGTCATTGGATAAGCAAGACCAAAGAGGAATGGATGGGTTGGCATCGCAGAGCTGGTGAAGTACCATGGGCTACCAAAAGGACAGGTAAATCTTTCTTGGAAGGCAAGGTTGGAGGTAAGACTTGTTCTTACATTCTTTGAATGTGCTTTCAGGAGAGACCAGTCTTTGGAGAAGAATGTTATCCTCAGTTATGTAATTGGGCAGTAAAAGGAGGAAGGTCTTCACCAAGGTGACTAAACAGCGGCTACAAAAATGGGCTCGAGTATAGGGTTCAAGTGAGGATAGCACAGGGTCAGGCCAGTGGTTCCTTCTGTTTGCACAGGGTTGCTATGAGTTGAAACCTACTCCCATGGCAAGTAGCATCAACATCTAGGAAGCCCTGGTGGTGTAGGGAGTTATGAGTTTTGCTGCCACCCCAAATATTAGCAGTTCCAACCTATCAACCCCATCCAAAGGAGAAGGAGAAGGCGTTCTGCTTCCACAAACGTTTGTAACCTCAGAAACCCACAGAGCAGTTGGCCTAGTAATCCCTCAGGATGTGACCTAACGTAATGCAATTAACTGCAACTCCATAATGGGATGTTTTGTGAGCAGGCAAGCACTTGTGGGAAGAGTGGGCTGGCATGCAACTCGGGTCACAACCTGAGGAACTTTCCTTGGGGTGTGGCCTATTTCTTATATGAGCAGACTCTATGGTGAGCTTGTTTGATTGTTATTGGTGAGGATTCTACATCTGAGGCATAGACTTCTGATTCTTTAGGTTTGAGCTAATAGCCTATCACATATTCTGCTGACCCTGGGAACCATTAGCTGATTTATTGCCTTGTGGTCTTCCATCTGGCCTGCTGACATTGCATTCACTGGAGTCTGCATCCATCTGCCTGTGGTCTTGCTTTTTCATCGCCTTGCTTCCAGAATCATCACCCCAAGCCACATGAGTCAAGAGAAACTTTCAGTTTAATGTCTGGCCCAAGGACTTTAATCAGATTCTACTTAATCAATTCTGTAACTGTATAAGCCATTCCCTTAATATAATTTTTCTCTTTCTATGTGTCCATATAACTGTCACTGGTTTTGCTACTCTAGAGAACACAGCCTAACATAAGCTACCCACATGATCTTTGGGGACTGACATGATTGTGAATCATGAAGACCACCACCACTTGGTTAAATATACTGCGCGG
>NW_022111321.1:14132812-14134047 GCF_000313985.2 Echinops telfairi
TAAGCCATTCCCTTAATATAATTAATCTCTTTCTATGTGTCCATATAACTGTCACTGGTTTTGCTACTCTAGAGAACACAGCCTAACATAAGCTACCCACATGATCTTTGGGGACTGACATGATTGTGAATCATGAAGACCACCACCACTTGGTTAAATATACTGCGCGGAGAACTTGTTTGCAAAGTTGTCCTGTTCATTTTAAACTCCGTCCGTTGTTGTAAGTGGTTCTTGCCCTGTCATTCTTTCGAATTTCCATTTTCCTGTTCCATTAAGGTAGTTCTTCCTCTGGTCTTGGTTGCACGCCTCACATGCAATGCAGTTGAGGACTGAAAGACAGCTCTCTGCAGATCCTCAGGGTTCTGTCTGCATACTACTCTCCTTTCTGGTAGTATGTCTCACATCTTCTAACTTGTATCTTACTTCTAGAACTCTGAATTATTTCTCTTGAACTCATTGAGACTGCTGAGCTATATTTTGATTCCCAATTGCTCAACATAAAGCTCCTAAATGTTCTTCAGGCAGTAAACTGAGGCAACTACATAACTCCTCTCATTTCTTTCCATGCTATCATTGATGGCAAGCTCATCTTCTTGATTATCCTATGTCTGAATCTATAGTTACATATAGTTTTAGCAATTTTATGACTTCTTTGGACTGAAGTGGCCAAAAGATTAAGTGCCTTATTCTTATTCCCAGCAGAGGAGTTGTTGCTGTGCTCCAACGAATCATCCCAACTCGTGGCAACCCTACAGAACAGAGTAGAACTGTCATATGGCGTTTCCTGGGCTGTAGTCTTTTTGGTTTTTTAATTGTGCCTCTTACAGCTCTTATCACCAACCATCCATATATCCATTGTGTCAAACACATCCTTACATACGATGTCATCTTTTCCAAAACATTTTCTTTCTACTTGAGCCCTTGGTATCAGCTCCTTGTTTTTGTTCAGTGTTTTCCATCCCTCTCCCACCCTCCCTCTTCCATGTCGCCTTGATAATTTATATATTCTTTTTTTTTTCATTTATTACACCAACTGCTGTCTCTTTTCACCCATTTTTTTTACTGTCTATCTCCCTGGGAGGGGGGCCATACATCGATTATTGTGATTGATTCCCCATTACTCCTCTCCCCGTTCCCTTACCCTCCCAGCATCACTGCTGCCCTTATTGGTCCTGAGGGGCATATCTGTTCTGGATTCTCTGTGTTGTGAGCTCTTGTCTGTGCCAGTATACATG
>NW_022111321.1:14135189-14137124 GCF_000313985.2 Echinops telfairi
CAGGGCTTGGCGTGTTCCACTCTCTCTCCTTCCCTCTTCTCTTGCTCCTGATCAGATGTGCCCCACTCCCTGAACTGCAGCTTCAGCGCTGTCCTCTGAAGTGCATTCCTCTGGGGTGGGGGGTGCCCACATAGTTGGGATTCTGGGCAGACCCCACAGACCTCTCTACTGGTTCCCTGCTTCATGCCTGTATGTTGCATTCATGTCTTGGCGCACCGGGTTGAAGTCTGGTCCCTCTCTCCCTCTCCTGTGGAGCTATAAACAACACCCTCCCCTTGGGTGGGTTAATGCCCTGTTCCCCCATTACCCCTGTCTCTTTTTTTAGTTGTTTGCCAGGCATATCCCAGGTTGGGTTTGGCACCTGTCTAGGCTGTAATCTTTATGGAAACACATCGCAAGGAGTCACGTGTGTTTTCAAATGGCAGGTGCTTTAGTCAGCAGTTGAGCTCTGAAGCATTGCCCCAGGACTCCACTGTGGAAACAGTAAGGAGGGGCTTTGCTTTGGAATATACCTTCTCCGGAGGAAAAATAAAGACCAGCACAGTTTTACAAAGAACGTCAATTTAGGATTTACTTATAAATAGTGATTTTATACATATGTGTGTATGTATACACACATATATATTTGAGATATTTGAATTATATACATATATTTGAAGTTAAGATTTAACCATGGGGATATATAAATACAATTTTTAAAAATGACAATATTAATCTCTATATGAAGAGTGTCAGTCATAAAGTGATAAACCAAGAAAACACATGTAAGCTTTTCATGAGGGTTCTAAACCTCACCAGTGGTCTTACAGAATGCCACCGTGATTCTGAGCGCATTGGCTTCCTCTATGTCCTACTCCTCACATACTCTCCGTGGCAAGCACATTCTTTGCAGTGAGGCTAATGAATTATATTCTGAGCATGAGCAGTATCAGCATCTCAGTACTAGTTTGATGGGCTGCAGGCTGAAGATAAATGACCAGGGAGTACATCCAATTTATTCACTGGATTTTCCCATAATACTTTCATCCAAGATTCTTTACAGGGAAAAGCAAAGCCAAAATGGACACCAGTAACTCACTAACCTTTTCCTTCCAACTACTTTCTCTTCTGAATACCCTGACTCATAGCAATAGTGAGGACAGAGGGAACTGCCCATTAGACGCCCTCTGTTGTAAATCTTTTGGGAAGCAGACTGCTGCATCTTTTCCTCGCCAGGCAGCTTGAATTCAAGCTTTTGCCCCTTGGGTTTGCAGCTGAGTATTTAACCACTGCACAATCAGGCCACACACACACACACACCAGGGGATTTCAGAATGTCCATGGGAAAATGGAATTAAAAAATAATATTTTTATACATATATGTATATACATATCGGTGACTTAGAAATAAAGATTTAACAATGAGGAGTTATTTTTAAATTCAAGATTTAACAATGTAGAGATATAAATGTATATATAGTTCTATGAGGATAGATAGATGATAGATAGACTTTTTAAAAGTAGGCATATTTACCAAAATTAAGGACAATCCTTATGTCTACCTGTGTGGGTGCAAACCCAATAGAGGGAAAGACTCCCTCTTAGTGGCCCAGAGACTGGAAACATGAGCAGGAGCCAACTTGCATAACAGGAGTTTATGTGCATGAGTGGAGAATCACTATCTGTCAGGGTGCCATTGTGGGGCCTCTTATCATACCAGTTAACAAACAACTTTGAATGAATATCCCAGAAGCTATTTGCACGTATGATGATAGGTACTTGAAACATATTAGGTTACTGCTATTGGATGCTCTGGGCTGTGAGTATATGATACCTCTGTATGTGGTCTAGCCTGGCTTTGTGAGGAGGGTTGTCCTCAGGAGGAGCTTGGGGGCCCACTGGGAATGACTGCTTAGTTGAAATGCAGCTATTTATGGCTGTTATACAGTGACCCTA
>NW_022111321.1:14138057-14139531 GCF_000313985.2 Echinops telfairi
TTTCAAGTTCATCTGTACAACATCTCTTCTTCCGCTTACAGAACTATATTCCCATTATATAGCTATGAAACAAATAATTTGATCTATTTTTAAATAGTGAGGCACCTGTGCCTTTATATCTGTTGTTATCTCACAAGCTTCCTATATTTCATCCATCTTTTGATTAGTTTTCAATTCTCAGAACTACGCACTTCATTCCCACTCATCAACTATTTCATTGTCTGACATTTTGCATTTATGACAATAGCAAAAAAGCCTACCATCTGATGATTTGTGCACTAATGATATATGAGGGATACCCAAAAACTCTGGATTGCACCAGACAGAGTAGAACTTTCATAGTACGCATTTTTCCCATTAGGCAAGCATTTAGCAACTCACTCTGAGTTAGTGAACCCAGTGGCATCACCTGGGAAGGTTCTCTCTAGTCACAGATATTTTTTTTCATAAAAATATTTTTGCTAGAACCTCGTTTTTTGTTATTGTTGTTTTCATTTTGTTGGTTTTTAAAAATCCTTTTATTGGGGGTTTGTACACTCTTATCACAATCCATCCATCCATCCATTGGGTCATTCACATTTGTACATTTGTTGCCATCATCATTTACAAAGCATTTCTTTCTACTTGAACCCTTGATATCACCTCCTCATTTTTTTCATTTTTTGTGATGACTGATTGGAGAGAATGGTGTGAGGCTGTGAAATTTTGTTTTCTGCTGAGGAAAAGTGCCACAGAAACTGTTATGATGCTGAACACAGCTTACAAGGACAGCACTATGGGAGAAACTCAAATATACAAGTGGTTTTCTCATTTCAAAAAAAGGTGAAATGTTAATTGATAGCATACCTCTTTCTGGAAGTCCATTAACTTCCCACATGGATGAAAATGTTGGCTCATAGTGCATTTGGAGTTCATTCCACCAGACCATACTGTTAATCAAGCTTTCTAGTTAAAGGTTCTGAAAAGATTGTATAACAGTGCCACAAAAAAGGCCTGATTTGCGACAGACAGGGGACTGTTTTTGCCACCACAACATCATTGCACCTGATCAGGCAGCCATCTCAGTGGGCAAGTTTTTATTAAAGACAGCATGCCTCTCTTGCCCCATGTACCTTACTCACCTGACCTCGCTCCATGTGACTTCTTTTTGTTTCTGCTGATGAAGAGGGCCATGAAAGGACAGCCATTTGATGATTAGAAGAGGTGAAGAAAAAAATGAGGGAGGTGTTGTCAGCCATCCAAATGTGTTTGAAAAATGTTTCCAAGAGGGAATCACAGATTTGACAAATATATTAAGTGTAATGGAGAGGACTTTGAAGGTGATAAGGTTGTTTTATAAAAATATGTAAATACATAGCTTTGAAAAAAATCCACTGGGGGGTTACCCCCTCATATATCCATGTCAAATACGAAGTGAGAGTAACTCTGGTTGTGATGGGTAAGGTTATGTGTCTACTTGACTTGGTTCATCATT
>NW_022111321.1:14140961-14143192 GCF_000313985.2 Echinops telfairi
TCACTCTGCCAGGTTTACCTCAATCTTGCTAAGGAGTTTAAATGACCACCCCCCTTTCTTTATTCCAGCAGAGTGGTGCTGACTATATTTGCAAGCAGGAATCAAATTCCTGATCCATGACTATTTAGTTCTGAAGAGCATTGGGTGATCCAGTGCTGATGTTGTCAGAGCAGGTGCATAGAATTATTAAAATAAGAGATTAAAATGACGTATAAGGTCAACTGTTTTATACACCTGGCAGCCAAAGAGTGTTCCTTACAATATGCATTATTAATGGGAAGAACTGTAATGTATTTTTTAGAATGAATTTTTCCACATGGACACCAAAAGGAAAAGTCCATCATTGAGAGCAGGATTCTCTTCAAATGAACAATTTCTGAATCCTATAGAGGTAGAAATAGAGGCATATTAAATTTTAGCAGAGTCAAGTAATGTCATTGTGCCTAGTGTAAAATATTGTGAATCAGTATTACAGCTACAATTTGTCAGGACACTAGTCTCATCATTTCCGGATAATTATCCATTGGGGTGGGGGGTAAATTTACAGGAATCTACATGACACCTTGTGCTTTAGCCTTGGGCGGCTAACTCAACGGTTGGTGATTCCAAGTCACCAGCTGCTTTATGGGGTAAAGAGCAGGCTGCCTGCCCCCATAAAGTGTTATGGTCTCTGAAACAAGAAGGAGCCGTTCTCCTTGTCCGAGCAGGTAGGAGAGGTTCACTCCGAGTCCAAATCAACTGGATGGCGGAGGGTGAAGTCTGCTGCTAGTCATGTTCCGTTTGAACTGGGGAAGGTTAACCTGAAGGCTCAAGGTAACGGACTCTATTTTGATTTTAGGAAATAAGAGCTTTTGCTAACATGCTGCTGTCAAGAAAGACTCATCCTTCTCCACACAGAAATACTCTAACAGACAATGCAGGTATTGTGTAAATTAAGTGAAATAACACATATTCAACTCCTAACAGAGTCTGTGGCGTTTACAAACATCCCTTTACTGCTCCACAGATTCCCCACTTAGTTGTTGTTAGTGGCTATTCCGGACACTTCAACTCATAGCGGCCTTACTTATTATACAAGGGGAATGTCTTAGACATTCGTCTGTTCACTAAAAACATCTCCACATCCAACTTGTGTTGAAACATGGAATTGGGTAATACACAATTCTAGGGAGTGGAAAGAAAAAAGAGTGATTAAACTGTCCATTTAGAGATTAAATGTACCTGAGAGAGAAGTCAGTTAAAATGAAGAAATCACACAAATAAATGAACAATGCCAACAATGGTAGCTGAAAGAAACATGTGCTGTAAGAAGGTAGGAGCACTAACTCTAATCTGCAGTCAGGACAAGACTCCTAAAAGGAGGTGTGGCCCACCTGAGACCTTAATAGTGGATTTGCGTTTGTAGAAAGGGGAGAAGAGGCAGGCGATTCAATGTCCAGGGCAGATGATGAGCACCGTTTCTGTGGTGGAAGGAAGGATGACACCTGTGGGAATGGATTCAACGTGTGCTTGACTGGACTGCGAAGGAATGAAGGAGTGGTATGAAGGGCAAGGTAAGCCTGCTCATGCCCCAAAAGGCAAATCCTGTGAAGAAGAAATATGCCGGGCAGCCGCAAGGATGGATGCAGGTTAGTCTGAGTGAGATAGCATGAATTCTTAGATTACCAGAAAGTGGTACCTAATTTATTTTTGCAGAAAGTGAAATTTTTCCTTTTCAACAAATCACCCCTTTTTCAGTTCGTTAAAGTGTAACAGTTGTGTGCTTGGAAGACAGTATTTAATTATCCTCTCTCTGCTCCTAACTATACTTCTCTTCCTATTTATTCACAAATACCTGTGAAGTTATATATATATAATATTAACACATCAATTTTGATGTATTGCAGAAGAGAAACTCTTGTTGTTGTGTTAGATTTTTTAAAAGGGTTCCGTTCTTGATCTTCTCAAGATGAAAATAATTATCTTTTTTCTTTTTGAACCATAAAATAAATGTGCATACCTTTTAGAGGAGCTTTACATTACAGAGATAACTTTATCATCAGGGATGCTTCTCATATGTGTTCCTTTTTTTCGTTTTCATGTTCTCTGGGGGCAACATTTTTATCATAAGATGAGCTGTTTTAGGACTACAATGGCTAGTAAAACACATATAACAAAGATTTAATAAACAAAAGAAATGATAAAACATATTTTTGCTTCCATAAACTGAGTCATTACTTTATTAACATCAT
>NW_022111321.1:14144222-14147748 GCF_000313985.2 Echinops telfairi
AAAAAGAGGGAAAACCTCAATGAGATAGTTGCAACAATGGGCTCAGGCATAACTACTGCGTGGGTGGCATAGAGTTGCACAGTGCTGTACGTACAGATCACTATGGGCTAGAGTGAGCTATGACTTCTACTGATTTCAATGATCTACAGGAAAACACACACTAAGCATATACATTCAAAGATCATTCTGACCCATTTACAGAAAGTTTTCTATTAGTGACTTCTCCTTATGGTATATCGATCTCAGTTCAGAAGTTCATCTCTCGATCTGTACTGGCTGGTGCAACATTTTACCTCTGCCAAGTTTTAGACTGTATCATTCATTTCTAATTTCTGCAATCTCACATCACATACCCGTCAAAGAGCACTAATTTCCTATTGACCACAAGCATCCCCTGAGAATTATAATATGCTGATGTGTAAAGTTCCTTTAAGTCTGATCACCTGTTGCCTCTCTGATGTGTGAATCACTATAATAACTTAGTATTTTTAGTGCAATATGTGGCCAATGTCGCTGAGGTTCTAAGATACTATTAAGGACCTATTCTCACAGGGCACCGCTACTAGGCCATGTCTCCACAAGTCTTCTCAATTCTCTTTAAGAACAGACATGAGATAAACCTCAGAAAAAAAACACACAAACTTAATCTAAGAAAAGAAAGGTAAAATGTGACTAGTTAGTTGTTAGAAGAAAAGGGCACAAACGGAAAAATAGAGCAGAAAATGCACAGTGAAAAGCAATATGAAATTTGCCTCTGAAAATATTCTTAATAAATATTTGATCAATAGGTACAACTATCATAGTGTATCCTTATTCTTTTATACAAGATGGCTTTCCAAGTTGTGGTAAAAGCAATAATAAATAAATGCAACAAAACAAAACAAAACACAGACACACACAAAATGGTCTAATCTCCAAATGGGCAGCTCACCAACTAAATAATGTCCTTTAATTAATGAACAAATTAATGCATTTTGATTAATGAATAAACAATGAGATAATGCTTTGATTGGAAAAATATGATGAAGACCTAAATAATTAATCTACAGTGGAAAAATGATTTCTTATTATTAGCCTAATGTTAGTGTCAGTTCTTTAAAAAGTCTTCATCTGTGTCACAATAGTCCTTGGACTATTGGACACAAGCATAGGTTGGAAGTTTTCTTGACATTTTCTACTTATGTTTTTAATTTTTTTCCTGATGAATACATTGTTTTAAATTGTGATTTGTTATTTTCTCCATCACTTATTAATATAGACATGCCACTAACAATGAAAGATTTCATAGATAACATAAATGTACCATCCACTGTAGTCTTGATTAATTCCATGAATGAATACTTTTAGGATATTTTTTTGACTGCTCTACTGATGCTTCCCTCAAACTATATTAATGTATGTGTGTTAATGGATTTATTCCAATACAAAAGCAAAGTAAAACAAAAAATGTGATAAAATATACTCTTTTCCAGGAGATCAGGGTCTGCAGACTTTATTACATGTTAAATTTTTCGAAATAGAAATAGTTTTAAATGTCAAAAAATCAGTAACTGAACCATTTTATGCTCCAGAATATGTCAGACAGGGGGAATGGTCTATTTCATGTTCTGAAGGTAAATAGTGGAATCGTTACTACTTTGAAAATCCCTGTGACTAACTGCTTCCTAGAGCCAAAGAAGCATACACACCACGTACACACCTACACACATAAGCATTTTTATTAGATTCCATCTACTTGGTTCACATTCATGTCTACAACCTAAGGCGACACTGCCCAGTCCTTAGTGACCATCTATTACTATGTTTCAACCCATTTTTGCAGCGATTGTGCCAACCTCCTTGGGGGTCTTCCTATTTTGTGATGTGCATGTGTGTTTGTGATAGCCATACACATGTGTATACATATGTGTTCTACAGTTAGCATACAATATTATACAGATAATTGATAATAAACACATAGCTCATATAATATATCCTCTATATACATTATATTATGTCTATTATATACTATTATAATATACTATTATATTTATGCTAGCCCATTCACGCATGTCTATTGCATACATATATTGCTCAAAATATATATGACTACCTCAAAACAGAACTTTCTTTCCTGTCTTTTATTCTCCCACCCTTCATTCAATATAGGTGTTTTTCTCTCTGTTTCTAGAGTTTTACATTTTCTATATAATGTGTAGTTTTCCACATGCTTTAACCTTATTATCCCAAAACATGCTATAAAACCCACTGCCATCAAATTGATTCTGATTCATAGTGATTCTAGATAGGGTTTCTGAGGCTCTGAATCTGTAGGGGACCAGAACCCCACAAAACTCATTTCTCTCCAAGTCGGTGGGTTCAGGTGACCAACCTGTGGTAACCAACCCCACCACCACAGTTCCATTAATTTAAACAGTTTTCTCTGAATAGTTTTATGTTTTACAAAGAATTAAAGTGGTTTTATCCACGTGGTCTCTCTTTCTCTTTTGCTGTTATCTTTAATATTTTGTTTCATTAGCTCGATGTCTACTGTTTAAATGATCTTTAGTATTATACAGAGACCTGAGAGAGAAAATGGAATCTCCATTTTTTAAAATTCAGTCTTTTCTTAGTTCTTTAATTCAGGATATGTTTATTTAATATCAATTGAAATTGAGACATTGCATGAAAAAATAACCAGAGACTCCATCCCTGCATTCTAAGAAAAAATATTAACTAAACATTTTTTTAAATCTCATTTTTGAAAGTTTATTAAAGGTCATCTTGGTCTAGAGCTCCATAGAGAAATCATCGGAATCAGTTGCAGGCCTTTCAAACATGCAGAATCAGAGATCACAAGTCCTACCATGATTAATGAGTAAGGTATAAATTATTATGCATCTTAAATGATTCTGGAATGACAGTAGGACAATAAACAATGATTTGGGCCCATGGGTATATATAAAGTCTAGTTTCCATCTCAATTCTTAATTTAAAAATTATGCTATTGTTTAATGAGTGAAAGTGTGCACAATAAATTCGATATCTATTTGCTGTTCTGTACAAATTGTTTAGTGGCATCATTTACATTTTACATGATGTGCAATTATTCCTTTCAGTTTTATTCTGGTTGTTCCATTGATAGTTTTCTTCTTTACTTAAAACAAAAGAAAAATAACAACAAAAACCTACTAATGCATAAATCTGCTGCACAATATGTCGTTAGATTATTGAAAATTAGGGTTTATTTTGAGGACTAAGCATGCCTGATTCAAACAATGTTTTGCAGTGTCTATTGCATGTGAAAGTTGGACATTGAATAAGGAACACCAGAGAAGAATAATTTTATGTGAATTGTGGTTCTGGAGAGGAATATAAAAAATATTATGGACTACTAAAAGGACAACCCAATCTGTCTTGGAGGAAGTGCAGTCAGGGTGCTCCTTAGAAGTCAGGATGGCAAAGCCTCCTTTAAGATCCTTAGGGTATGTCATCATGAAATACCAGTCCCTAGAGAAGGGTGTCATTGTTGGTAAAGGAGAGGGGC
>NW_022111321.1:14148641-14150291 GCF_000313985.2 Echinops telfairi
TAAGCTGTAGCATGCTTATTCTCTTATCTATGAGAAAATCCAATTGTGCTCTTCACCTAACTGTCCCCTACTCATTCTTCCTTCGTCAGTCTGAGGGCTCTTTTCTGCTAGATCTTCTCTAAGGGACACTTTTAGATTGTGATTGTAGTGGGATGCTCTCCAGTAAGTTTCATATTTTAACAGCCCCATGTGCAGCAGAGAAAAACACTATCAACCTCTCGATCATTCTCACAGTCATTGTCATGTTTGACCCCCTTGTAGCAGCCTCTGTGTCAATAATTTCAGGGGAGCTGTTCCATTACTTTCTTGACTCTGCCTTTCCCATCAGGCTGTCCTCGTTCAGTGATTGCTCTAGCCTGGTAACATGCCTAAAGTATTTGAGATGAAATCTCTCCATCCTTGCCTCGAAAGAACATTCTGGTTGTCCTTTTTTTTTTTTTTAACACAAAGTTGTTTATTCTTCTGGCAATTCATGTATTTCCAATATTCTTTGCCAGCACCACAATTCAAATGCATGACTTCTTGCTGTCTTCCTCGATCATTAACCCAGATTTCACATGCACGTGAATCAGTTGAAAATATCACGTGACATCTTTGCTCTTGAAACTTTAGAAAGATGGTCTATAGCATATCTGCTCAGAGCCAATCACTTTATCTCCTTACTGCTGTTTCTATGACCATTGATTGTGGATCCAAAGAAAATGAAATACTTGACAAATTAAAGCTTTTCTTCATATTTTCAGAATAGTCTACAGGTTCGGTTGTGAGGATTTGAGTTGTATTTATATGCAGTTGCAATAATTACTGAATGCCGCAGTCTTTAATTACAGGCTTCAAGTCCTCCTTGCTTTCAGTAAACAAGATTGTATCATCTATATATGGAAGATTGTTATGAGCCTTCTTCCTCTCCTGATGCAGCACATTTCTTCACATAGTTCTGGTTATCTGACCTCTTCCTCAGCTTATATACTGAATAAGTATGTTGAGAGGATGCAACCCAAACACACACCTTTTCAGGTTTTCAAAGATGCAGCATCCCCCGGTTCTATTTGAATGACTACTTCTTAGTTTATATCGGTTCAGCATCATGACAGTTAATTTTTCTGGAATTTCTGTTTTTTGCAATGTTATCTTAGTGGGTTTTTTTTTTAATTGTCCACACAAATAGCTATGTCAAGTCAATAAAACACAAGTAACCATCTTTCTCAACCAAAATTAGATTAAGGTCCTGTGATAGTTACATAGCTCATGTCACCTTGAGGGTATTAAGAGTGAAGGGGTGGAGTTTAGCCTGTCAATCAGTTTGCAGCTTGATTGGAGGATGACCAAGATAAATGGCTTTCCAAGGCCAGAGGCCGCCTCCCTCTCTCTGGTTCACTTTCCTGCTGAGGAGCCATTTAGAACTACGCTAACAGCAGCCAGAGCCCTGGGGATGCACCCAAGGCCATTGGATCTTCAAGACTTTGCACCCTGAATTCTGCATCAATCCATATAGTTGCTTGAGTCTGAAGTAGCCACTAGTTTCAAACTTAGGGGCTAGTATTAGTATTATGGACTAGTATCAGACTTGAGTAGCATCAAACTTATGGACTTGACCTGGACTGGGCTGGGATGTCTGCTTGATATATCATTACTCTTTGATATAAAACT
>NW_022111321.1:14150938-14152941 GCF_000313985.2 Echinops telfairi
TTTTTTCATGAAAGTTTAACTTTCAGAAGGAAATAGGTTTATATTATTTAAGTTTAATACAATGATCTTATTCATCCCTGATGTACGACAATGATAATGATGATTTCAAACCACGTTTAACTATTATTCCAGCATTAATTTCAGTGAGTATTTTAAAATCATACAATGAAGGATTATGTTAATACTTGGAATAACTTGGCATACTTTTAAAAATTAATCAATATGCATGCTAATCTCTTTAAAAAATCCAATCATACCTAAATTCTTTCTTAATGCCAGTAGCTGATTTCCTATTATCTACATTTCCTAAGAACTTGAAATATAGATCAGAAATAAAGAAAATGGAAGTTAACACAATGAGAAGATGAATGATTTGGGGGTTTTCCCCAGTATTTAGCATCATTTTATCTGTATCCTCACTGATATTAAAAAAATAATCTCAACTTTCTTATGGTTTTCTGTATATTCTGCCCCAAAGTAATTGTAAGCTTATGAAACAAAGGTCTAAAGAAATCAGGTCCTCAAGACCTTGAACTGTGTTTTGTTGAAGCGAATATGCGTCAAGACTACTGATCTCTCTGTAGTAAGAGGATATGGGAAACAGGAAACATTTTTTGTTTGTTTTTTTCTAAGTAAAGTTTTCTCTTTATTACACAAATGTCTGTTCTTCAAGGCGAGATGAAAAAGTGCTTTTCTCCTTTCATTCTTAATTCTATTTGAGTTCAATTCATTCTCACCTTGTTTCCTAACTCTGACTTCTACCACTCTACAAGCTGACATGTTGATGCCTTGACAAATTCAGGAGCATGATTGGTTTGGGTTCGCTGATACCTTCCACGCTGTTCTCCAGTGCAAAACATCCCATCTTTCTTCAATAAAATCTGACCACTTAACTCACCTGTTTCATTCTGAAATAATTTTTCCTTGCTGTTAGAATAAATTGTAAGCGCTAACATTTTTATTAGTACACTTCATTTTTAAAAATTGTATCTCATGTATCATATTCTAGACATGGAAAATGTTTTTAAATAACTACGTTTTCATTCTGAGATTAAAATTACTTTCTTTGCATTAGCTTCTAAATTTCTTTTTATTCCTTCCTCTGATTAACTTGTGTTTATCTTTTCTTCTCTGAATCTAAAAATCACCTAGGTGATAGATGTCTTCCTATTTATTACCAACTTATTCCCTGCTAAGACTTAGCTGACTGATTTATAGTTGCCTATTTACTAATATGTTATTTTCACTCGCTTTTAAGTTGCACAGAAGTATGGATTGTATACTTCTTATCCCTGGGGAATAAGTTTTGGAGACTCTTCCATAAATTGTAATGAGAACTACATAGACTTTTAGTTATGCTATCTTTCTGGCTCTTAAATGTTTAAACACATGAAAACTTTTAATTAGATATCTTAGTTTGGTGTTCATACTCATTAATTCTTTTAATATCGAAAAAACATTAAAAAATTTGCATGCAGAGGAATAATCAAAAAAGTACATGCTGTATGTACTCGATTATAAGCTGACCCGAATATCAGCTGAGGCACCCAATTTTACCATAAAAATTGCATTAAATGTGCTGAAAAATTCGGCTTATACTCCAATATATACCAGTATGTAGTTTTTCAAAAAGAAAGCTGGAAAAAATTTGAAGTTTAGGAAACATCATAAAGTTTAACTCTGAAGCTTAGAAAATACCAAAAGAATAAAAACTAATAGGGAAAATGACTTATTCTCAAAATATCATAAATTTTTGAACCCTAAGTATTATTGGGCTGTGCTTCTAAAACACAGCATATCACAGATAAGTTAATAATAATGATGATGATAATAATAATAATAATAATGGGCTTGTTTGGACATGTACATATTGAGTATATCTCAAATGTACTGCATGGAAACAAATTTATAAAGCGCTAAAACATAGAAACTTCAGAATTATTTAACTCTATTTGCCATACTATTAGCAAACTATTATTATTTGTATTAAGTAAATAAGTTCC
>NW_022111321.1:14153946-14159440 GCF_000313985.2 Echinops telfairi
GCTTCCACTAAGCGATTTTATGACATGTAAATTATACTTACCACCACCTATAATTTGATCTATAAAACTGTGTTCATTTATGTTTTTATGATGCTGAATGTTTTACCACCAAAGATTTTTCAATTACCAGCAGGATAACCATGGTTGAGAGTTTTGAGTGAACTTCCAGACTAAAATAAACTAGGAAAAAGTGTGTTAGTCTATGTCCAAAAATTAGCCCAGGAAAACGTATGACTGCAATCGGTGTCCGACTTTCATGGAGCATATCTTGAGGCAGGGTGAACTACTGAAGGAGGGCATCATTGGGGCATATCTTGAGGGGGGAGTGAGCTACTGCAGAAGGGCATCATGGTTGGTGAAGGAGAATGTCAGAGGGAGGCCAGTGAGATGGGGAGGCATAATTGCATTAAAAATGAGCATTCAAATACTAGTGATCATGAGGAAGAGGCAAGACTGCTTAGCATTTTGTTTTTGTTGGACATCACTTGCCATGAGTCAGAGTCGCTTGATAGCAGATATCTATTCAAGTTATACCTCAATAAAGTTGCATAAATAAACATACTATATGTGTGCAACTTTTTAAAGCGAGTGTGTATTTGAGAAGGAGTAATACATTAGCTTAGCGAACATAAATTGACAACATATTTTAAATGTTGATGGGCTCTAATGCTAGAAAGGGGAGAGAAATGCTTCAGGTTCGATTCATTTGTGTTGCTTCCTGCTTTTTACCTGGGGCAAACATTTCTCTGCAAGGACACAACATTTTCAAATGAAAATTAGGCTCTTTTGCTGTTACATGACACAGAGTGAAAAAAAAATCTTGATTTATATCTCTTTTGAGCAGCTCTTGCAGCTAGTATATTCAATATTAAGCCCTACAGTCAATCACACATAATAGAAGTGAAGTCTATATAACTCAGTGAGATACAGTGAAAAAGAACTCCTTATAAACTGACAAAGCTTACAAACAAATAAATGGATGTCATTTTGAATGGCCTTATGTTATAAAATTTATATTCTACTTAAATATATAGGCAACCGAGGTTCTGTGCAATCTTTTCAAAAGTATGAGAATGAAAATGAGTATACTTTTTGAAGTCTCGTTTTAAAAACAGACACATGCAGAATTTTAAAAGAATCATTTTATTGGGGGCTCTTACAGCTCTTTTTTTTTTTAATCATTCCATTGGGGGCTCATTCAATTCCCATCACAATCCATACATACATCCACTGTGCCAAGCATACCCACACATCCATTGCCATCATCACACCCAAAACACCTGCTTTCAGCTCTGATAGCATTCCATACATCGATTGTGTCAAGCATATTTGTACATATGTTGCCATCATTATTTCCAAGACATTTTCTACTTGAGCCTGTAGTATAAGCTCCTCTTTCTTCCCCTCCCTCCTCGCCCCTCCCATCCTCATGAATCCATAATCAGTTATATATTTTTATTATTATTTCATATCTTACACTGTTCATTGTCTCCCTTTACCCACATTTTTGTTATTCATCCCCTTGGGGCGCTGCTATATATACAACCTTGTGATGGTTCCCCCTCTCTCCACCTTTCCTCTCCCCTACAATCCCCCTATCCTCATGATAACACCACTCCCATTGCTTCATATGATTGAACGTTGTTGCATATGATTAAACTATGGAATAGTATGATGTCTAGATTAGGTCTGGATAAAATGAATTGAGAGGAGAAAAGAGATAATGGATTTTATATGTACATGGAATGTGTGTGTGGATACATATATATAATGTATGTATCATATTATATGTTATACATGTAACATATTATACATATACATGCATATATATAAATTGCATTATCTTTTTGTCCTCTCAAGCCATTTTTTTATATTTATATTTGTGTGTATATATATATAAACATTACCTTTAAAATTTCCCTGAAAAAATTTCCTTGCTGGTACTTTTCAGGAAATTTAATTTTTTTAAGTCTCAAAACAATAATTTTAGCTATTACCAGAAAATGGATATTCTGCAAGAATCAAAGCTTGAATGTCAACATACTTTTGGTTTGAATGAAATGAAAACTGTCATGTGAAGTCTAAGGTCAAGGTTTACATTTCCTGGAGCAGACAGAAGTGACCATGATCTCATCCGTCAGTCTTAACAGTAGTTCTTGCTACTGTGTGTGTCTGTGGCAAGGTGAACCGCTCTTGAAAGTGAGGTGTCCAGAGGCAATACGTTTAGGGAGGGAAATAAGCACATGACTCAAGAACCTCAAACTCTAACCCTGCCACTAGTTGACGCCGACTCAAGGCAACCCTGTAGGGCAGGAAGAACCACCCCTGCGGGTTTCTGAGACGATAATGCTATTTGATAGTAGAAAGCCGCATCTTTGTTCAGTGCAGTTGTATGCAAATTGTCACATTTGACACAAGATACATCATATTGCTGTTAGCCTTGCGATGAGACCCAAATGTTATATTCTTCAACTGCTTCCCAATAAGAATTTATGACTATAAATACTTAAAAACTGTAAATACTTGAAAACTTAATATTCCTTATTTGGAACACATTTCAAACTAACCACAATAATTAGTAATGATGTGAATAATTTTGGAAGTATTTTAAGAACAGTGTTATTTAAAAATTCTCAATAATTCCTATGAATTCTCATTTTTCTCTTTCCTAATTCTGATGATGACTATCTTGGTGATAGGTGATTTGGAAACAATATCTCTTTTTAACCTAGGTTCACATGAAACATTGTGAATCACAAGATTATACATATGTGTGTCTACCTATCTATCTAATGATTAAATTCTAAGCTAAGGAACTTTCTATTATTACTTTCCATTTCATCAGGATCTTGTTATTAGAGCATCATGCTGGTTTCTGATTCATTTTGAGTTGATTTCTGTGACTCAATAAATGCATAGCATGTTTCTACAGATATGCAAATATGGTGGAGAATTGTTTTTTATCTCTGTTTATCTCTGTTTATCCTGTTTGAATGTCTATGTATCAACATGATAAATTTATATTATACCATCTTCCATTGCAGAAAGTATGGTGAAGACCTAAGGGTTAGGTTAACTTGCTATATGAGATTTTAATCTAAATATTTAAGGTAATTTATTGTCAAGGCATGTTTTCCAATGGTAGACTTAGATATTTTAGCATTCTCAATTCATATATTATAAGAAGTTTAGTAAGTGGTTAAAAGAAAAGTCTAGGAATTCTAGTATGATGAATTTTGATAAGGGTACAGGGGTGATTGATCACTCAAATCAAGGTACATTGAATAACCATGCTTACCATTGCAAAGTTCACATCCCACATTTTTTAACAATTCCTTTTCACAGTCCCCTGAAGCAATCTGTTTTTAGAATAAGGTCAAAAAGGGAGACTGCTGTCTTCAGCACCATTCTGTTTTCCAACTGAAAATTATATTTGCCCTGGATTCTGGAAGGCTCTTTACTAATAAAATGCTTCATATAGTTCCATTTGCTCTGATTTATCTCATGGATGCATGACAAGTTTGAGAAATCAAGAGCCATCAGTGACATAAAATGGCGATTGCAATGTATAGATATTATTAATTGTTTTTTAAGATATCTGACTTTTGACTGTATTAAATTTGGTAAGTTACCTCAAGTCAACTTCAACTCACGAAACATAATATACTTCAAAGAAGAACCGTACTCCATGTGGTTTTCAATACTGACTGTTTGAAAAAGCAGATTACCAGGTCTTCTGCCTGCGATGCATGTTAAACTCAAACCTCCAATCTTTCCGTTAGTAAAAAGCATGCTATTTGTACCACCCAGGAAGTCAGTACTAATTTTAGACAATGAAAATGAAAATGGGAAGTGCTTTTACTAGAAGAGAATAAATTATCTTAAAAGATTACTCACTTGATCAACATACTTCACTGATTGTTAAATCCCATAATGACCTCTGTATGGTTGCCACATTGCTTTAATTCTATATTTAAAATTCAAAAACTAATGAGTATTTGGAACATTGAACAACCCCATAAAATTTTTCGAGAAGGCCCATTAGACAGCGCATAGAGTAGAGAGCCAGGTGAAGACCTGTGTTATGGCTTCTACTTTAGTGTTGTTTATCTCAAATTTCCACATGGGGTTTATGAAAAAATTGACAAAGGTAAACTCATCTGTTTCCTTCTTAAGAAGATAAACAGACTCAAAATAGCACTGCTCAGCATGTGGAGCTATTTCTTGGAAATGCTTGCAATGTTCAAGTACTGACTGAACCGTCTAACTCAACAATAGCTAGATGTGAATACCCTGACGTCTGCAAAACAGTCCATGGAAAATACAAAATCAAATCATGCATCCCCTAGAGTAGTTGATTCGGAGTGCTGATTTATTTTATGACCTAAATTTATAAATTAATCCCAGGAGTCTCCCAGTATACAAGAATCATAAAGGAATCCAAGTAAGCTAAAGTCTTCCATCACACAGCAAAGAAATCACCACTAGCATGGCCCACATTTTCCATAAACCTGCTCTGGTGTTTTGCTATTCGCCCGTGCAGACCAGTATTCATTGTGATGCGCACTTCATTCGTGCCACGATGTTCTATGTTCAGTTACCACTTACTCAGTTTCAATTTGACCATGCGATACCGCTACCCCTCCTTAGCAATCCCTTGCTTTTCCTAAAGTGGTCATTAGTGTGCTTCAGAACTTAATTATTCTTTCTATCCTCCCCTTGTACTTGCCACTATTTTCCTGAGTATTTAGGAGTTTTTGCTCTGTGATCTTGACCAGTTTACCCCATTTTCCTGTTCCTCAGTTTCTGATTCATGGAATTCAAATAAGGAAGTTTCTTTATTAGCCCCATTATGAAGATTTGTTATGATAACCTTGAAGAACATTTTATAAAAATATCGAACCCATAATATGTATAACATAGATAAATGTTAGCTATTGCCAAGTTGTTGGTGCCATTGTTATTATTGTTCTTAGATAATGACTGAATGCTAATACTGGTAACTGAGGATACAATTGTACACTATAAATTCAAAATATAAAGACCTATATTCAGATAGTCATCTGAAGACACTTAACAGTAGGAAAGCGTTTGACATACACTATGAGTTCTCGGTTAGTTGTTTTTTCATTTTGTGCACCCATCTTTGTTTGCTTATTTATTTCTTTGAGTAAATACATATACTATGAGATTTTCTATTTTCACCCTTTTAAAACATACAACTCACGATCACGAACATAATTACAGTGTTATAATTGTCACCGCTAGTTCCAAAAATTATCATTACCATAAACTGAAGCCCTGGACCAGCTAAGCAGTCACTACCCATTTGTTTTTTTTCCTCGCATGGCTATAATCACAGAAACAGAACTCTGAGAACTAAATGGGACTTTACCGTCATGTAGTTCCAAAAATCTCATTGTACATGTAAAGAATACGTCTTCATTTGGAATCCTGGCTATCCACCTCTTTTGCCTTTCATTTTGAAGGGGAG
>NW_022111321.1:14159619-14174642 GCF_000313985.2 Echinops telfairi
TGGGCATTTAGCTCCAAAGGACAATGCAATTAATGTAGATTTAAATATCTTATTGACCTTGAATACTCCTGAATTGTTAATATGTAACCTGGCACCAAAAGTTTACGTGACTTCATATAATTCATATCAATATCTCTATATACAGTTATAGTGAGAATTATGAATAATTGAGACTAAAATATGATAGTGGTGGGGATGTTCACCTGAGATTAGTATCATGAAACTTTGAATCCCCCTCAAAAAATGTAAAAAAATCAAATTCAGGGTGGAGGCATTGCACACACATCATCATTAGTAGAAGTCCCTGGTACATAAGACAGACCCTTGGGCAAGATGATGTTGTAATCTATATCTTAGACAAAAAGCATTGCTGGCCTGACATAATCAGATAGCACAATATTACATCACTTACTGCTGTCAAGTTGATACTGATTCTTATTCTTTTTTTTAATACTTCTATTGGGGGCTCTTACATCTCTTATCACGATTCATATATTTCTCCAATGTATCAAGCACATTTGCACATATGCCGCCATCAGCATTTTTAAAGCATTCTCTTCCCAGTTGAGCCCCTGATATCAGCTCTCCATTTCTCCCCCTCCCTCCCCTGCCCGCCCTTCCTCTCGAACCCTTGATAAGTTAAAGGTTATTTTTTGCATATCTTACATCATCCTCCTTCGCCCCTCACCCACTTTTCCATTATTTGTCTCCCTGGGAAGGATATCTAGATTGATCCTTGTGATCAATTCCCCCTTTCTCCCCTCACCCTCCCCAACTGATTCTGATTCTATAGGAGAGAATAGAGCTGTTCTACATGGTTTTTGAAGCCATACAGTCCTTACAGAAGCAATTTACCACACCTTTCTCCCATGGAGCAGCCGGTGGGTTCAAACTGAAGACCTTTGAGGCTAACAGTCCAACACTGAACCCACTGTACCACATTACAGAACACAGGGAAGAAGGTAGCTAAGCTTATGGCATTGTCCTAAAGTGTACTCATGGATAGCATAATTAGGTTAGATTATAATACCATAATCTCTCAACCAGAGAATTCCTTGTTCTGATCTAATCAACATCTGGGGGGAAAGAGAGTGCGATCATGATGTTACATGTCTAGAAATGAGAAAGGAGAAAGTAACTATTTGGAATATTGGCAATATACTGCCTTTATGAATAAAAATAAACAAAATATGTGTACATGTATACATGTATGCACACTGAAAATATAAGTGAACTAATCATTCTCTCATTCTTCAATTATGACTTCAAAAATATGTTCAATCAATATACAACAGAAGATGACAATGGTGTTTACTCTCCGTTATTTGGATTGATATGCTAAATAATTGAAATGATGAGGACACAGTACACATTCTCTAATTTTATGCACAGAGTTGGGGCACTAGTTGAAGATTTTGGTGTTTTGTTGTTTCTACTACATGCAGAAAAATGTTTATTAGGATAACATTGATTCTTCTTGTTAAGTTATCTTTATAAATATCAAGTGGTAGAACAGATCTCTATCTTAAAAGATGTTAATAATAAAACCAAACTAAATCAAATAACTGCCATTGAGTTGATTCCAACTCACAGAATCTCTGTGGGTCAGGATAGAAATCCTCTTAGCTTCTGAGACTTTAACTCTTTATGGGAATAGTAAGCCCATCATTCTCCAAAGAATACAGATGCATGAAAACTAATAAGAAGGATCATTTTGATAAAGTCATGGCCTTTTGTTAATTTTCAAGGTATAGATAAAGAGATACACCTTAAAACTGACAAACTAAAGGTAAAGTACATTGAGATATATATATATATATATATATATATCATAGATTCATAATAAAGCCCCCTTTTAATTCCTTAAAATGCAAAGTCATGAATTCTTGACTTAAGAAAACATTGTTGCCACTATAGGAATTCAAATAAGGTAGGTCAGTCATAGTTATGAAAAATTCAAAATTCCATATCAAATAGTTGATGAATGTCTTGGATTACCCTTCAACTTCCCTCTGGCTTCTGTGCCACATTGACAATGACTATTATTAATAAACATGTTATTTAAAATAGTTCACTTGATTGTAAACTTTGGTAGTTGCATAATTTGATGTCAACTTGAAGATATTTAAAAGTGTAGGGTAGTATTCAGCCTGTCAATCAGGTCATAGACTAATGGTGCTTCCTTGTGGGCATGACCTTCTCAAAAGGAAGGCTCTGGGGACCTCTCCTTCCCTCTCTCTGCCAGAATCCTGGAGATGTGACCACAGTCATTGGATCCGCATGACTTTGTACCCACCAACCTGGGATACTGCTGCATCCCAGGAATTACATGTGGCTGTATATGTCTGAAGAGGGACTTATGGATCGTATTGGATTTATGGACTTGAGTTTTACTCGGCTGGGATGTTTTGATATCTAATTGCTTCTTGATAGAAAGTTCTGCTTATCCATATATGAGCATCTCTGGATGTGTTTATCCAGACAACCCGGCCTGACATGGAAGCACTCCATCCTCTCATTCTCAAGTCCTTGAAAGAAGAAGCTATCAACCATAGCTGCAAAATATAACAATTTAGAGGTTTTTAAAATGCTACACCCTATATCCAACATCATCCCTTTCTTATATCCTGAAATATTGAAAAGAAAGTATACAAGTTATAAAAAGTCTTAACTTTTAGATCTCAGCCCACTACCAGTCAATGGCTTTGGATGTTTTGTTTGTTTGTTTTACTAAAATATTTTATTGTATTTTCAGTAGAGCAGTGTAAACAGCAAAATAGACACTTAGACAACAATTTCTACATTTATTGTTCAGTGATATTGTCATTCTCACATTGTATCACCATTCTCATTATTTCATCACCAGCTACTGTGTTTCCATTAACTATTGCCTCAAAACCTTCTCATGTATGTTTTAGACTATGTTTTGTTCTCATACATATTTTGGTTTGTTTTCACTTCAACTCATCCATTACAATCCCTTCCTTTTACCATCACACCAGCCACCTCCTCCTGTGTTTCCTCTTTTCATTCCTCCTCCTTTCCTAAGCCTCGGAGCTTGGTCCTTTTAGCAAAGCATCCTTTATCTTGTGTTCCATTATTCGAACAGCTGTGAGTTTAGTTCCAGACCTATAGGGTGATTAAAGTCATAGTCGAAGAGTCCCACCAGTCTCTATCTCACCAGTAAGCCTGGTCTTTTAAGACATTGAATTTTGATCCACATTCATTCTTAAACATTTCATTTCTGGAGTGGTCAATTGTAAATGGTATTGTTTTCCTGATCTCTTTTAGAGATTTCTTTGTTAATATACAGGAATCAGACTGGTTTTTGTATATTGAACTTGTACCCTGTCACTTTGCTGAAGTTTTCCATTCATTGCTATACTTTTCTTAATGTCTTTAGGATTTTTTTATGCATATATTCATATAATTTGCAAACAGAGAGCAATTTACTTGTTCTTTGCAAATTTGGATGTCTTCGATTTTCCTTTGTTGCCTGATACAGCTGGTTGAAACTTCATGCACAGTATTGGATAGGAATGGTGATAAAGGCATACGGTCTGGTCCCCATTCACAAGGAAAATGCCTTCAGTTTCTCTCCATTGAAAGAAATGCTGGCTATATATGTTATTTATGATGCTGAGGAATTTCTCTTCTGTTACAATTTTTGTGAGTGTTTTTCTTTGAATATTTTTCTCAGTAATAGGTATTACATTTTGTCAAATGATTCTTTTTTTTGGTCAATAATGATCATGTGATTCTTTTGCTTTGGTTTAGTTATGTGATAGATTATATTGATTATTTTCTTAGTTACAATGCATTATTATTATTTTGATACATTATCGAATGCCATTGATTCCATTGGTCAGATTTTGCTGAGAACTCTTGCATGAAGGCTCATTAGGGTTATTTGTTCTTAAGTTTTTTTTTCAGTGATCTCTCTGCCTGGTTTAAGTATCAGAGATAACTATGCTTTGTTAATTAATTTAAGAATTTTTCTTTCCTTTCTACACTCAGAATAGCTTGAGAAGAATTGGTGTGAGGTGCATCTATGAAGACAGTAGTGGATAAATAACTATCTGGGGGCATGGAAAGGGAGATGGGAGGATGGGGGGATCAGTAACAATGTATACAAGAAGAAAGAATGTTCTAAAGTTAATTGCAGTATGAGTGCACACCTCTTCTTAATAAGATTGAGGTTCTCTTCTGCTATAAAGGGCTATTGTCAGTGAATCAATATAATTGCAAAATACTTTATAAATCATTGGTCCCTGATCTCACTAACTGCCTCAAGCCCATTCCATTGCATAGTGACTCGTCACTACATTTGCTTATGCACCCATTTTGTCTCCAGTAATCATGCTGGGAAAGTGAGCATCGCAGAATGCCAGGTTGTCAGAACAAAGTGCTCTTGCATTGAGGCAGGGCTTGAGCAGAGGTCTGAAATTCATCCAATACCTCAATGCATTGCCATAAAAATATATGCACATAGGCCAATACCTATTTACATATGTACACACCTATGTTTATACCTTTATCCATAGCTTTGCTTCCTAGAGCTTTCCTCTGTTTCCTTTTACCTTCCTCCTGCCCCACCATCACGCTCAACCTTTGTGGCAGTTATATAATCTGTTGTCAATTTGAAAGAGACTTAAGAGTGAAGGGGTGGGGTTTAGCCTATCAATCAGGTCTTTTGCCCATTTCCTCAGTGAGTTAACTGCTCTCCTCTTTTTTGCAGGTTAGTAGGTTATTATAGATTTTAGTAATACGCCCTTTGTCTACGTTTCATTGCTAAAAATCCTTGCCTGGTCTGAGGGTACTCTTGTAAAGTCTTTCTATGTTCACAGGGGTTTAATCCTAAGTATATCCCACTTGTTGATTTTAGGTTCACCTGTGTGTGTACCCTTCCCAATTGCAGTTACACTATGTATTCCCTGAGCCAAGGTTCTTACGTTTGTCCGGATTCCTTGTTGATGGTCCTGATGTTTGGGGTTTACTTCTAGGCCTCTGATCCACCTGGAGTTTGTTCTTGTGCTTGAGGTGAGGTAAGCATCTTGTTTCATTTTTCTACAGCTGGATAACCATTGTTCCCAGCACCATTTCTTAAGGAGGGCATCCACCTCCCACTTGATACTTTTGGGACCCTTGATCAGTTGTCTATATGCTAATGATTTGATATCTGGGTTTCCGGTTCTTTTCAATTGGAAAGAGTGACTGTCATTATTCCAGTATCGTGCTATTTTGAACACTGTGGCTGTGTTGTAGGTGTTAAAGTCAGGTAAAGCGAGCCCTCCAACTTTGTCCTTCGTCTTGAGGAGTTCTCTGTGGATTGTGGGTTTCTTTCCTCTCCATATGAAATCGGTAGTAAGTTTTTCCCGTTCTTTGAAGAAGGTGGTTGAGTTTTGAATCAGGATAGTGTGAAACATATATTTCCTAGTGTAAGATTGACATCTTTAGTAAATTGAGTCTTCCGATCCACAAGCATGGGATATTCTTCCTACTGAAGATGTCACTTTTGGTTTCCTATGGTAGTGTCCCGTAGTTTTTCTTGTATCAGTCTTTTGTTTTTTGGTTAAATATATCCCTAGATATTTCCATTTGTTCTTGGCTATTGTGAAGGGTGTGACCTTCTTGATCTCCTCTTCCATGGTCTTGTCTAATATATATAGAAAACCAATAAATTTCTGTTTGTATCCTGCCACTCTTCCATATTCTTCTATTGCTGCCAGTACTCCTGTTGTGGAACTTTGGGGTTTTCCATGTATAGAATCATGCCATCTGCAAGTAGCGGTAGTTTCACCCCTTCCTCTCCCAGACAGATATATTTAATGTCCTTCTGCTGCCTTATGTTGTTAGCTAGGACCTCCAGTATGATGTTGAATAGAAGTGGAGACAAGGGGCATCCTTTTCTTGCCCCATATTTCAGTGAGATTATTTCAGTCTTTTCTTCATTGACTATGATGTTGGCTACTAGCTTTCCATAAATAGCATGCATTAATTTGAGAAATGTTCCTTCCATTCCTATCCTCGTATTCTCTTTTACTCCAAGCAGCATTCTGTAGATTTCTTTGAGTGGCAGATCAGTGTCTAATTCTTCTATGTGTGTCACTAGTTTTGCAACTTCCTCTTCTGTTGTGTTTTGTTTTTATTGTTTTCTTGTTGAGAATCTTGAAGTATGTTGATGTTTGCATGTCATTTTGGAACTGGGATCCATGTTTCTGGAGACCAAGAGCAATGAGCTCTTTCTAAGTGTGACTGAAGAGGATTTTTGAGGACTCCCTATGGCCTACTGTGGTGATGGGCAGGACTTCTATGTAGGCAGGGTGTCCCAGAAACTCAGTCACCACAGGCGGTGGCCTCAGAGTCAGGGCTGAGTCCAGTGACAATAAGTTTGCCACTGACTGGGTTGGGGCAGGACTGCTGTGTGGGCAGGGGCCTAATCTAGACTGGCCACAATTTGCAGCATTTTAAAGACTTTCTGTGGAACCCAGACTGGTCCAGTTTTTGGCTAGGTCTGTTAGTTATTCGTACTTGTTTGCTTTTCCATTTTTGTTATGTTAAAGTCCTAGGCTGGGCTCTGGAGATTAGAGTTGTTATGTTAACGTTATACTAAAGGACAGAGTTCTGGCTGCTTACATTCAAAGTTACACAAAGGACCATAACTTGGAATTGAGAGTGTTTTATTCATTTGTTTGTTTTAAAAGGAAAAAAAAAAATCTCCTTTTTATAATGGGCTTGGGGGGCTCTCTGGTTTCTGGGCTGTGCCACACTCTGCCCCTGGTAAGGGATCTGGCTTAGCGGAGTGGGTTTGGGGCTGACTGGAACTGAATTCTCCCTTGGCTACCCTCCTCCATCACTCCTGTCACTATCATGCACAGTCTTCCAGTTATGCTCAGGGGCACTGTGTTCTGTCGCCAGTAAATATCCCAACAGCTCTTCGGTTGCTGCAAATTATCACCTAATTATCTATTGTTACTCATGCTGGCAGGTGTGGAGCTGGGGAGAGGGCAAAAGGGGGTGTCCGATGCAGCCACTCCATTCCTGGACTGTTGGAGCAGGGAGGATAGCAGAGAGGGTAACCCTGATGTGAAGTCTTCTGGCTAGTTCTCAGAGGCTCTCCGTGAACCTGGAATTATGACCACTTTTAGGTAGCAGCCTGGAAAAACTACTGCTCACTGCAGAGCTCGTGTTTTGGGTGCAGCGAGGGGTGGCAGTGCCATCCTGCTGGACCTGGTAAGAGTTTAGTGGAGTCCATGTACGATAAGAGCTTTGCAGCTGCTTGTCAAGTTGCTTCATGTGTGAAAACCACACAGGGAGGGCTGAACCAGAGACCCTAGTATGTACACTGAATCTATTTTTAGCACTCAGTCTTCCTGTATTGGCCTCCATACCTCTTAATTTTCTTTTCTGACAGCAGGAGTGCTGGATGGTGATTCTACCTTGACACCATCTTGACTCCTCCTCTGGGCTTTGAATATTATATTTTAACAAGATAAAAGAAAATGTGAGGTAAGGAGAAAGCAAGGGGTTGATTATACCAAGAAACAGTGAATGAGAAGGGAGAACAGAAAACAGCAAAGAGAGATCTTAATTATTTTGCTCTTTAATTTTGAAATTTATTTGAATTTTAATTACTCTTTTGTACCTATAAAATGATAAATGCATATATTCAAAAATTCATGATGATAAAAAAGTAAATGTAAGCTTTACCTGAAGTCATGCTGGTATTTTTTTGAACATTCCTTTAAATACATAGCACTTAAAATTAATGGAACCATAATATACCTACTTCCTATTGGACTTGTAATCTAATTTCTGTTAACACACATCTTTGTACTTAAATGTACATGTTTTTATCTTGAAGTTTGGTGGCTTAGTTGAAAAAGATTTCCACTAGCAAAGAAAAGAAAATCATAAGAAAGTCAGTATGAGTGCATTTGCATATTATTTTAATGTTTGTTGCATATTTATTTAAATATTAATACTTAAGAAGATATTCACACCTGTATAATACTTCACAATTTACACAGTATCTTCCTGTATTTTATTTAATCCTCAAACTCTCAACAATATTATTGTCCATAATAGGTCCCCCAAAAATGAAGTTTTTGCAGATAATTATCTGCCCAAAGAAAAAGAAATAAATGACAGGCTATGTGTTTGTGTTTTCAAATTAAGAAGAAGAAAAAGAAGAGTATTATTCAAGTAATTATTTCAACCATACACCAATTGCCACACAAATGAAACTGGATAGACAATGATTTCATCTCTTCTCCATGGAATGAAAAATTTATTGGGACAGAAACCTATATAAATGAATATATTCAATTAGGTATGTTGTATCCTATAACCAATTGGCTGTAAGTTCATTCCAACTGAAATTGATCCCATGTATGTCAGGCAACTCTGCACTATATGGATTTTGACGACTAATTTTTCAGAAATAGATCAGACTATCTATTTCTGAGGTGCCTGTGATGAAGTGCCAATGATTAGGATAATACCTGAGTGCATTAACCATTTGTGGTTTACAGGAAGTTACACACTCCAATATTAGAATCCTAGACTACGTAGAGATCTAGAGTGATTATTTCCTGGCAGATTGCAATAAAATAAGCATATCATCAACTGGAATAAAATTAAAGGAAACTATAATTTCAGTAATATTTGGTGAGATTTAGGAAATGTTTTCCTTAAAGATCTCCTCATGAGATGTTTACTTGTACATAATGAATTAAACTTGAGTCCAAAGAGTTACTGCATTTAAATAGAGCATGCCGAGCAAAGTGCATGTCTATGTCAGTGGATATGTTTTCAAGGTAAGCCTGTCATATAGATAAAATGAAGACGGATTAGGGCGTTTTACCAAAACAGAATAAAGCATTCATGTCATTTTATTCAATTTCAAAGATTCATGCTTTCTGTTCCTGACTAGGAAAATTGGCTGTTAATTTTTTGTTGTTGTTGTTGTTGTAGCTGAACTATTCAATGGGATGGGCGACAAGCTCCAGGCAATTTCAGATGTTTCTAAAAGCTGGAGAATGATCACAGCATATAAAAATCTCACAACGTTCAAAGATTAGAAATATTAATATTTAAGCAGACCTTCAAAGCTGATGGTCACTCTTCTGGAAGTGAAGAGGTTATGGCTGGTAAAATAACTAAACAAAGACAAAGGTTTCGCTTAAATCAGTCATCAAAATGGAATAAGTGCCACAGTGAAATCAAGGGATCAAGGCTGACCTGAGAGCAGAGCCTAACCTACTTTAAAATTGAATTCAGAAATGCTTTTACAAAAGCTCTGCTGCCCTATTTTAATAAAAGAAAAATGTCTCCTTTCTAAAACATAAAGATAATTTTTATAGGACCAAAGAAGTTTCTGAGGGATGCAGCCTAATATAAATTGACTTATTCATCTTATTCCTTCTACACTAACACCTAAGCAATATATTTGCATATATACATGCATGCATATCCATATCCATAAACATAACACATATACATATACATATACATACATTGTTCTTAGGTGTACAGCGGAATAATATTACCTGGTCTCATCCCATCTTTACAATTCTTTTTAAAATTTTAGTACATTGTTGCTTTTGCAGTGTCAATCCATCTTGTCGAGGGTCTTCCACTTTTTATTAAATCAATATGACATTCTTTTCCAGAGACTGGTCTCTCCTGATTACATGTCCAAGGTGAGACAAAGTCACACTTTTTCCAAGACAGAATCTTTGTTCTTCTGGCAGTGCTATATGCATATCACAAGTTGCATGTGAATCATCCTCCAATTCTAATGCCACATTGTTTTTCATAGAATTCACTTTCTCGGGCTATCTGCTCAGCATAGTTCAAATAAGCATAGTGATAGGATACAACCTTGATACACACCTTTCCTGACATCAAACCACACAGTAGCCATTTGTTTTCTTCAAACAATTGCCTTTAAGTCTATGTATAAGTTCCATATGTGGAAAATGAAGGGTGCTGCAATTCCTCTTTGTAGCAATGTTCTCCATTGTTGTTGTTTTTTATGATCTCCACAGTCTAATGCCTTTGCATAGTCAATGAAAAATAAATACACATCTTTCTGGCATTTTCCGTCTTTAGCTAAGATGCATCTGAAATTGATAATAATGTCTGTTTTTCTACATCCTTTTCTGAATATGGAAGCTCCCAGTGGATGTACCGGTATAGCCAATTTTGAATTATATTCATCAAAATGTTACTTCCATGTGATTAATGATGTTGAGTGGTAATTTCCACATGCTGTTGGGTGACTGTTCTTTGGAATGAATACAAATATGGATCTTTTACAGTTTGGGTCAGACAGATATCTTTCTATTTTCTTCAGATAGGCAGACTCAGTGTCCCCTGTGTCACATCCGCTTGCTGAAACACTTCTATTGGTATTCTGTCATTTTGTAGAACCTTGTTTTGCTTCCAGTGCCTGAAGAGTGACTTGAAATTCTTTAATATCACTGTCTTGTGATAACATGTATGTCTTGAAACCACCACTCGTCTGTTAGTTTGTCTTGCTGTGGTGACTTATATGTTGCTGTGATGATGGAATTTTTGTCACTGGCAGTTCAGGTACCACCAGGGTCATCCAAAATGAGCAGGTGTCATCATATCTCAGAGTAAGCACAGACTAAGAAGTGTGAATAGGCAATCCATTTCAGAGAACTTAGCAACTGAAGCCTTATGAACAGCAGTGGAACATTGTCAGATACTGAAAACACAATTCATAGAGACAGAAAATTGTGGGAGATGAACCCCTCAGGTCAGAAGGAACTGAGAATATGACCAAAGAAAAGTAGAATCATCCCAAAGTAGAGTCCCCTATAATGACATGGATTGAGTCAAGTCTGTGGGAATAAAGCCTTCAGGACACTAATTTTCCACTGGGGCATGCCTCAAAATGAGAAGAAACAGCTGCAAATGTCTATTAAGAATCAGAACTTGGAAAATATGAAGTATGAATATAGGAAAATCAGAAATCATCAAAAATGAAATGGAAAACAAAAAAAATGACATTTTATATGTGACTGAGGTGGAATGGACTGATACTAGCCACTGTGAATCAGAAAATCATATGGTTTAGTGTGGCGGATTCAAGAGGAATGGCGTTTCATTCATCATCCAAATGAAAAGTTCAAGATCGATCTTGAAATACAACCCTGTCTGAGATAGGATAAAATGTATCCATATATAAGGAAATTGCGTCAATACAACTAATATTTAAATTTACGTACCAAACACAAAAGCTAGTGCTGCAGAAATTGAATTTTACCAAAATCTTTGGTCTGAAATTGATCAAATACACAGTCAAAACGCATTGATAATTATTGGTGACTGGAATGCAAAGGAAGGACCAGTAATTGAAAAACATAGCCTTGGTGATAGAAACAAAGCTGGATATCCATGAAAGAAGTTTGCAAGATCAAGTATTTCTTCAAAGCAAATATTTATTTTCAACAACACAAAAAGTAATTATACTGTTGGTTTTCTTCATAGAATTCTCAGAAATCAAATTGACTGTGGGAAGAGATGATGGAGAAGCTCGATATTAACAGCTAAAATGAAATCAGGGGTCAAATATATAGACCATCAATTTCTCAAATGTAAGTTCAGGTTAAAAGTTAAACAAATTTAAGACAAGTCCACGCGAGCCAACAGATGACCTTGAGTCTATACCCCCTGGATTTCAGGAAAACCTCTAGAACCGATTTGAGGCCCAACAGGAATAGCAGAAGAGCTGATGGGCTGTGGGATGACATTAAGAATATCATACATGAAGAAAGCAAAGGGTCATTACAAAGGTAGGAAAGAACGAATGGATCCAAAGGGATGGATGTCAGAAGAATAACTAAGGGAGAGAGAAGAAATGATGAAGTTAAAGAGCTGAACAGAAAATTTCAAATCTCAAATCAGAAGCTAAAAACAACCCAAATGTCCATTGGTAAAAACATGGGTAAGGGCACTCTGGCGCACACAAAGTGGAATACTGGGAATCCCTAAAATTAGTGTGAGGTCATGAAACAATTCATGATAGAGAGGGACCTGGAAACCATTATGCTGACTGACGTTAATCACAAAAGGACAGATGTTGCTTGCGTCCACTATTATAAGGATAAATTCCAAGAAAAGCCCGGCTTCTATTCTCAGGTCATGTAATTTTCTGATGTGGTCTCATAAGCAACAACAGAATGAGCCTGCCTAATTCCCATGAACTGTACACCCCATCCCGCCCTCTGTACCTTACTTGGACATCTTATAAACCACTACGTCAGAGGAGGCCTCAGCTCACTCTTGGGAACACACAGGGGCTGTTCTACCCTGACCTATGGGGTCACTAAGAGTCAGTATCAACTCTATTGCAGCAAGGTGTTTTTTGTTTTGTTTTTAATAAAATACACTCTCACATGCACACACACAATAGGGTATGTAAAAACATATTTCTATTACAGTTCTATTTCACATATACTTTGTTAATTCCCAACAAAGCATGTTTGATGATGTTTCTGATGAGTGGATGGATTCAGAAAAGACATGTGAGTAATACAATTTTCTTAGTCTTGTTAGTGTGTGCTAAGTATGGAAGGTTACTAACTAAAAACATTAAATGAAGATAAGCTGTCTCAGAGCTCAGTCTTTTAAGCAAGATAAAAGCCAGCGAAGGCTATTTGGGGGGCAAGTCCTAACTGAGGGTGAGTTTTGGATTAACCAATCTGATCTAGAAAGTGAAGTCCAATCAAAACAGTGGATTCCCGTAGTCCAGGAAAGGTCAAGGAAAAAGTTCAGAATGTTAACCTGACTGAAATTTGAGATTCAAAAATTAATCTTGATAGATTTTCTCAAAGAACACAGGGTGATCACAGAAGCTTATTATGAAGTTCAAAAATAATTGAAAATAGCATTGATTAAAATAATAATAGTTTCTGGGGGTAGGGTGGGGAAGGAAGGGGATAAAGGGGAGCTGATATCAAAGAATTCAAGAAGAAAGAAAATGGTTTGAAACTGATATTGGTAGCTATTGTAAAGTTATTCTTCCTGTAACAGAATTATGGATTGTTATAATTTCTGTAAGAGCTGCCCACAAAATGATTACTTTTTTAAAAAGGCCCAAGCCTTTTTTCCACTGTTGAATTGTTTTCCATTACAACAGCATAGCTAGTATTTCTTTGAGGAAAGCAAAGACTGTCCTATGAGAATTTCATTGAGAAATTTTACCTCATCCACAATACAATTCAGATGTTGCCACTTCAGATTTCTTTCCAGTCACCTAATTTCAATGAACTTTGAAAGAGAACATGATTTAGGTTTTTCAAGGACGACAAAACTGCTATTTTGACTTGGTCTAAATTGAATACACAGAATTTTTCCGGTAATCGTTATAAAGATGTAAACAAAATTATTATGGGACAGCCCTTGCAAACTTCATAATCAAGAAAATTACAAAACAAAACAAAAAAATCTCTGCACAATTTACCTGGTCTTTTTATTACCAATGCATCTTCATAATGAACCCCCATGATAATCCTTCATCCTTCAAGAAAAATCTATGAAGATTACCCCTTTTGGGCTCTGCAAAAGCCAGTTAATTCTGACTCCTGGTAATCATGTGCTACAGAGGCAAACTGCCCCATAGGGCCTGCTGTAATTTGTATAGAAACAGATTATTTGACATTTCTTCATAGTGCAACTGGATTAATTCAAACCACTAACCCAGGTTAGCAGCCAATCAAGCATTGTTTTCAATATCCAGGGATCCTTTAACTGTGATAGACCTCTGAATTAATCCAAAAGCATAGATTATATGTTTTGAAGAGTAGGATTCACTCAGGAAAAAGAACAGAGAATCAGGGAATACCATAAGAAGCTATCAACAATTCTTTTCTTTTGAAATGTACTGTTGGACTTAATGAAAATGTATATAATGAATGTGAAAATAATTGAAAGTTATGAAAGAGATAGGATTTAGAGTTTGGTAAAGGCAGGCTAGGATTAAAAAAGGAGGGATCAGAGGAGTTCTTGTATCTGGCTTTAACAACAAGCTGGATATTGGTTACATTCAATGCCAAAGAGAACATGTCCATAGTTTGTGGCACAGGAATACAATTTTTGAAATCATTATTTGTGCAACACATCCACCAAAGTATGAATCCAAAGTATAGGTAATTTAGATTTTGAAGTCTTACCCATCTTTTATGACATATTCATATACACTAGTTCTTGCGATTGTAAAACATGTCTAGGTAAAACATGTCAAATAAAATAAACCAACAACAAAACCAAATTCACTGCTTATGAGTCAATGCTGACTCCTACAGCCCCCTGTGGGTTTCCAAGACTCTCACTGTTTACAGGAGTAGAAAGTCCAGTCTATCCCCTGCGGAGCTGCTAGGGGTTTCCAACTGCTGACCACACGGATCACAGCCCAGTGTGTAACCACTACATGACCAGGCCTCCTTCAAGCTTAGATAGATGGGCCTAAAAATAATGAATTTTGAATATTAAACACAAAGAAAATTAAAGGTGAATACTTTACTCTTGAATTCATGAGAGAAGTCATGCAATCTACAGAAAATGAAAGGTACAAATAACTATAATATTTGTCTGAGAAAAGATAAGTAAATTAGATTTTTACTTTAAGTTTAGGAATAACTTGTGACCTTGGCAGGGACATATTTTCTGAATAGCTGTGAGAGGAGTCAGATTATATTTGGACATGAGTGGGGCATTAGAAAATAGAATATATAAAGGGCATCAAACTTGGTGTTCTTTGTGAGTGTCGTTTTTTTAAACAGCTGAACAATAGGACCATAGTCAGAAGATGTAATGAGAGGGAAGAGAAGCTGTAGGTACACATGATGCTCTCACAAGAACGTAGCCAAGAGGAATTGCTGAAACCCTGGTGGAGACTGTGCATGATAGTGGGACAGGAGGAAAGTCAAGGGAAATAGAGGAAAGAGCTGGGAGGCAAAGGGCATTTATAGAGGTCTAGATAAAGACAT
>NW_022111321.1:14175647-14183343 GCF_000313985.2 Echinops telfairi
ATGACAAGGATCTACATGTGACCTCCTCCTTGGGAGATGGACAACAGAAAAGTGGGTGAAGCGAGACGTCAGACAGGGCAAGATATGACACAATAATAATTTATAAATTATCAAGGGCTCATGAGGGAGGGGGGAGCAGGGAGGGAGGGGAAAAAAGGAGGACCTGAGGCCAGGGGTTTAAGTGGAGAGGAAATGTTTTGAGAATGATGAGGGCAATGAATGTACAAGTGTGCTTTACACAATTGATGTATGTATGGATGTGATGAGTTCTATGAGCCCCTAATAAAAACAATTTAAAAAGAAGAAGAAGAACGACAAAGCACAATACAGCTCTAATTAAGTGGAAACTGAGGGAGAATTAGGAAGGTGACATGCCATATTCGAACCCTCCTGTTATGTCCTGGAACCCACCCATAGAAGCTGACCATTTCTGGCGTTCATTAAGCTTTTTTTAAAGACAGTGTTAGAAAGTATTATCTAAGTACAACTCCGTTTTCCTGAATATTGACCAAATTTCACATTGTATATGGAAGTAAACTCTCATCTTTGAAAACCATATTCTTATGCATGTGAAAGTTGGACAATGAAATAAAAAGACTGCAGAGAGTTGATGGATTTGAATTACAGAGTTGGCAAAGTTGTTGAAAGTATCATGTACCTGATGAACAAACAAATCTGTCTTTGAAGAAGTACAGCCAGAACAATCCTCATACTTTGGGTCTGAATTCAGTACCACAAATAATCCTTACATGATTCTAAGTAAAAGGCATAGAAGTATCATTGATATGCAAGATCTGTCCCTGTAGAGTTTGCAACCATCTGTACAACATAGAAAGTAAGATTATGTCTTTGAAAGTGTAGTTTTAGTTCAGTATATTTTTTTATTCTACCAACTTTAAGTACAAAGAAAAAAGAAATAATGGCAAAATCATGAGACTCTCAGCACTACAGGCAAATTGGAAAGTTTCCAATTAGCAATAATTGAAGAATCAGTACTTACCATAAACTGGATATAAATGCGCTTTCAAGAAAGTACAATTTAAATATTTCTCATATACATATAAAAAAACTCACTATCTCAAACAGAAATAAAATATAAACATACTGATAGCTGGTTCAGCTAATTGCTGAACTTAAATTAAATGATCTATGTTTACAAAAAACAATGCCCTGGTTTTTAAAAAATTTTTTATTATAGCTTCAAATACAGAAAAATATATACATTTTTTTGCACTCCAAACAAAAGCCATATTTACCAGCTTTAAGGATAATAATTGATACTCCGTGACTCTTATTTTTGGAAGAGTGGAATAAATCCACATTTAATTTATAGTACTTATATTAATATAATTTATTTGTGATAAATGTGTACATAGTTTTTTTTTCTTAAGAAAAGGGAAAATGTTCCTACCTTATGAATTTGACTATTGAAAGAATGAAAAAATAAATTATTTTTAAATAGTATTTTCTCTTTAATTACTAGCGTTTTATTTTTATCTTTTGTTCATTCAAGTATTTGTCACATATATATATGGAAGATTCAGGTTTTTAAAAAACCTTTTAATTCTAAAATAATTTAGAGAAAGTTTCAAAACTGCACACAAAGAATGGACATCAGCAAAAATAGAACATGAAAACCCAACATTTCATCTACCAAAAGCAGCACTAAATAAACTGGCAAAAACAAACCAAACCAAAACAAACAAACAAAACAAAACCTGTCAAAAATGATCACACACATACACACACACACACACACACACACCTAGAATCTGGCAACTAATAAAATTTTACTGCAACCAAGAGAAGAAAAAATAGTAAGCAGCAGAATATAAGTAAGAGTTTTATAGAAATTTAACTTACCTTGGCCCCATTTCCTTCTACCAACTTCATTGGTGACCTTGAAGACAATAATCTGTATTTTTAATACAAGTATCTAGTACCAAAATAAGAAGGATGAATCTTATTTTCAAATAAATCTGCCTGGTGGCTCCCTGAAAGACTGACTTAAAGGGTGTGTCTTTCTTTTTTATTTGAAACTGTCCTATGGCTAATGTAGATAATCCAGAGGCATTTGGTGAACACATTTACAAGCAAATAGGATAACTTCTACCTGATCAAAAATGTTTTAGTTTTTGCAACTGTAGACAAATCTTAAAACTGGGTAGGAATGGCTTGGAAGTTTTTAATGAGTACAGCTTTTGGACATGACCACATCCTTGGGAATTTAGAAGGCCAAATACGTGCTCAGGGCATCCTGGTTCTGTGGCGGTTACTAGTTGGGCTAACCAGCTGTTGGACAAACCAGAAAGTCAGAAGTTCAAAACCACCAGTTGATCCATAAGAGAAAGAAGAGGCTTTCTACTCCCATAAAAACCTTGGAAGCACGCAGGGTTAGATCCATCCCCTACAGGAGCTGTGTTAGGCACTGTTCACTGGGTGGCAATGAACTTTTGTTTTGCGCACATTGGGAAATGTTAAAAAAAGGTTGAGGAGGCACCAAACTTGTAACTCTGTCTACTTCAGGCTCTGTGCCAAAGGAAGTGAACATTCCGGCAGAGTTGTGAACTGCCTGGCTGGTGGTTGAAGATTTGTCCCAACAAATGCAAGCGTGGCAGAAGGTTTTTGTTGTTCCAACTCATTTTTTAAAAAATCTCTATCAAATCACTAGGTACCCAGAGCAGACATATTAATGATCACACAGAATACAGACTTTACAAAATTGTTTCACAATTTTTTAACATGCCAACCATTGCAAGAAACAGCAACAGCAAACTTTTGCGAGAGAGAAAAAAATATTATTTCTAAATGTATTACATGATACTATTTAAAATGGCTAGTTTTCAATAACAGAATAGTGATTAATATGAAAACACAAGGAAATATGTTAATACTCCATCATAAAATAAATAAATAGAAGCTTGGGGTTCTGGGCAATGGAGGTGGATGTAAGAGCACCACTGGCTTTCCTATTGCCAGGAGGCAGGATAGACCTACCTCCAAGATACAGCTGTGATTCACACATCACTCTATGTCTGGCATTAATAATTATCCTAGATGAAGGACGTGTTGAGAAACAATATTACATTTTGATATTTTTGTTTAATAAAGGTTTCTTAGCATGTCCTTCTTCTAGGATAAAAATAGCTAAATCTCTTAAATCACGACTTCTTTTTTAATTATTCTGAAACACCTTTTCAAGATCTGATATTCTTCAAAGAACTGGAAAGGCCACAAATCTCATGATGCTTCGAGTTTCATGGCATGAAGATTGAACATTATGAACTCCTCTAGGTTTCTGCCTCTTTCATAGGCATTTCTGACCACAAATTCTAAGTCAGGCATGCTGCTAGAATCAGGGGTTCTCAACCTGTGGGTCACGACCCCGTTGGGGGTCAAATGACCCTGTCACAGAGGTCGCCCGATTCATAACAGCATCAAAATGACAGTTATGAATATAATTTTATGGTTAGGTTTTCACCACAATTTGAGGAACTGTATTAAAGGGCCGTGGCATTAGGAAGGTTGAGAACCACTATGTTAAATGCTCTATAGGAGAATAAAATAGGCATGTTTTTTTGCCATAATGAAGTTTATAATATAGAATGAGAACAAAAAAACACATCAAAAACCATTTAATAATACATTCTGACAAATCTTTTGAAGGAGAAAAAACTAGGGAGTTTTCTTTAGATTAGGGTACAGAGACGCTTCTTCTAAAGAATTGCCTCGTATGATATCAGCCAATGGATGCATGTGAGTTAGCCGAATAGACCGCGATATGAAGAATATTTAAAGCAGAAGAAGCTGCATGTGAATTTGTGAGATTCAAGTGGGGTAAGAAAGAGCTTATCAACTTTGATAAATTAGGAAACACTATTGTCAGTGGACATAGTTCAGAAAGAATAAATGGTATGAGATGAAGTTAGAAACACTAAGAGGGTCGTTTATGAGGTCTGTATTTTAGTCTGTGTTCACTCAGTTATTTGGAGAATAAATTAAGGCTTGGGAGTGCAAACATGTGCTAATTCAGCAGACTGTCCCCGGTCACTTGTTAATTTATAAAGATTTCCCTTACTAATCAATGAAGAAAGACCAGGAAAATGGTTCCCCTGGTCTTTCATTCTCAGAGGGCATATTCTCTTTCAGCCAGTTGGTCAAGTAGCTGTCTTCCAAATTTCCTAGCATGGATGGGTGCGTGCTTCCAATGCTTAATGAGCTTGTGGAAGCATTTCAATTGGTACTCCATCAATTCCTGAAGCTTTGTTTTTGACTAAGGCTTTCAGGGCCACTTGAAATTCTTTCTTCAGCACTATTGGCTCTCTCATTTGCTACCTCTTAAAATTATTGAATGTTGACTAGTTCTTTCGGGTATGGTGACTTTGCATATTCTTTTGATGTTTTCTGGATCATTGAATATTTTGCCCATAGAATATTTCAAGATTGCAACTCCAGGTTTTATTTATTTCCTGAGTTCTTTTTGCTTAAGATATGCTAGGAATGTTCTTCATTTTTGCTTTTCTAACTCGAGGTCTTTGCGCATTTCATTATAATATTTCACTTTCTCCTTTTGAGTTGCCCTTTGGGATATTCTGTTCAGCTTGGGACCATTTCTTCCATGGGAATTAGCTACTATATTATTAAAGGACCCTTTCAGAGTCTCTTCTGACGTCTATTTTAATCTTTACTTTATATCCTCTTTTTTTAAAAATGATGGGAGAAGTCGGACAGGGCAAGAAATGAC
Source organism: Echinops telfairi (assembly GCF_000313985.2). Taxonomy (NCBI): domain Eukaryota; kingdom Metazoa; phylum Chordata; class Mammalia; order Afrosoricida; family Tenrecidae; genus Echinops; species Echinops telfairi. The sequence continues at coordinate 14,180,392 of NW_022111321.1, forward strand.
AAAATACCCATTTATAAACTATCAAGGGCTCATGCGGGGAGGGAGGGGAAAAATGAGGACCTAATGTCGGGGGTTTAAATAGAGAGAAAATGTTTTGAGAAACGATGTACAAATGCGCTTTACACAATTGATGTGTGTATGGATTGGGATAACAGTTGTATGAGCCCCTAATAAAATGTTAAAAAAAAAAAAATGATTTTTTGCTTTCTTCATGTTTGATGGTCTTGGTGTCCTCCCATAGTTCTTCAAATCTTATGTATTAGTGTTAAATAGGTCAAATCTGTTCTTGTAATGTTCTCAACCTTCAGGTGGTATATACTTAAGCTTGTATATACTTTGGGCTATTGTGGACTTGTTTCAACAGTTTTCAGCTTCGATCTAAACTTACACATGAGCAACCAGTGGCCTGTAACACAATCAGCCCCTGGGCATGTTTTAGCTGCTGTATTGAGCTTCTCCATTATCTCTTCCCACAGTGTTATCAATTTGATTACTGTGTATTCCATTTGGAAAAATTTACACTCAGTTGTCTTTTGTGTTGTTGAAAAGAGGTATTTGCATTTGAATCCATTGGTCTTGTCAAAATCTACCATGTGATGTCTGACTTCCTTTTTTTACCAAGGCCATGTTGTCCAACTTCTGCTCCTTCCTCTTTTGTTTTTTTCCCCATTTTGCATTCTAAGCACCAATAATTATCAGTGCATCTTGATTGCATATTTGAACAACTTCAGGCTGAAGAAGTTGGTAGAATTTTTCAATTTCTTCATCACCAATTTTGGTGGTAGGTGCATAAATTTAAATTAAAGGTGAATTGATTGGATTTTCTTAAAAGGGGATCAATCCTATCAAAGGCAGTATCGCACTTCAAAATAGATCTTGAAATGTCCTTTACAACAATGAATATTACACCATTCCTACTGATTGCTTAATTCCCAGCATAGGAAGTCATATAATTTTCTGGTAAAATTATTGTTGGTACCAGTCAATGTCAGCTCACTAATATCTAGTATGTTAACTTTCTATATTCTGTTACAATTTTGTGGGAGTGTTTTTTCCAACAATTTTATTAGGAAATAATTCACATATCACAGAATTTAATGGCTACATCATATTGAGGACAGTTTTGCAATCATCACTACAATGAGTTTCAGAACATTTTTTTTCATTCTATTTCACTCTATAACTTCCAGTTTTCCTAGATTCATACTTTTACATTTTGAGTTCTAATTATATTTACATCTGTTTCTTCTCTCCAATTATATTCACAGCTGTTTTTTCTCCTTTTGAGGGATGCTCCACCACAAATAAAGATCCCAAAGACATCATTCCTACAGCCTTAACTCCATCCACATCATTATGGTCAGCTCTACTTTGAGAAGATAGCTTTTCCTCACTCATATTTTGAGTGTCTCCCTATTTGAAGGACTTACTTTCTGGCACCATCTCTGATAATGTTCTTCATTTTGCATGAGCTTTTCAGTCTCTGACAATGTTTCAATTCTGTCTATAAGGTGTTCTGCAGCTAATTCCTGAAATAGGGAAAGCCTATTCATTCTTTTTCCTTTTTAATCATTTTATTGGGAACTCTTACAGATATAACAGTCCATAATTTAATCAGATCAAACATAATTTTACAACTGCTACCACCATCAGTTTCAAAACATTTTCTTTCTTCTTGAACTCTTTGAGAGTAGTTCCTCTTTATGCCCTCCCACCCCATCCTACTTCCCCCAGCAGCTCTCATTTCATATACATATATATACACATATGTATATATGTGTATATATATGTATATATATCACACACATATATTATATGCCACGTATAAAGTATATTGTATATAATATTATATAGTATATGTATGGTGTGTGTGTGTGTGTGTGTGTGTGTATATACTGTAACTTATACCATCCAATGTATCTGTTCATCTGTCATTCTGCTATCCATTTCCCTTGAGTGGGATTATACACTCATCATTGCTATCAGCTCCCCCTTTCTCCCCTTCCCTGATCTCTCTTCCCATATCCTTATGGGATCATTACTCTAGTTACTGTTTCTAAAGGAATATCTATCATGTCATTCATATATCAAATTATCTTAATTATACAAATAAGCATATGCAGGTCTAACAAGATCAATGAGGTAAAACACAGACTGTAAGTGTAAGGGGGAAACTATTAAAGAACTAGAGGATAGTTAGGTGTTTCATCAGTGCTATATCACATCCTAGATTTATCACACCTTTCATGTGACCCTTCAATGAAGGATTGTCCAATTATCTTTTAAGTGGGTTGTGGGTCTCCACTTTGTCTCTGCTCCTTCACTTCAAATTGATTGCTTGTTTTTGAACTTCTGATACCTATTCCTGTCGACACCTCATGATCACACAGGCTGGTGTGCTTCTTCCTGTGGGCTTTGTTGCTTCCCTACTAGAGGCTGTGTGTTTAACTTCAAGTGTTTAAGACCCCAGATGCTATAACTTTTAATTGCCAGGCACCATCACCTTTCTTCACCTCATTTGTTTATGCATCCATTTTATTATCCTCAGCAATTGTGTTGGGAATGTGAGTATCACACAGTGCCACATTATTAGAACCCTTTTTGTACTGAGGTAAGATTTAAGTAGAGGTCCAAAGTCCATCTGCTTGCTTGTATTTACACATATATGTACATAGACAAATACTAATATATTTATATATTTACATATATACATAGCTATAGTTTATACATATAGATTCGTTTCTTCCTTCCTCTTTTTCTTTTTCTTCATAGTCTTTTAGTCTAAAAGCTTTGCTGAAACTTGTTCATGTTGGGTGCCCCTGCTGGCCTGTGACACACTGGTGCCATGGCGTGCAGCACCAGGCATCACACAAGCTACCACAGTAGGACAAACTGACAGACAATCAATGGTTCAAATTTCAAAGTCATATTCATCTGAAGATCTTCCAAGAC
>NW_022111321.1:14183621-14186059 GCF_000313985.2 Echinops telfairi
AAGACCACATAGTTTAGGTTCATTAAGGAATGTAAATGTATCTCATCAATTAAACTCTCACTGGACTTGAAAAATAATAGCCTTGGCATTATTTTGCTGAGGAGCATTTGCATCCTTCCCAAGCCTGCTTTTAAGACAAAAAGCCATTGCGTTTGCTAAGAATGTGTGACGTGGGAAATTACCCTGATGAAACAGCGATGTTCTCCAAGTGCACGAGCAGGCAAGCTTTCCCAGATGCAAAAGAACATGGACGCGAACAGCTTTCAACCTGGACTAAAATGTCCACCTAGCCTAGCTTATTGAATTAATTAAACATAGAACATGAAGCAGTGGCATCATTAGGGCTTGATGCCACCCAGCATGGTAACTCATGACAACGCTCCTTCTGCACCCCTGATGAAGTTTTCCCTATATACGACAAAACAGAATCTGTAATGATGTTTCCTATATAACAATGTGACTCATAAGCCATAATACTTTTCATCACTGAATGTAATGGCAATATGAGTAACACAAGTAGCAAAATCAAATTACACATTTAAATTACAATAATATACACAGTTGAAATGAATTTATATTAAGGAATCTTTATGTGGTTAAATTGTAAAGTTGGTTAGAAAACAGAATTAAAAATGAAAATATTTAATGATTACATCAAATTATGTTTATTTAATGTTAATGATTATTCTTATATGAGACACATGAATGCATTTCCGTGACTCATTGTCATTGATTGATTCAGACTCATAGTTAATGTTTTTGACACTAAAGATCTTTACAGAAATAGACAATTTTTGTTTTCCTATGGGGAAAGCAAAGTCTTCTGCTTGGGTTTCTATCATCAATAAAGGCCTAAAAAATGTAATGTAGAACTTAATAGATAAATTGCATGTAAAGTATATTTATAAATGAAATAATACCATAAAAATAAATATGCAGGGAGAAATCACAAGCATATCAGCACTTAGTGAACCTGTCAATTAAGTCAGAATTTTCCTTTCATGGACTTCAAATCTGAGAACTGGTGAATCACTTCAGAGAAATAAATACCTTTCCCTAAATCACATTTAGTTAATAAGATCACAAGATCAGTAGCCTTGATTATACGATGGTAGATGATAAATAGTTCTTTATCAGTTTCAGTCTTGAAAAGTTTCTCTCACAGGAAGCCAGTGGCACACAGATTATCAGAAATAATTTTAGACTTGGTGAAATAGTTGATAAAGATTCTATAAGATCCCATTCAATTATTAATGTCAAAGTGCTTCATATTGCCCTATCTTTTGATTTTTTCCAGAATGATCTCTACTGCTTTCTGGTGCCTTCTCAGCCTTGGCATTTCTATTAAATGATCACTTTTGGATAACTTATTATACAAAGTGGACAATTATCTGCCCAAGGTCAAAACTCAGAAGACAAGAAGTTTGGGAAAGACTAAAACCCCTGCCAGCTAGTCAACGCTAACTCACAGTGAGACTCTTTGTGGGAGTAGAAAGCCCAATCTCTCCCACAGATTGCTGGTGGTTTTGAATCCATGACCATGTGGACAGCAGCCCAATGTGTAATCACTACTCCACCAGGGCTCCGTTGGGTAAAGAATGAAGGATGGAAATCGGTAACATAGGGCAGACATGGGATAAATGCAATCATAATGTGGGGATTGAAATCAATCCCATGAGACAAAATATGGAAGATTAGTGAGTGGAAAACATATTTGGTCTATAAAAGTTCATCCCAATAGCTACAAATGTTAGAAGTAAATAACTATGTAAGACATGCATACATTTATGAATTAGTCCAGATATGACACCAATACATACTTCTTCTTCTTCATATGACTTGCCAGGCTTCACTAGCTGCTTTTTCAGCACTCGATTATATTTCAAAAACATCTCATCCATTTCCAGAAAGTTCTTTGTATTCAATGAAGATTCATTTTCCTTGTGGCAATGAGAAGCTAGATCCTGACTGGCAAGAAACAACATGACATCAAGCCATCTGTGCCAAGTGCTCTTTCACATGATCCTCCCCATTTCCATCATAATGATAATTTTAGGGTCAGTGGTTTTGTGCAGCCTCACTCCTATTTGCCAATGTCTTCTACTTCCATAGACAATGCAACTCTTCTCTGATGTCTCATGGCCATGTACTTTCAAGCTCAGCTTACATCATTTCTGAAATCCAGCCACAAATTCCAATGCTGTGTCTATAATGCTAGCAGCAAACAGTCAACAGAATAAACAGAATGAGTTCTCACTGATACGTGCCTAAACATCCATGACTGCAGCATTGTCTCATCATTCGACACCACCTGGTAGAGCCAACTCTTCAGAAAGCTGGTGCACATCTCCCTTTGCTTTTGATCTTGCTTTATCACAGCACAGAAAGGCCTTTCTTTCTTGTGGAAATAAGCACTTTCTCTTTTTATGATTCCAACC
>NW_022111321.1:14190388-14192458 GCF_000313985.2 Echinops telfairi
GGGAGAAGATCATAGAAAAAATATATCCTGGCAGTAACATGCACCTCTTGCCCAGAGTTCAAAACTACAGGGGGAAGAGGAAATTTTCTACTCCCATGAATAGTTACAGTCGCAGAAACCCTGTTAGTGTAGTGGGTAAGCACTCCTCTGCTAATTGAAACGTTGGAAGTTCAAATCCACCAACAGAATGATTTCTTGGAAATCCTATGGGATCATTCTGCTATGAATCAGAATTGACCTACTCCCTGTCAATATTTTTGTTTCATTTTAGGGATTGCGCATGTGTACTAAACCTATCCTGTGAAAATTTCTTTTATCTCGTGTGCTTACTCTTATATTTTTATTGTATACGTTTAACATTTACTAAGAATTTCATTATTCCACTGTTGTTGGTTGTTATTTTTTTCCTTCATCTGGAATGGCATTGAATAGTCCCAATTTACAGGAAATACCCCTTTCTGGATGCCATTATCTGAGCCGTGGGATTTGATTACTGTCGGAATAACAAAGTTTATTCTTTCTCCAATTTTTACTCTGAAAAACTAAGCATTTGTGTTTGTAAGTGAACTAAGTGAAACTGTGATCCTGAAAGAAGAGATCATGTTTCCTTGGTCTGAGGTGACTGCAGAGATGTAGAGAAATAAATGAACTTGGGTGGGAATCAATAGTCAAGTTACTGACTTCTTGTGGAGTTTTCAGGAAAGATATACATAAATCGAGAAAAATTCCAAGTTTCTGGCTTAGGCTCTTATTTTAAAATAAGAAAAGGCCAGGAGAAGGGTAATATGAGCATGGTGATTAATACAAATTCAATTAGATAATTATAAAATCCTCATTGGAGACATGTACTTGACAATTATTTAAATACTGATGTGAAACTGAGATGGCAAGTCCATATATACACTGGCTATAGATGACAAGTGAATATAGAGTTGATAATTCACTAACATATAGATGGCATTAATTCCATGAAGTTAAATGATATAATCTAGGAAAATATTATATCCATATATTTCAATGTTTGTGAAAAATGGGATTAAATGACAATAGAATATCTCGACAAACTTTTCAAGTCCTATCTCATATATACAGACACACATACACACACAGACTTTTAAAAGTTCACGAAAAGTGGACAAATGTGTGTGTGTGTGTGTGTGTGTAGTAGTAGTAGTAGTAGTAGTAAAGGTAGCAGCAGCAACTGAATGTATGCAAGTCAGTTTGAGTTTTGTGTCATGACAACTGAACTAAGTTGGGGCTATCTTTCCCAGTATTCCCTTGCTTGCAAGATCCCAGGTCCATTTGGGCCTCAAGAGATATTATGAAGGGTACTTGGATGACAGAAGTGAAAGAGAAGGCCTGTGAATTCTTTGCATTCCCATTGCAGCTCAGGTGCATTTCACATGCTAGTTACTATTGGGTAATAGCTATACCCATATATTTTCAAAATCCAAACATATTTTCTCATAAACTTCTTTGCCTCCTAAGCAAGCTATACATTTAGTTCCATGGGTGTGTTTGTTGTTGTCGTTGTTAGGTGTCAAGTTAGTTCCAACTCACAGGGACCCGACATACAACATAACAGAATACCACTCAGTCCTGTTCCGTCCTCAGAGTTGTTCGTATGTTTGAACCCATTGTTGAAGTCACTGTGTCGATCCATCTTGCTGAGGATCTTCTTCTTTTTGCTGCCCTGCTGCTTTCCCAAGCCTGGTGTCTTTTTTCATCGTGTATTTAGTACAAGCTTTTCCTGCAGGACATAACCAGCTCTGAAGTCAGAGGCTTGGTAGCAGTGTGGGAGGTCAGTACACTCTCTGAACTTCAAGCTAATCCTACAGGTCTCAGTTTCAAGTTATCTTCCCTTCTCACTGCTTATCCTTTGAACTTCAAGTGCTAGAAATAGACACAGAAACATCACCTCAGGCTCATGAGGGAGGGGGGAGCAGTGTGGGAGGAAAAAATGAGGAGCTGAAGTCAGGGGCTTAAGTGGAGAGCAAATGTTTTGAGAATGATGAGGGCAATGAATGTACAAATGCGCTTTACGCATTTGATGTATGTATGGATTGTGAT
>NW_022111321.1:14194541-14195622 GCF_000313985.2 Echinops telfairi
AGTAGTCATCTAGCAGAGAAGCAACAAAGTCCACGTGGAAGAAGCACACCAGCCTGTGTGATCATGAGGTATCGATGGGATCAGGTATCAGGCATCAAAGACCCAGAACAGAAATCATATCATGTGAGTGAGGGAGAGGATGGAGTGGAGATCCAAAGCCCATCTGTAGACAGTTATCAAACTTTTATGTTCTGACTTCAAATACACCCTCTATATTCTATTGTATGATGTTGGTGCAGGCATTCTAAAACTCTATTTTTATTTGGTCTGTTAACATTTTTGATTCTGTACCTACATGGGAACAAAGAAGAGTAGATAATAGGAGGATAAGAGAAGGACTTACTAATTTCTTTTTCCTGTCAGTATTGTCTCAGTGCTGCCACTTAACTTGAGTGTCTGTTTGTTTCAAATCCTAGCTGATCTCATGCTTCATATCCCCCTCTTAGAACTAGCCTGTTTAGACTCCCTCCCAGGACACGTAGCAGCTGACAAATATATCCCCTAGATCTGGATTTGATCTCATGGAACCCCAAATCTAGTCTGACACACCACCCACAATTCTCCTGTGTTTTCTCTCAAATATAAGCCTTAATTGTGTAGTGCCTTACCCCCATACATGTTGAGGCTCAGATACCTTCAAATGCATCCTTCATTTCCCCAGTCCTAAGTTTGATGCAAAAGGAGCTGTGCTAGTTCAGGTGGACTAGAGAAACAAATGCATAGAAATGCACATGAGTATAGAGAGTTTTATATAAAGTGTAATTGTACAGTAAGAAAGCATCCCAACCCAGTCCAGCCCAAGCCCATAAGTGTAAGATTATCCTATATGTCCAATACCAACCTATAAAGTCCTCTTCAGACTCACAAAACACGCAATGGCGCCAAATACAGCATGATCACAGACCAGTGGGTGGAAAGTCTTTGGATCCAGTGGTGTTGTAAGCATCCCAGTGCTGGCTGGGCTCTCTATGTGGCTTCTCCAGCTTCAGAGGTCTGGTTGTGTCAGGGTAAGTCCATGTGGCTTCTCCAGCTCCAGGCACTAGCATAGTTCCATGTGTCTTGTCAGCTGCAATGTCTCCCA
>NW_022111321.1:14196115-14218090 GCF_000313985.2 Echinops telfairi
TATGTTTTTTTGCAGATACCTCTTATGTGTCTCTTCAATATTTCTTTTTTTCTATTTTGAATTATCAACATTAGGTTAAGAATGCCCTATGTCAATTTTCATCTTTTTACATATGTACAATGGTCTCTTTTGTCCTTCTGAACTTTACTGATACGCTGCCTCTTAGAAACATGTGATAATATGCTGGAGAAGTAGACCATAGTTAAAATTGTCACACACACAAAAAGTTCTTAGAGAAGCTGGTATCTGAGCTGAAGCTAGAATAAAAAATGTTAAACAGTTTTGTGAAGCCCTTATCATAAATAAACTTTCAAAATAAACATTTTCTTGTGTTTGCTCGTGTTCCAATTGTTGTATTTGTGTTTATACTATTGTTAATACTATTTCTATTATTATTAGGAGGAGAAATAATCGTGGACTATATAATTAAAGGAGTCTGGGGGAGTGGTCATTCTTGGACAGTGGTTCTCAACCTGTGGGTCATGGCCCCTTTAGGGTTCGAATGACCCTTTCACAAGATTTGGCTGATTCATAACAGTAGCAAAATGACAGTTATGAAGTCTTATGAGAATAATTTTATTGTTGGGGAGGGTCACCTCAACATGAGGAACTGTATTAAAGGGTCATGACATTAGGAAGGTTGAGAACCACTGTTCTAGGAGAACAAGATTAGTGCACACAAAAGCACACATTGTGTATCGAGGTATATGGACCATGACTTAGAGACTCACAGTAGTTCAGTATCACTTGTCCTCGAAATAAACTATACAAGGAGAGGATGAAGGATGTAAAGCACAATGGAGTTTGGAAACTGAGAATATGCTTACATTTTATTCTAAAAGAAAGACACATAGAATTAGCAATCTGATAAGGTTTGCTGATTTAAAAGAAGACTCTTTCTCTGGTAGTTTAAAGGCAGATAGCAGGGAGATTGATGTCTGGTCCCACACTCCAAATCTCACATACTGGAGCCTGTTGCTGCATTCACTATTTCCATCCTTCTCGTTCAAGTTGTCCTCTTTTTCACTTCCTCTGTACTTCACCAAGCACAATATTTTTTTCAGAGATTGGTCCCTCCTGAAAGTATGTCCAAAGGAAGCACAACAGATTCTCAAAATTGTAGTTACACAGGAGCATTATGGGTATACCAAAAATTAATACACAAATTAGAGAAGACTTTCTAAAAATCTAAGATAATTGTAGAAAAATATAATTTGAGTAGAATAATCCTTAAAGTTTAAGAAATAGTAGTCAGGATATTACTCCCAAAACTCACTGCCATTGGGTCTAATCCACTTCACCACCAGGGCTCCTAATTCAGGACATATGGAAGTTTAAATGAGTTCTATTACTGAAAATTTGAAAATTTTGTATGTCACAGGAAATCACTGAGTACTGCAATCAGTTATTATACTTCTCCCTTAACAAAATATGGGGGGTTTTAATTTACCCAGATCAGCCATCAAAAATCCTAAAAGACAGAGTTATATTGTCACACACATGAGATTATCATGAGTTAGTGTGGTAGATAAATAATCTGGTATCAATTTGAGGATTCAGAGTGAAGGGGTGGAGTCTAGCCTGTCACTCAGTTCATACCCAATGAGGCCTCTGTGTGGGCATTGCCTTCTCCTGAGGCTTCTGAGAACAGTCTTCCTCCCTGGAGGTGAGAGACACTCTCTGCTGACTCCGTGAGAGACGCTCTACTGATAAGACACATGGTGCTATGCTAATAGAGCCCATGTCCTAGGAACTGTGGAAGCCACATAGAGACTCCTGCCAGCACTTAGATGCTTACAATGCCACTGGATTCACAGGCCAATGGGTAAAAAGTCTTGTGGATTGAATGTGTTTCATGAGTCTGAAGAGGACTTTATAAATTGGTATCGGACATATAGGATAATATTGGACTTATGGACTTGATCTGGGCTGGGTTGGGATGTTTTCTCAATATCAATTGCTCTTGTATATAAAGTTCTTTCTTATACACATATGAGTGTCTCTATGAATTTGCTTCTCTAGTCTACCCCGGCTAACACAGTTAGTATTGACTTTAAGGTAGCTGGAACTTATATATTCCACAAAATTGCACACACAAAATTTAATATCAAAAAGATGAAAAATGTTTGAAAATATATCATCATAAGTTAATATAATTTTACAAAAGTTAAACAGTTGATCTATTTCCCCATCCTAATATATGAATATCTTTACATATGTACATGCCTTTATTTAGACCTCTGTATATGCCCTTTGCCTCCTAGCTCTTTCCTCTATTTCCTTTTATTTTCCTCTTGTCCCACTATCATACTCATTTTAGATCTATGTTCATATATTTATAGGTTTAGTATTAAGGTAGCAGATGGACATTGGGCCTCCACTCAAGTACACCCTCAATGCAAGAATATTTTGTTCTTTTAAGCTGGCATTCTATGATGTTCACCTTCCTGACAAGATCACAAAGACAATTGTGCATAAGCATATGTGGTGAAGAAAGCTGATGGAGCCCAGTTATCAAAAGATGTAATATCTGGGGTCCTAAAGACTTGAAGGTAAACAAGCAGCCATCTAGCTCAGAAGCAACAAAGCCCACATGGAAGAAGCACACCAGCCTGTGTGATCATGAGCTGTTGAAGGGATCAGGTATCAGGCATCAATGAACAAAAAATAATATCATTGTGAATGAGGGGGGGTGCAGAGTGGGCACCCAAAGCCCGTCTCTAGGCAACTGGACATCCCCTTAGGGAAGGGTCACTGGGAGGAGATGAGCCAGTCAGGGTGCAGTGTAGCAATGGTGTAACATACAACTTTCCTCTAATTCCAAAAGGCTTCCTTCACTCCAACTATCATGATTCCAATTTTACCTTACAAATCTGTCTAGACCAGAGGATGTACACTGGTACAGATAGGAACTGGAAACACAGGGTATTCAGGGTGGATGATCCTTTCAGGACCAGTGGGGAGAGTGGTGATACCAGGAGGGTGGAGGTAGGGTCGGGTGGAAAGGGGGAACTGATTACAAGGATCTACATATAACCTCCTCCCCGAGGGACGGACAACAGAAAAGTGGGTAAAGGGAGATGTCGGACAGTGTAATATATGACAAAATAATAATTTATAAATTATCAAGGGTTCATGAGGGAGGGGGTAGAAGGGAGGGAGGAGGAAAATGAGGAGCTGATGCCAAAGGCTAAGTGGAGAGCAAATGTTTTGAGAATGATGAAGGCAATGAAAGTACAAATGTGCTTTATACAATTGATGTATGTATGGATTGTAATAACAGTTGTATGAGCCCCTAATAAAATAATTTTTTAAAAGTTAAACAGTTGATAAGAAAGACATAAAATATATTGGAAAAAGACAAAAATAATCTTACAACATGAAAAGAATCTAGCTAGTAAAGCAAAACAAAAACTAAACAAAACAAAAATCATTGTCATGGAGTCGATTCCAATACATATTGACCCTGTAGAAAGCCCACAAATGCCTTTTAGGGTCCTGAGACTGGAACTCTTTAAGGGAGTAGGAAAGTCGTGTCTTCCTCCTTGGGGGTAGCTCACCATGCTGCGAACTGCAGGGCTTCCTGTGGACAGCCCAGCTTGTAATCACTGCACACCTCGGGCTCCCTGTCCAATAAAGATGCTTTAAAAATCCACTGATTTTAATAAGAAAAGATGTTTCAATACAATTGATAGTTTTTCATTTATTGAATTAGTAACAGTATAAAAAAGGGACATTATTCTGCCTATCAACTACTATATTGGATTTCTTCTTGTGTATAATTTAGCATCATTTTTGATAAGAAATTATTAAGTTCTGAGAATATTTATAGTTTTATTCAATGATTCCACTTTTAGGAATACTTTCTATGAAAATTAAAATATATAGAAATATAGAAGGCATACAAACATTTATTTCACTGTGTATAGACAATAAATATTGTGTCCAGAAAATAAATAAGTGCTGCATGAAGGATAAATGTTAAGTAATATGTAATATAAATGTTGAATGAAATATTTTCAATTAATATTATATTTAAAACATACCTAATATTTATTCAAAATATTCTTTATATTTTTTATATATGTAAATTGTTTTCTACTAAGCTCATGACTTAACTGAAAGACAAAATAAGAAAACAAGCATAATAATACTCTTTTTATTGAACCTTAATGCAACAAAGATGTGACAAGGATTTTAGACCCTTATTTGTTCAAAGGTGGGACTTCGGGACCAAAAAACAAGCTCACTGTCTTGGAGCCAATTCCAAAGCACAGGGTCTGGTGGCATGGGGTAGAACTGCCTGTAAGCCTTTCCAGGAGTAGAACACCCCCCTTTTTTGCAAACATCTTATCTTGCTGTTAGCAGTCCAACTTATAACCACTATGCCACCAAGTTTGTAGAAAATATACTCTTGATAAAAAAATAAACCTTAGGACGAAGTCGTTGATATCGACCACACTGCTTTCATTTTCCTGGAGAAAATACAGAGAAGAGAACACGAGTAACTGTGTTAAAAGAGGTAAGATGTAAATAGAACTAATCTCTACTGTGAGAAATATTTTCATAATAGGGAGATGGATTTGTCATCCCGTATGTAGCCCAAGGTACCTTACTTAATGTCATTAGCCTAAGGTACTTAATGCACTGCATACATTTTGTATAACATGCTACATTGTACTCAGAGGGAAATCGCTTGGATGAGGATGTTACCTGAGAGGGACAGTTAATGCGGACAGGCTTCATCTTATTGCTGATAGTGAGCAAAAGGGTAAGTCCCACTATCTGGTTGTCAAGAGAACCTTCCGAGACTGGCCTAAGACTTAATGAACCTTATATGTTTTCTTCACCTGCTCATGTCCGACAATTGTTTCTTGTGCTTATGCTGAAATCTGAATTACTGTGCAATATCTGGATGTGATTCCTGCATATGACTTTCAAAGTAAGAAGTATATATTCTCTGGATACTGGATTGTAATCCGGGTACCATCAAGATAGCTTCTCTATGTAGCTGACCTCTTCCCTGGTGTCACCTCCTAATAAACTTATCATTTTCTCTCTAATTTGCAATTAGTGACGTGCTGCTCCAGGATATCAACCCTCAATAGAGGTAAACAATGTCCAAATGGGAAGGTCTTGCCTATAATCGATTCAATAGGTAATTGACCATGTGGTGTAGACGGATTTCAGGTCCAACATGCTAGCGTGTGACTCCACGGGCGTGACTTCATAAATAAGCTAGACACCAACTGCACGTAGTATTTCTGAGTTTTACAGTCAATCAGATTTTTGTGAAGTTTCCATTGATTAAGCCGTACTTAAGAAACATAGAACTGAAGGGTCTTCTAGCTGAAGAATATTGGATCTACGAAGCCATTAAGACAAAGGCAAATAAGATAAACCTCCACAACTAATCAACAGCTGCCTGTTATCATTGTGTCCCGGGTTATCAGACTTTATAGAACAGACGGTGCATTCATTACCTGGGCTGCCTCTTATGTGTTCCAATTCCCAGGGAAGAGGTAGAAATATCTTGTCAGGGATACTCTCTCAATGGTGGGCATCTGAGTCATTTCACTTGGGATTTCAAATGAGTGTTGAACCTAAAAAAATAAATAAAGCAGTTAAGGGTTCTGTGGAAGGATACTAGACTCTTTTTAAAAAAGGAGAAAATTCATAATGTGTATTATTGCTGCTATCAGTTTAATGAAAACAAAAAAGTTAACTTTAAAACATACAGTTATGCTTGCATGAATTAGCACCAACCTAAGCAGCATTCCCTGAATGAGCAGGAATATCAGTATCAAAGGTCCTAGGGAAGACTCGCTATGTTTCTAGGGTACATTTCAGAGCGCTTCTTATTTAAAGGAATTCGGCTTCATAAAGGATCATCAGGATGACTTTGGAGCTTCAGAGTTCTCTAAAAAGCTTGGTGAGTGGCTCGAAGAGTTTTTCTGTAGCATATAATTAGAAGAAGAAGGAAAAAAGATGTGTACCTTTCTGAAGATTTCTTCCAAATGATAGCCCGAAGAATGCTCCTCAAAATACTTGATAAGTCGGGAAATGAAGAGAGAGCCATGGCTGTCAAGTCTCCAAGAAATATTATCTGCAAATAAATGTCATTGTAATATTTTGGGATGTGGCCTGTGTATAAGTGCTCAACACTCCTGGAGCTATAGCTTATGCAGACAGATGTTGGAAGTTGTGAAAACAGAAATTCCATATTTTCATTTCAGCCCAGAAAAGTACGACTTGACCTATTGCTGCAAATATTCCATACTGTCTCAGGAAGCATGGGCAACGTTACGGCCCCTATAAATGAAATTAGTAGAAATTCTCACAGTTATTTATTCTCTGATAACATTTTTAAAAATCGAGCTTTCAGCATTCATTCCTACTTGTTTTATACTATATATTTGTACCTGCTTCTTAATTCTTAAAAAAAAAAAGTTAAGATAATCTTTCCCAAACTATGGCCAGCTTACCTGGAGTTAGCTTCCCACTTCTCCTTCTCTTTGATAGTCAGTTTCTCAATTTTACTTATAATTCTGGACTCCATTTCCTCCTATTCTGCTCACACTCAATCCTTCCTGTCTGGCTTCCTGCTCCCCACTCTATCTTCACCAAATGGATTTTCCCAAGGTCACCCATGACTTCCAAGTCACTAAATCCAATTATTTGTCTAGTCTCTGATCAAGCCTTTTGAGTTTATTTTGCTGGCTAATCTTTCTTGTGCTGGTCTTTGATCATTAGTATTCTTCAAACCCCAACTTTAGGAAATCTTCTCATACTGGTCTTCGTTTCTAGACAATTTAATTTATTTCTAGATATTAAAGACTATCTTTATTTTAAGTAAATGTCTAATAAAATTCTATTTCCAATGCAGCATTCCTTTCTAAAATAAGTACCATTATGCAATTTTCTAATCTTTACATTTAGATATCCAAAAGACATTGCAAACCTTTTTGCAGTGTTTCCCATTTTAATAAATGCACCATAACCAT
The DNA here is from genome assembly GCF_000313985.2 of Echinops telfairi. Classification (NCBI taxonomy): domain Eukaryota; kingdom Metazoa; phylum Chordata; class Mammalia; order Afrosoricida; family Tenrecidae; genus Echinops; species Echinops telfairi. The sequence continues at coordinate 14,203,120 of NW_022111321.1, forward strand.
CACCTGAACACATAGGTCACCTCTATCATCTCTTCTTATTTACTTTCCATGCCCACTAGAATACCAGGTAATACTGAATTTATATACTAATTCATTTTTGGATGTAGCAACTCACTTCATTCTAAATGGAATATAATCTCACGTGACCTGAATATTGCAGTGATGTTTGAATTTATCACCCATTACTATTCTTATATACACTAATACATTCTCTACAGTCCCCAGAGAATTCATTTAAACAGTAAGACCCTTTCATTGCATTGCTTATATACCACACAAATTTTCTATCACTGTTATTATAAAGTGCCAAATCCCTCTCTAACCTATGAAACCTTAAGTTATCTGGTCTCTGCTTTGTCTGCCTCTACAGACACCGTCTCTGACTGTGTGTTCCAAGCCCACCAACCCTCTCATCCTTGCTCTTTCTTTCTAAGGTTTTCCATTCACACAGCTCTTTGTGTCCGGAATGGTTCCCTTTTACCCTCTGACTTTCTAACTCCTTTGTCTTTTCAATGCCTGTTATTTTTTTTTCCTTTGGAGCACTTTTAACAGTTGGTACATGTGATTTATTTCCGTGATAGCATGGTGTACTCTCCCCCTCAATTTATTTCTGCCTCCCTGGCACGATTCTCGAGTTTTTCATGTCCAGTACCATGTTGGCTCTAATAGTGTATCGTATACTGAGGCCAATCCAAGAACATAATGAACCTTGAATCATTATGTGTCCAATAACTAAATGGAATTATTTTACACATTGAATTTTATTCTCCTAACTAAACTTTTCTTCAGATTCTATATTACTCTTTGTGTGTCTCTATAAATGTTATTAAACGCTAAAACTGTAGAATTTCTCTTCCCATTATACTTCATTAAAATGTCGAGATATGACGTCCCGTCATGAGAGTACAGCGACACGGAGGACAACTTTGAGGACACAGGCAGGGAGTGAGCCCAGTCTGAACACCCCCTCCACCCCCACCCCCTTGCAGTGTGGGGGAGCCAAGATAGTAAAACAACAGATCAGCAGTGGGAGAAAAGTCATGAAGCCCCTGAGGAATCCCCAAAATAGACATCAGACTAGAGGCACAGAGAGCCTGGAGCCCCACTGGATCATTGGGGATATAGTCATAAAGGTCAAAGGATAGGCCTGGAAGTATGTATGGACTCTCTCTCTCTTGCTCCTTTCTTTTTAACTGGTCTTGTTTTTCTAGTCCTGCCTTTGTGGTTTCTGTTGCATCTATCTATGTAAAGTAGGCATGCAAAGCAAACCTGAGGAGAAAGCATTGGAACAGATGGTTCTGGGGTGACTTTTGGGGAAGAGGAGACAGGAGAAAGGGAGGGGTGCAAAAATAAAGTCATGGATAAGAGAACAACTAGGGATCTAAAATTGAGGGTGGGGCATGTAGGGTTCCTGGAGGCGTTGGAGCAAGCATCATCTAGCCAAGAGGAGCTACAGAGAGGCAAACGAGGGAGGAGGATGGTAGTGGGGCAGGAGGAGGGTAAAATAAAATAGATGATAGATGATAGAACTAGGGAGAAAACTATAGAGGTACAAACATAGATGTGTACATATATAAATATGCCAATTAAATTGAATAAAATATAAAATATGCTAATAAAATATAAATATTGAAAATGGAATGTTGGCCTATTTCCATATATTTACAAGGCAATACATTGAGGTAGTGAATTGATTTTGGGCCTCTACACAAGTTTTTCCTCAACACAAGAACACTTGGTTTTAACAATCTGGCATTGGGTAAAGCCCACATTCTTGACATGGTCGCTGAAGACAAACTGGGTGCATAAGCAAATGTGGCAAAGAAAGCAGATGGTGCCTGGCTATTAAAAAGTATAGTGTCTGGGGTCTTAAAAGCTTGAAGCCAAATAAGCAGCCATCTAGTAGGGAATCAACAAAGTCCACATGGAAGAAACACAAAAGCATCTGTGGTAGATATATAATCATTTGTCAATTTAAGGATTAAGAGTTTAGAGGTGGAGTCTAGCTTGTCAATCAGATTATAGCCAATGAAGCCTCTGTGTGGGCATGGCCTTCTCCTGAGAATGCTGGGAAATCCAGGACTTCTTCCTTGGAGGCTGGAGACACTTCTCTCTCTGCCACTCCCTGGGAGACATAGCAGCTGACAAGACACATGCAACTACCCTACTGCCCTGAGCCGGATAAGCCACATGGATGAAACCAGACCTCGGAAGGTGGAGAAGCCAGAGAGACACCCCTGCCAGCACTGAGATGCTTACAACGCCACTGGACCCAAAGACTTTCTACCCACTGGTTTGTGATCATCCTGCATTTGGCTTCACTGCATTTGTTTCTTGAGTCTGAAGAGGACTTTATAGATTGGTATCGGACATATGGGCTGATATCAGACTAATGGCCTTGGATTGGACTGGGTTGGGATGTTTTCTTAATGTACAATTACCCTTTATATATAACTCTCTCTTATATACATATGCGTGTTTATGAATTTGTTTCTCTAGTCTACCGGGACTAACACAGCCTGTGTGATCATGAGGTATTGAAAAGAATAGACATCAGAAGTTCAAAAAGAAACAACCTCACAGAGGTGAAGGAGAGGGGTTGAGGTAGAGACCCAGAGCCCATCCAAGGATAATTGAACATTCCAGCACAGAGGGGCCACACAGAAGAGAAGATACATCCAGGGGACAGTATCACACTGAAAGGACACAACACTTCTCTAGGTCCTTAATCTTTCCTCCCCCCCACTATTATGACTCAGTCCTACCTCAAAAATCTAGCTAGTCTGGTGTACATTAATTGATACAGACAAGACCTTTCAATTTATGGAATTCAGGAGAGACAAACCACTCAGACTCAGTAACGGGAGTAATGACTTCATGAGGGTAAGGAAAGGGAAGGGAGGGGGAAGAGGGGGAAAGGTTAATTTATAAAAATGATGGCAAAATAACCCACCTTGAGGGAGACTAATACCGGATTATAGAAGGTATAGAAATGGCAGTGTAAGTTATATGTAAATAACAATACATAATATAATAAGGGTTCACAAAGGTGGTAGGGTGGGGGAAAAAGAGGAACTGATAACAAGGGGCTCAAGAAGAAAGATAGTGCTTTGAAATTCTTGACAATATTTGAACATATTTGCTTAATATAAGGAATGCATGGACTATTATAATATATGTAAGAGTACCCAATAAAATGATTTATTAAAAAAATAAAATATCAATATATAAAAACAGAAATGGAGCTTAATTGTGGATGGGTGTTGTTACTGACTATGGGCACTGAGTGATTTCATGGTCTTTTTCCTATTTTCTACACTAGACCCCTGAGGGTCCTCTAAGCCTTCACTGCTCAAATGTGGCTAATTAGCAGGAGTACTAGCATTCCATAGACCAGCGCTTCTCAACTTGTAGGTCGCAGCCCCTTGGGGAGTCAAAAGACCCTTTCACAGGGGTCGCCTAAGACCATCGGAAAGCACATATTTCCAATGGTCTTAGGAACTGGGACACTGCGCCTCTATCCGTTTCCAGGCAGATCCTCCCACATGAAGATACGCCCACGTACGAATACCCTGAGTGAACACTGTTACCCATGCTACACCATACTTCGAGACAAAAGTTCATTTACTTGTAATTAGAAATAAATCTTTCTCAATATTTAATTACATATTGTTTTTGTGATTAATCACTGTGCTTGAAATATGTTCAATTTGTAACACTGAAAATACACCCTGCACATCAGATATTTACATTGCAATTCCTAACAGTAACAGAACTACAGTTATGAAGCAGCAACACAAATAATTTTATGGTTGGGGGCCACCACAACATGAGCAACTATTTTAAAGGATTGCGGCTAGGAAGGATGAGAACCACTGCCATAGACACTCTTTAGAAAGGCTAAGTCTCAGGCTCCAACGCAAACCAACTGTCGGAGTTTACATTGTAATAGGGCCCCCAACTGATTCCTATGAACAGTAAATTCACTTTCACTGCACTATAGCATGGAGGACTGTGAATTGTGTAAATTAGCTTTTCTAAAATTACCCTTGCTATCTTTCATTGATAATATAATGCATGACTGATAAAGAGATTTTATGTAGCTTAGAACAGAAACAATAGATTCCTCTATTTTTCTCTTCCACTACACCTTTCCTTCAAAAGAAAGTCATTAATTGTGTTAACCTGAAGGCATGAATTTAAATGCTAAGTAGTTTTCTAAAACTAGATTCATATAACAATGAAAAGGTATATGAAGCAAGTCCTACCAGTTTCAGTGACTTTTCATTTAATTGCATGTAGATAATCAAATGGATAAGATCATGAGATGGCACACATGTCTGCTATATTTAATAAAACACAGCAACAACCATCCTATCTGAAGTTTAGTTCCTCACCGTAGTCCTGCTAATCTGAAAATTTCCCTCCAAAATCGAGTCATAACATTCTAACAAGGTTTCAGTATTTTCAATCTCTCCTCGAACCAAAGTATGCCGTACATCAGAGAATAGATTTTTTGATCAATGACAACATTTGATCATGATTAATTATTTTATCTGCCAAATAATAAATTTAGAAATTTCACTCCCTGAAGTCACTTACGTGGGGTTGATGCTTTGAAAGAAATGAAGTCCTTCTCCACGTGGGCCTTTGTAATTGCATCATTCTGAGAGGAACATTGAAAGGGACGTGCACATGCTTCTCCCATGTCAGTCATCCAAACAAACCCAGAACTTCCTGGGGAGATATCCATCCACCAAGCATATTTTACATTTCTTATTTTTTTAAAATCACTTTTATTTACTATGCCTCAGCTTCGGTACATTTCAACAAAGGGTTCATTAAAAATGGAAGTTTCTTGTTGCTAGATAAGGAGGTCCAAACAGGCGATATGCCCGTGTGTGAACCTAAAGGCTGGAGTTTGCGCTCACCTGTGCACGCTCGCAAGAAACACCGATGACTGAGATTCCGTGAATCTGCTATCGAAGCCCCTATGGACACAATCCTACTCTGTTACACAGGGACTCGCCATGGGCGGAACCAACTCCATGCAGCTAGGCCACATGGAAAAAGACTAGAAACTGATTGTGGTAACAATTGTACAATTCTACTTGATGTGATTAAAATAGGGAGTGATAGGAGACGTGTATCCAATCCCCACTAATAAAAAATTATTAACAAAAATACACACCCCAAACTATAAGCTACCTCATTGACTGGACAGTATAGAGTTCACTTATGTTTGGGAGGGCTATGTTGACAACTGAGTTCTGAATGACGGGGCGATTGCGCATTACTTTATGTAACTTATTGTTTCTTTAACAACAGTACCGAATAAATATAAGTTCTTTCTGCACGGGATCTAAGACAACCAAATCTGGGAAAGGCAGACCTTGTGTCAAGCAGAAGCTTGGCAATGAAGGGAGACTCAAATACTGGCTACTGCAATATCTGCCAGAAACACGGTACGCTGACACGCTGTCAGAGGCAGCAAACCTGCTAGCCCTAGAATAACAGGGTCACCCATGCAGTGCTGCCTCACACAGGCTTCGCTGTCACAGAACTCGAGGGCTTGTTCTCTATTCCCCCCGATGGAATGAGGAAGAAACACCGGGCTAATAAAAACAATCGCGCCATCATTCCTGTACTCCTCGGAGCTCCTCAACGCAGACTTACCACCGCGGCAGGCCTGCATGATGATGACCTTGGGTTTGTCTTTCAAGTTCTGGCAGTTGCTGTTGTTGAAAATATGAAAGATAGTATCGTCTTTCAGAATATCTGGCTCTTGTGGATGGTGTTTCTTCCCACAGATTCCATCCAAAATGCCATGTGACATAAACACCAGAAATGTGCTGTCAGAGGACTTGTGCTCTGGCCGGGCAGCAAATTGCCACAGCTCTGCTTCCATTTGCTGAAAAAGAATCCACTGTCACTCCTGGGGAAGGTTCCAGATAAAAATCCCTGCTCAAATAGTACATAATCTTCCCAGAAAGAGTAAACACTGAGAAATCAGCCGATTCAAATGGGGTGTAATTTTAAGAGAAAAGATTTCTGACATAAAAAACCCCAACAATTTAGATTTATAGGATATGACAGCTAGAAGAATTTTCAGATAGCACTACTTCAATGGTCTTTAACAGTCAGATTTCTGAAGATTCTGGTAACTGAAGTGCAAGGGGGCATGGGGCATGAGGTGAGATGTTTCAAATAATACTGATTTTTTTTTTTGCAACTCTTTTACATGTTGGGTTTTCTGTAAATTTTTATTCATTGAAGATATACTGAGAGAGAGAGAGAAGGCGTAAGAGATGGACTGAGAGAAGGGGCGAACCCGTAATATAATGTCTTGATGTGAAACTTAGAAACACTAGATTCCTTTATCATGAAACATATTAAAGTTAGCTCCACTATGGTGTTTCTAAAAGCCCATAGGATGTTTTGCCCAAACTCCAAAAGATAATTTTTCAGATGTGTGTGTATTTGTATATGTACAGATATACAAAATTTGGCCTCATGCTGTTGAATTTGCATTCATACACAAGATATTGAAGTTATAAGAATATCAGGGACTTTCCCTATAGGTCTCTAGTAATCCTAGAGTTAATATTTGGCCTCGACAATTTGCCTCCCAGATCACGAGCTTCAGCAGGACCCAACGCCATTAGATGTTTAAGGAATTATTGCAGCAGAAAGCCGCTCTAGATCTCTTCTATGAGTCTGTACATTAGAGGGGGCTGGTATTGCAAAGAACCCCCTTTGGAGCAGAGTGCCTATACCGGTGTACACTTTGTCCTTGACCCTGCCAGAGGGAGAGCTTCAAAACGGCACCTGCAGTGAAGAGGCTGTATTTCTCCGGAGGAACATTACCTTAGCTGTGAGATTCTCTTTGACAACCACTGCATAGCCAAGGTTTCCCAGCAGCTCTTGCATCCCTGAAATGTCTATTTCAGCCCCATGTCTCATAGAAAGATGGTCGAATACTTTGTTGCAGATGATGAGAGCCAACCGTGTCCGGCCTTCCTCTTCCATCACTGGATAGATCTGTGTGTAATATAAACAGAGTAAACTGTCTTTTCCCTTATACATATGTATATGTGTGTGTATATACATGTGTGTATACATATAGTCTTTGAACTTACTGATTCATGGCGACCCCATGTGTGTCAGAGGACAGTTACGCTCCATGGGGTTTTCAGTCGCTCATAGTTTCAGAAGCAGATTGACTGATTGTTTCAGAGGAAGATCTCAGGGGATTTAAACTTCTAACTTTCCAGCTAACCGTTGACTGTGTTAACTCTTTGCACTACCCAGGGACCCTTGATGCAAAACAGGTGTTCCTAATCTGAGAAGGGGGTGAATATTATGGAAATTAACCATAGACTCATAGGAGACAGAATGAATGGTCCCAGGCTAAAAACACAGACTACTTTGAGCATTTATTTCAGGAACTTCACTTGGAGGGTAGCAGGGGTCCTCAAACTACGGTCCACAGGCCACATGTGGCCCGCCGAAGACGTTTATCCGGCCCCCCGGGTGTTTTGCCCCATTTGTTTTTTTACTTCAAAATAAGATATGTGCAGTGTGCATAGGCATTTGTTCATAGTTTTTTTTTTTTTAAACTATAGTCCGGCCCTCCAACGGGTCTGAGGGACAGTGAACTAGCCCCCTGTTTAACATGTTTGAGAACATAGAGTTTAGAGTGAAGACGTTTGATGTGAAGAAAACTCAGTAAGATTATGTCCCTTGGTCTCGATGACCTTGAGCATGATCTCAAAGCATTTGCGACAAGAACCGAAAATCTCCAATAATTCCCCAGGTCTCATTTGGGTATACAACCGTGCGTCTCCCGATTCTAAAGCATATCACCTCTTCTCTCTTCACTGTTTGGAAACGACGATGAGGGCAGAGCTTCAACTCATCAATTTCCAGAGGTTCCAAAGAAGCTATTAAAAAAAGAAAAAGAACCTCATTAAACAGCAGCATTCACAGACCTGCCATCCTGCAAATATCTTAGCAATTCTCTCATCCTTGGGACGTGAGTCCCACCAGCAACAGAAAAGCTTACAACAGGCCAACATACTGCTAGCAGTGTTTCTAAAAGAGATGGCCATCTAAGTCATGTGGTAGTTCTTTTTAAATAGCTAAAGATATTAAGTTTACAAATAGTGAGACAAAAACAAACATTGGAATCCTTTTCTTTTTCTGCTTCTTACTGAACACACCCTACATTTTTTATTAGTTTTTGTTGTTGTTGTTAGTGTTCACAAAACTGAGCGAACTTTCAGATCTAACGTGTTGGAACTACATCAACACAGAAGCTAAGATTTGAAAGAGGACCTAATGTTAAGGCCAAAGACCATAGGATGGTTTCTAATAGGATTTCCCTCACGTTAGAGTCACTCATACTGTGGGACACATTTCAAACTCTACATCACCCAGACTAAATTCTTGCGATAAATACTCCGATGACGTCCATGTGTTTAGTTAAGGGTCTTATTTTTTGTCATCATGGTGGTTCATTTAGCTTAGAAAAATCACTTTTCAGGTATTTTAACCCAATTTACAACATTCCTATTCTCTCTGCCACTGACAAAAAGTTACAAGATCCTCAAGCATTCTGCGCATCATCACACACGTGCCTGCTGAATATTGATGCGTGTCCTCCCATGGAGATTTTATAGAAAAAGTCTCATTTCTTTGCTTGTCAAAATCCATGACATCTGAGACTTCATTCAATCTGTCTTCCCTTAAGTCCCAATTGCTTTGTATATGCCCCCATATAAGCACTTATTGCATCTTAATAGTGTTTCTGTCTCCCCGGTGTGATGCAGAATTACTTAAGACCAGGGTCATATATTTCATCTTTGTCTTCTAGGTATCTAGCAAGGTAGCTTAACACAGATAAAAACTTTATAATTGTTGATTGATACATAATATCTTTAAATATTTGAAAATAAATACCAATATTGTCTCTCTCTTTTTTTGTTATGTTTTCCCTTAAGGAAACAAACCTTAAATTCCTTCAAGTAGTGTTTTATGAGAATTATTTTATCTTTTTAAATCACCGAACCCATCAACTCTTCACATCTCTATTTACTCAAGTTTATTTCTTACTATAACAAAAAATGTGCACTTCCTCCTATCTAAGGACACATTTTCTTAAAGATCATTTATTGGGGGCTTTTACATCTCTTACAACAATCCATACATCAACTGTATCAAGCATATTTGTACATCTATTGCCATCATTATTTTCTAAACATTTACTTTCGATTTGAGCCCTAAGGACACATTTTTACACATGTTCAGTCTTTCTTCCTGAGTCATCCACAAGAATTCGCCTTGGCATTCATAGAGCTCTATCTCTTCCACTATCAGTTCATCAGTTTATCTCATACTTCCTTCTCCATTGATACCATCTTCATATAAGCATACCTTATTATCAACTGTCTTTTAAAGACCTTCTCTTATACATATATCTTTTGAAGCTATTTTTTTCTCGCTTTCCTTCTTTGCACAAATACTTGGAGGTATTGCATAGTTTTACTCTATTTTTAAGACTTTTATTTATTTTTTCTTGCATGCAATCCATTTGGTGTCTATTCTTAGCACTTAAATAAAATATTTATTATCAATTTAATTACTGGTTATGTGTTGCTTTCTCAGCACTTAACTGGTGGAATATATCCTTTTTCTTGAAAACTGATCCCTAGGCTTCTGTAACACAGCATTTTCCAGTTTTTATTCAACAGCCAAGTGACACAAACAGGTGCTTGATTGCTAACTGAAAGACTGCCAGTTCAAATACATCCAACAGATTCTAATAGAGAAAGATCTTCGTGAATTGGTTCCATAAAGATTACAACCACGCATATCCCACCAAATATTCTACTCTATCACAGGGAGTCACAATGAGTTCAAAACAACTCTATGGTACATAGCAATCACAATTCTTATATCACTTGTCTGACTTGGTTGGTTTTCCCTCTTTCACACTTCCAAATGTTAGATGGAGCTATGCTGCGCCTTTCTTTACTCTAACACACCATCTCCCTAATGACTTCTTCCAGTCTCATTATCTTAAATACTGTTTCTATTACCTTAACTGCTGAATACCAACATTCATTTCCAGACTTCATCTCTCTCTTTGCTACTCACTTGAACACCTCTGCCGAATATAAATGCTGTGTCAACCTTCATAAGTACAAGCTATAATTCTTGGTGTTTACCCGCTTCTATACCTGCACCCCCACCCCGAATACTACAGTCTGTTCCCCGTCTCAGTAAATGAAACCACCAGATATCCGGTTGTCAAGACGAACCTAAAATTTAAGGGTTTTTTTCCTTTCTCCCTTTTAAATCCCACATCCAATCCATCAGTTACTTTCTGTTAAATCTATTTTCTAATTAGCTCCCCAAATTAACCACATCTTATAAATCCCATTGCTAAAATAATAGTCTAAAACTATCATTCCATAAGAGAAATGCTTAAGAAGCTTTAAATTGACCATTTTGATTCCATGTTTATCTGTCACCACTCTGCTTTAAATATTTTATATGTTTCTTTTGAAAATGAAACCCAAAGTTATTTCCTCTGACACTACATGCTGCTGTCCCTGTCTAACTCTGGCAGCTTCTTCTAACACACTCCCCATAATACCTATTCTGCAGACTGATTGCCCTTCGCGATGAGCCTCTCACAAGAAAAATTTAATCCTGTGTAGCACTTCCTTTCTTGTGGGCTGCTTTTACCTTAGAGGTGGGTATTACAGTCTCTCCATTATTAGATATATATACATATATATATGGAAATATCACCTCAACAGAAAAATAACTTACTGGATCACGCTAGCTCACATACCTCCTACCACCCAAATTCACCTCTCCAGTTCTATGCCATAATCTCTCTTCTCTTGTAAATTCTCTGAAATTATACTACTTTCTTTTTTATATTTTAATGTCTACCCTTACTATAGTTTAAACTTCATGAGTGTAAGATCTTTATCGTGTTTTTTTTTTTGCTTTGAGCCTTGCAACTAGAATAGCATTTGCAGAACTAATAAAATAATTACCAATGATTACAAGGTTTTTCTTTATTCATAAAATATCCCCCAAACTTCTAAAAAGATGGTACTTGGGAAAGAACATATTCTATGTCTATCACTCCCTCTGGGGAGCCACTCTAACTCTTCCGTGCGGGCAGAAAACCCTTCCCCGTTGCTTTGGTGGTGACCTTGTCTGGGTGACTCATACCGAGGTGTTCTTTCTTGTCGTTCCTTTTTTAAATGGTCTGTCTGATTTTCTTAGCCACATCTTTTTCCTGTTTTCGTTTTTTGTTTGCAATGAGTAGTTTCTTATCTCTTTAGTGTTTCATGAAGTCTTTATCAGACTTAGCTTACGTGATGCTATTGGGTGTCCAGGAATGAGTATTACCTGTGACAGGTGGACGTGATGCCTGAGCCAATTCCTCATTCTCATTAGTTTCATGATCGCTTTCATTTGGGGATTCTGAGAATAATTAAAAGACAGAGGTATAAGTTCTAACATTACTTTGAGAGATCTTTGCAGAGTCAAAGTTGAGAGAAAATTCAGATTTTTTTTGAATCTAAATCCTGTGGCCATTTTGCTCTAACATAGGACTTCTACTGAATTATTTCATCCCAATGCACTGGCCATGGGGTTTATTGGAGGGAGACCTGATGCCTGGGCTGGCCCAGCATTTTCCTCCTGTTCATTATCTTCATTTTTGGCTTAATGTCCTGAGGCAGAATGAGCAAAAGATTGAGAACATATAATTTAATCCAAATAAGCCTTACAAAGGCCAACACAGACTGAGCACCCAGGCACCATGTGTCTTATTTGGAGCACATTTTCATGACATCCCACACTGAAGAATTTCCACTGTGATCTGGGATTTGGAGATAATTACCTGTAGACGAGGACGATGACTCAGTGTTCTCAGTTTCAGCATCATCACTTTCGGAACGAGATTCTGGAATAACATGGAAAACAGATTGTTAGCATAACTAGGTGTCTGGCCCCTCCTGTGCACTTCCATGTTTTTCCCATGCAGTGATAAGTAAATGGGCATGCTATCATTCGCTTCTTAAGATTTCTCCTATTCTTTAAGCTTCCAGCTGGTTTTGGAGGGTAGAAACCTCTGCCAAGTGAAGAAGGTGGCAGGGTTTTCATGAAAAGAAGAACTGTTTGTCACCCTGCTTACATAATTCATGGACTAAAAAAATACTGAATCAAGGCTTTCATTTCCTGCTGTTGAGGAAAATCTACCCTTGTATATTCAAGTGAGATAGTTTGTTGCTTTTTTTTTTCAAAGAGAGAAAGAATTCCAGAAGAATATTCCAAGAATCAGGAATATACTTATTCATGTATATATTGTAGGCTAGCGCAGAGTTGACATACTATGGCCTGTTTTTGTAAATAAAGTTGGAACACCTGTTTTTGTAAATAAAGTTGTAAATAAAGGTATGTGGAACATACCTATGCTCATTTATGCATATGTCACCTATGACTGCTTTGATACTCTACAGCCAATATTGAGTCATCGTGAAAGATACCATAGGATCCACAACTCTATCACATTCACTATCTGGCTTTTCACAGAAAATGTGCTGACTGAGCCATAACCTAGAGAGAGAGAAAAATATATGCTTCATTAATTTTCAAATCTTCTCAGTCCTCCCCTAACTTTCAGATATCTAAATTTCCAGTAATTTATCTCAGAGCTAAGCCATCGAGCTAAGGAACCCTGGGCTGCTAAGTTCACGTTCAGTGGTTCAAACATACCAGTTTCTCCAAGGGAGGAAGATGAGACTGTTTGCTCCCACCAAGATTTGCAGTCTTAGAAATCCTACATAGGCTCACTGTGAGTTGGAATGGACTCAATGTCAATAAAGTGGGTAAGTCATAGCTAGAAAGGAGGTGATTGATCCTGCCCTATTGAGCAGTCTGTATCTGGGAATAACTTTACAATCCATATTGCACAGCCACAGTAGTCTATGCTAACTAATGACTACCATTGCGATCAGCACCTCTCCAGTAACACTTGTTCACTTAGGCCACGTTTACCTATTGTGTACCTATTGTGTATCAGACACTGGTTCTTAGAATTTGGAATCTTTCCATGAACAAACAGAAAAAATATCTGCCTCAAGGAGATTCGACATTTTCAGGAGTAGACGTGACATAATAAGTGCATGTTTGTGAAGGAAAAAAGAGATTATGCAGAGTATAAAGCCATTGGAAGTGTTCAGAACGGGAATGGGGCCCTCAGGGAATTCTGTAGTATTAAACAGGGGAGGGCAGCAGGCCCAGGTAGAGCTGAAGAAATGAGTAGCTTGTACTCACATGCAAAGATGAGAAATAAGGGAGCCATCCAGCTACGCAGATGGACGATAGAGAAGAACAAGTGAATAGTCCTTCAGCTCAAGCTACTCACTTAAACTCAGCTGTTTATTTGGTTTCCAGAAGCGGTCCACAAAGAGTTGGCCTGCCTTTTGGGTTTTTTCGGTAACATCTGTAACCAGAGTTTCAGTCCTTTTTACAATCGTGTTAATGCAATCCCCCAATTTGCTTAACTCTTCTCCATTTAACACATCCTTTTCCACCAAATCATCAAAAAAGCCATCAAGCATGTTCTTTGTGATTTTCTTTACAATCCTGACAGGATCCTCTTTGGGTGATTGCCGACCTGCGAAAACAGAACCACAGTTGATATTGTCAGTGCTTAAGGTGTGTGTGTGTGTGTGTGTGTGTGTGTGTGTGTGTGTGTGTGAGAGAGAGAGAGAGAGAGAGAGAGAGAGAGAGACTGACTGACTTAAGGGAGCCAGGGCCAGAAGTAGAGAAACATTGATCATATTCCAATCGCTTCTTTTTTACATGAGGGGAAAACTAAAGTTGAGAGAAGTGAGACAAACTTCTGTAAGGAACATTGTGACAGCTGCCAATTTTATTAATAACTAATTTAGAAAATGCATGGTAGCCAAGGTGTTCAGCAGCATAGCCCAGAGGGCTCATGTCTGTGAAAGGATGGATTTTTGTCTCTACTCCAGGAGGAACTGCACGCTGAGCCTTGGGGAGAGCGCACGCACGGGCCGCTCCTTTGCTCTCCACTGGAAACTCAGGCCTGGAGAGCAGAGAAACATGGGGGAAATGAAAGTGAGGCTGAGCAACGGTCTCTCAGGCTCGTGTCTCTGCCAGATTAGAGGGTTAGCTTTTTAGAATCATTTTAAAAACGAGTTAGAATTTAAGATCAGTAAGAGTGAAAAAGAGAGCGCTTGAAATCATTTGCAATGGGTTAGAACACAGATCTAGATTTTTAAAATTGCACTTTGCTTTCTTTCTAGAATACGTACCATATAAACTAAAATTCTTCCTTAGAACACTCAGTGCTGCCCCTCTGCACACCCTACTTCTCTCCAGGCCCAGAGTAAAACTGGGTCTGCTGAGTCCCCTCATATACCTCCTCCTCCTTTCCCCAGAGCTGTAGCGCACCCCAAAACACAGCCAGAAACAACAGAAAAAACAGACTCACTCACCAGCCATGGCCGCTCCGGCTCCTGAACAAGAAAGGCAGTAAAAACGAAAGCACTTTTGAATCATCTTTCTTTTTTTTCCCTTTCCCTGGGAGGAACTGCGTGTTGCTCTTTCCTAAAGGGGACATTGCAGTTTATCAAATGTCACTGTTCGCTGCCAAGATAAACGTAACCTTTGACTGCTTGAGAATGTTGCTTATTTCAACTAGGCAAACATAAAAAATAAAAATAAAAAGAAGCCACTTTTGCTTTTTGTGTTTTATTTGGTGTAAAAGTTCCCAGAATAAAAACACACACGAAAGCACACACACAATCTAAGTGATCTGTTTTTCAGCATTAAAAAAAAAAATCTCTAAATCAAAGTCAACCTCTCTTGACTGTGTGTGCCACGCTCAGGTTTTAATGGCAGGGAGTTCTCC
>NW_022111321.1:14219435-14221018 GCF_000313985.2 Echinops telfairi
AGGTCACAGCCTGATGGTACCTCCCTGTGGGTGGAGCCCTCCCATAAGCAGGGTCCTAGGAATCCCTCCCTCTCTCTCTGCCTTCACCTTCCTGCTGTTGAGATATGCTGTGACCTGCAGGATCCCTGGAGATGTGTCCCCCGGCCATTGGATCCATAGAACTTGGCACCCACCGCCAGGTGATATTCCTACATCCTGCATCATTGTATGTGGCTGTGTGCGTCTGAAGAGGGACTTACGGACTAGTATCAGATATATGGACTTGGGTTGGCCTGGGCTGGGATGTTTTCTTGATATATAACTTCTTGTTATAAAGCTCTTCCTTAGACATAGATGAGTATTCCTGGATTTGAATCCACTCCAGAGAACATTCTGGAGTTACAGTTTTGGAAAGTCAGCACTAGAATCACTATGGAACAATTATACTCTTGGCACATACGGGGGTTCCACGAGGCCTCATGGACTCAACAGCAACTGCTTGGTTGGCTGCGGGAAGATAAGAGACAGCACATGGAGGACTACCTAGTTGTCCAGTCAGGATCACCCTACACCAGCTGTATGCCAGATGGTCTCCAAACAGATGAGTCATTCTAGAAAATTAGTACCTGCTAACAACCTTAGATTCATCAGTGATCCTGGCCAAGAAAGAAGAACCTAGCTAGTGATTAAGCTACTGAGTTTTGAGATGCTGCAGTGCTGGTGAGGTTATCCGTAGTTTGTTCTGATCCACATAATCGAATACCATGACATAGTCAATAAATACAAGTAAACATCTTGCTGACATTCTCTGCTTTGAGCCAAGGTCCGGCTGACGTCAGCAATGATCTCCCTCGTTCCAGAGCTTCTGACTTCAGCTGGAACCTCTCACAGCTCCCTGTTGATGTCTTGCTGCAATCATTTTTGGATGATCTGCAGTAACATGTTTACTTACAGGTGGTACCACAGATATTATTCTATAATTTGAGTATTCTGTTGTGTCACTTTTGTTTGGAATGGGTACAAATATGGGTCTCTTCCAGTTAAATGGTCAAATGTCTGTGTTCGAAGTTTCCTGGAGTAGACAAGTAAGTGCCTTCCAGTGTTTCATCAGCTTGTTGAAACATTTAATTGGTATTTCATTAATTCCTGGAGCCTTGTTACAGCATTCAGGGTAGCTTGAACTTCTTCCTTCAGTAATGGTGGTGCTTGCTCACATACTACCTCCTGATATGGTGAAATGTGAACTAGCCAGTGCTATAACTAGAGTTATAACTGCAGCTCTGTAACCATATGTGGCTATTTTGGTATGTATGTGTGGCTCTGAAGGAAAAGTGAAACATTTAAAAGATATTATTCAGATCATGGTGATTTCATGTGTTTGTAAAAAATACAGTTGTGACTCTCATATCATTTTTAAATTGTGAGAGAAAGGATTGGCTCTTCCATATCAAAAGTTGGCCAACCCTGGATAGGCTTTTAGAAATTGTGTAAATGAACCATTGTTTCTATGAACTGCAATACACGAATTATTGACTTGTATATAGTAAACTCTCAGCTGGACACTATTTACATAAATAGTGGGGGTTGATGACAGCACAAAACTT
>NW_022111321.1:14221578-14233151 GCF_000313985.2 Echinops telfairi
GGGTCTTAAAGGCTTGAAGATAAACAAGTGGCCATCTAGCTCAGAAGCAACAAAGCCCACATTGAAGAACACATCAGCTTGTGTGACCACGAGGTGTCATGGGAATCAGGAATCGGGCATCAAAAAACAAAAAAGCATATCATTGTAAATGAGGGTGAGTGCAGACTGGAGACCCAAAGCCCATCCTTAGGCAACTGGACACCACCTTACTGAAGGTTTGCGGGAAGGAGATGAGCCAGTAAAGGTGTAGGGAAGTAACGATGAAACATGCAACTTTCCTCTAGTTCTCAAATGCTTCCTCCCCACCACTATCATGATCCCAATTCTATCTCACAAATCTGGCTAGACCAGAGGATGTACATTGGTACAGATTGGAATTGGAAACACAGGGAATCCAGAGCGGATGACCCCTTCAGCACCAGTGGTGATAGTGGCCATAACTGGAGGGTGGGGGGAAGGTGGGGTTGAAAGGAGGAACCGATTACAAGGATCTACATATAACCTCCTCCCTGGGGGGTGAACAACAGAAAAGTGGGTGAAGGGAGACGTCAGACAGTGTAAGATCTGACAAAATAATAATAATTTATGAAATATGAAGGGTTCATGAGGGAGGGGGCGGGGGGAACAAGGGGGAAAAATAAAGAGTTGATATTAAGGCCTCAAGTAGAAAGCAAATGTTTTGAGAATGATGATGGTAACAAATGTACAAATGTGCTTTACACAATGGATGTATATATGGATTGTGAAAAGAATTGTATGAGCCCCAATAAAATGATTTTTTTAAAAAAAGAAGGCTATAGACTTTATCAGGTTAATGGTTTCTGTATTATTCCAATGTTGCTGATAGGTTTTAATAAAAAGATATTTTTAGATTAAAAATTACTTCAGTTTACATTTTTCTAAGGGTTTTATTCTCTTTATCATGAATAATTTCAGCATATTATTAAATACTTTTAGAACCTTCTTAAAATAATCACAACCACTTCTAATTTATAATTTTGAGGAGTTCCATCATAACTTGTTATTATAAAACTGAAATTTTATTCTCAGACTATTAATACTTGACCAAAATATTAAAATTGTTTTATACACAGGTGATTTTGGCTTGCTAACATATTATTTAGTGTTACATTTGTATTACTTTGCTCTAAGTCTGTTTTTCCTAAATTTTCCTCCACTTCCTTAGTTTTTGCCAATTTTATATCAGTACTATAAAACTTCTGATTTCTTTTTACATTCTTTGAAAATCTTTATATAAGGGTTCTCAGGTTCTTATGAGGATTATGAAATATTCTTTACAACCATTTGGACATGGTAAATATTATGGGTTGATTTGATAAAAATGAAAAAATATTCATTTAAAATGTAATGATCAATTTAAACTTTAGCTTTTTTACTTTTTCATACTACTTTTGTTCATCTTATTTTCTAGATATTTTGCCACATATTTCATCATGTCATGTATGGCATTCTTGTATTTAATAAAGTGTGCTAATTCTAATTTTTTCATAATTGATTTTACAGAATGTCAGTGCATTTATCTAATGTCTATTATTTGAATTCTTCTATTATATTATTGGTTGAGTATTTTTTGTACTTTAAGTTGAATTATTTCATACATTTATTTAATTATTGTCTATCTACATACATATATGTCTTTCTGTATGTTTGTGGATGCATAAAGACACACACAAACCCATGAAGGAGCTTTAAAATGTTTGTGGAATAATTCCAGTATCTTTTCATTTCATTTTTACAAAAACTCTTTTGCAACCCCCTCCTTTGTGTGTGTGTGTGTGTGTGTGTGTGTGTGTGTGTGTGTAAGGGATAGTATTAGAGCTTAAATTCTATGTACTTGATTTGTATAAGATTATAGACGACAATGAAAGCTCAAAATCCATCTGAGTGAATTAAATGTCCACTGAATTCCTTCTGACCATTAACCAGCATACACTTGAAAGTAAATTACCTCCACTCTCTCCATCTAGCCTAATGAGGGGCATTCTCTCCTAAGGGTCTGCGTAAGTGATTCCTGGATGTAAACTGCTACATGGAGTTCAACGGTCTTGACTCATTCCCTGATTGTCTTGGTTGGAAGGTCATGGGCTAATCTTGTAAACACATCTGTCTAAGTGCCCCAATCATCATAGTCTCCTTCTGTTTCTGTAGTCCCACCTGGAACTCTGATGTCTTCATCTCCGTCAGTCATGCTTTCATGACAGTTTTCTTGGCCCTAAACGTCCTTTGGAAACCTCTTTATCTCAGCAAATTCTTAGACATTATTTGTACCTCATACTACAGACCTCCCTCATCTTAATGATGTGTCTTTGTCTTTGACTTGCTTAAAACAAAGTTCTCTCATTAAATTATTTTTGCATAAATTATGTTTTCTAAAGCTTATGGAAAATAAAATTATAGATGCTGAAATTTTACTACAAAATTTGAAACCTCTTGAATGTATATCCATATGTTATTAATGTGAATATATACAGTAAAAAATACCTTTATTTATAAAACACATGGTCACACCTATTATTAGATAAGAAATGTGTTTTAAAATTTTAAAAATACTCTGAGGAAAATCTTTCAGATATAAGTCAGCGAGATGATGAAACAGACTTAATGCAGTGATGCACATGATAAGCACCTTTTGCACCTGAAAACACAGCCAGAAAGAAGACTCTCTTCACCTCTGATGTCATGGCAAGTCCAACACCTGGAAAATGACCACATGGCTATAATCCAGGTAGGGTTTATCTGGTGAAAAAAGTGTAACCAAAGGTGCACTGTAGCCTCGTGAAGCTGGAACCTTAACTCCTGTGTGCCAATGTCAAAGCCATTCATTGAGCCTGAAGAGTTACAGCAGACTTTTGACAGCTATTCAACATTGGCAGTAAAACCTGAAATCAGCATACAAGACACCACCGTCCAGTAGTCAACACACTGAAAACAGTACTCAGAATAGCACAGAAGTACAGGAAGAACAAATAAACCAATAAAACCACACACACACACACAACAAAAGCAAAACACACACACAGTAAAATGATAACAGCAACCCATACATACCAATATGGAAACTGAATATTAATGGATTATATGCATCAATCAAGAGACAGAGAGGAGCAGACTGGGCAGGAAAACAAGACTCATCAATATGTTGTCTACAAGAAACACACCTTAGAAAGAAGACAGAAATTGACTAAGCAATTAATGGAAGGAGAACATTTTACCAATATATAAAATTAGAAATCAACAATAGAAAGAGAAAAAGCAAAAAATTAAATGCATGGAAAGTAAACAACATAATACTTAAACAACTAGGTAACAGATGAAATGAAGGGTGAAACTTAAAATTCCTTGGAACAAATGAGAACAAACACAATAAACAAAACCTTTGGGACACAGCAAAAGCAGTCATCAGGGGGCAATTCATAGCAATTAACACACATGTGAAAAGAGAGGAGGAAACCAAAGTCCGCACCTTAGTCCAGCATCTACAACAGCTAAAAGATGAGCAACATCATAACCTCCAACCTCCCAGAGAGAAGAAATCATATCTTTTAGAGCAGAAATAGTGGATTTGAAAACAGGAAAATAACAGATAAAACTCAAACGAAAAGTTAGTTCTTTGACAACAGTGACTGAAGCATATCATCTGAAGCTGAAGGAAGGAGTAGTAGCAGAGGCTAAATGGAGAGATTCTGGTGTGCAGAGGCCATGGGTGACAGTGGGAGCCCAAAATACATTTGTGAGATCTCCAGAGAAATAAGCCCCTGGTGGTTTCTCCATATCCAGAATAGAGGGCTGGGAGGAAACTGGTTGCTAAAGAGAGCGCGTTGCAGAGAAGACCGGAGAAGAGCAACAGGAGCAATCTGACTTGAATGCTTAAAATCCTGTCAGCTGATTTCCCCTCTGATGTATCTTGGGCCTGATCGATTTTTCGACCTTTTCTACATATTTTCGCTTTTCGTTTGTTCATTTTGGGGTTTATCTCAGATGTATTTTGTCATTGGGGGTGACCTTCTTGGATTTTTGTTATATGTTTATCTGTTTTCCAGTATATGAAACCCAGGATTGATGAACATACACACAATGGTTTCTGGGGACAAGGGTGGTGGTGGGAAGGGGGGACAGGGGACTAAAAGGGAGCTGATGTCAAGGAGTTCAAGAAGGAAGAGAATGTTTTGAAACTGATTGTGGAAGCACTTGTACAATACTGCTTGATATGATTGATCTACGAATCACTATATCTGTATTAGTTGGCTTTGCGGGGATAAAAGATGTTAGTTTTTTGAAAGGATAAACAAAATTGAAAAACCACAAACTTACTAAAGGAACAGAAAGGGATAAGGCATCCATCAGGAATTAGAGATGAAAAGTGTGACTCACAGCAGAGCCAAAGGAAACAACCCTTTACTGCACAGGACAGTGGTTCTCAACCCCCTCATGCCGCGATCCTTTCAGACAAGTCCTCATGTGGTGGGGACCCCCAACCATCACATTGTTTTCGTGGCTACTTCATCACTGTCACTTTGCTACTATTGTGAATCGTAATGTAAATATCTGATATGCAGGATGTCTTTTCATTGCTACAAATTGAACATAATTAAAGCATAGTGATTAATCACAAAACAATATGTAATTATATATTGTGAAATATTTATTTCTAGTTACAAATAAATGAAATTTTGTCTTGAAGCATGGTATAGCATGGGTAGCAGTCTTCACGCTGGGTACTCATGTGGGCATATCTGTATATGGGCGGACCTGCCTGGAGATGGATAGAGGAGCGGTGTCTCGGTTCCTAAGACCATCGGAAATATGTGTTTCCCGATGGTCCTAGGCGACACCTGTGAAAGGGGTGTTCGAACCCCGAAGGGCCCGCGACCCACAGGTTGAGAACTGCTGGCAGAGGGTGTCAGCGGCTGTAAATCTTTACGGGAAAAATAAATAAATAAATAAAAATCTTTACGGGAGCAGAAACCTCATTGTCCTGCCGATATTGCCGCCACAGCTTAATAAATACATGATGGATAGAGAGATACAGAGATATAGTTTTCAACTATTCTGAAATTAGGAAAAGGCTCTATATTACTTAGGTTTCTGATTTCTTTACTCAGTCATAAATGTGATCTGTGTAAGATGTGATTTTGGATGTTTTGTGATGTGACTCATGTTTCCATGGAGTCCAGCTTAGCCCAGATTTATAAACATGGGGTTTTCCAGTGTTATTTAACATTACAGCTCTTTCCGTCCATCTGCTTGGCTTCCTAGAAACAATGTAGGCTGGAGGTAAAGACCCAGTGACCGCCGTGTTCAATCCAGTGTGATCGCTGTGGACTTGGAGGGAGGGAGGGAGTTATCGTCTGCATAGTCTTGTCTTGTTTTGATGTTTTACGTCATCGTTTTCCTATTAATAGTAATTACTTCATTGAGTTGTTTAAACTAGTTGAATAGATATAAAACCCCTAACATTGTTCTTGAGAAACTGTAAATCTCTATTTTATGGCTTGAAAAAGTTCATGATGTGGGCTGGACCTGATCTGGTTTCTAAAATTTTCTGTGGTTTTGGGTTTGAACTGTTTTCTTCATTTTTGTTTGCTCTTTTTAGAGTGTATCTCAAAGGTGTTCATGTCAGTGGATCTCACCCTCTGAAGCTGTGTTACATGCTTTTCTGTTTTTTGGTATATGAAATCCAAGTTTGGCGCACCTATAGGGGAAGCAAGTAGAATAAGGGAATCAGGGGCACTGTGGGGTGGGGGTATGGTAAGAAAAGACACTGTCAAAGAGCCCATGGACAAAAGGAATTTGGGGAACCTGATTGTGGTAGCAATTGTACATTCTGCTTGATGTGATTGAAATATGAAATGATATATGTACTAAACTCTAACTAATAATAAAACCCAAAACATTGAATTGTAATTTTTTTACAAACTTTTAAACCCCTGTTCTCTTCAGGGAAAGTGAATGATTTGGACAGCCTGACACAAGTAAGCAAATTGAGACCTGGTCAGACAGGTGAGAGAGAATATGGTGGGATTGTAGTTAAGCATTTGGCTGCTAACCTCCAAGTCACTAGTTCAAAACCACCAGTCACTCCCAGAAAACAAAACAAAACAAAAAGAACGAAGAGGCTGTTCACTCCCATGAAGTGTTACAGTCTCAGAAACCCACAAGTGCAGCTTTAACTTGTCCTACAAGTAGGATATAAATCAGAATTAACTGGATGTTAATGAATTTGTCCACTAGATGTTAGTGAATTTGTCTACCATTTGTCTGTCAGTTTGTGGTATTGTGGTGGGTTGTGTGTAGCTGTGATTCTGGAAGCGATGTCACTGGTATTTCAAATGCCAGCAGGGTCACCCGAAGTGA
The DNA here is from genome assembly GCF_000313985.2 of Echinops telfairi. Classification (NCBI taxonomy): domain Eukaryota; kingdom Metazoa; phylum Chordata; class Mammalia; order Afrosoricida; family Tenrecidae; genus Echinops; species Echinops telfairi. The sequence continues at coordinate 14,227,954 of NW_022111321.1, forward strand.
GCAGGTTTCAGCAAATTTCCTAGACTGAGAGCAGACAAGAAGGACTGGGATGCTGAAACCTTATGCAGAGTTTTAGAACATCGTCAGCTACCGAAGACCTATGGAATGTAGCATGACCCTTTCAGAGATGGGGCCTGGCTCGAAAGGCACTTGAAATGTCACTGCACAGGATCTGCTTTCTCCAAGCAGAGTCGACCACGATGAGGGCTGTGAAGTCAAGCCTGGGGGAGTGGAGCCTTCAGGATCTCTATTTCCTGATGGCGCACAAAGCAAGGTAAGAAGAAGCAGTTACAAAGTTCACTGATAATTAGAACTTGGAATGTACCAAATTGGTACTTTTAGGTCCCACAAGTTGGTTCCTGCTCATAGCAACCATATGCACAACGGTCCTGTCCCATTCTCATAATTGTTTTCCTGCGGCTATTGTTGCAGCCAGAATGTCAGCCTCTTGGAAGGTCTCCTAGTTTTTCGCTGTCCCTCTACTTTAGCAAACACGATGTCCTTCTCCAGGGATGGGTCTCTGCTAACAATAAGGCCAAAGTACGTAAGATAAAGTCTTGCCATCCTTACGACTAGGAAGCCTGCTGGTCATCCTTCTTCCACGACAGATTGCCTCTCTGACCTTGTTTAAATGTTCTTCAGTTTTATCTTGAAGCTGAAACTGTTTTGAAACCTATTTGCTTTGGGTGAACTGACTGGCATTTGAAATACCACTGACATGACTTCCAGCATCAAAGCAAAACACGAGTCACCACCGTATTACAAACTTACAGACAAGTGGTGGTTGATAAAAATGTAGTCTGTTCCATAGTCAGTCCCAGCCTGGTTTTAACTGCTGATATTGAGTTTCTCCATCATCCCTTCCCCCAAATATAACGAATTTGATTTCAGTGTATTACATTTGGAGAAATCCATGTATAGTTGACTTCTGTCTTGCTGCAAAAAAAGGTCTTTGCTAAGAACATGTTACTGGTTTTGCAAAATTTTATTATGCTATCCACAGCTTTATTTCTATAACTAAGTCCCGATTTTCCAACAACTCTTCCTTCCTTTTTGTTTCCAACTTTTGCACCTAATTTTCCAGTGCTTACTAATGCATCTTGATTGCATATTTGATCAATTTCAGACTGAAGTCATTGGTATATTTTTCAATTTCCTCATCACTAGCTTTTGTGGTTGGGGCAAAATAGTTGTATTGACTGAATTTCTTTGAGGGAAAGTATATGTACATATATATTCCTATTACAGATAGCATTGTATTTCAAGATTGATTTTGCAGTGCCTCGGATACTACTCTCTACCTGTTCCATTTCATTTGGATGACTTGTAACTCTGTTGCATTCATACTTCACCCATTCCATATTCCAATCATTGGCAGACCTTGAGTCATACCCCATTAACAAATGAAGATCCAGGCCGTACTCAGCTCACGCCATCATGGTTCACTCCAATCTGAGAAAGCAGCTCCTTAGCTACATTTTGAGTGGCTTCCAACCTAAAGAGCCCATCGTCCAGCACTATCTCTGACAATGGTTTGCTACCATTCATTAGGCTTCCGGTCTCTAACTGTGTTTTAAAGGTATGCCTAAGGTTTTCAGTTGCCCCTCCTCCCAAGTGGGGAACCAATTTCACATTCATTGTCTCTTCTTAGTCTGAACGCTCTGCTGAAATCTGTTCGCTTTGGGTGACCCTGCTGGCATTTGAAATACCAGTTACATAGCTTCCAGCATCATAGCAACACATCAGTCACCACAGTATGACAAAATGACAGACAAGTAGTTGTAGTTAAAATATAGGTAAGTAATAACATCTAAGTTATTGCACAAGACATCTAAGTTATTTTAGATATGGCAAGGGTTTGCTAAATAATAAAAATATTTTCCAGATGTTGATATGTTCAGGTATCTGAAAATAATATAGTTGACAAAAATAATAAGTAACTTGTTAAAAGAATTCTATATATGAGTGATTTCCCAATATCATACGTTTATATTTTTTAAGTTTATTGTAGACCAATCTGTCATATATAATATTGAGTAAATAGCTCTTGTCTCTGGGATGATGCCATCTATTCCCTTTCTTTTGCTAGTAAAACTCATGGGTGATTCTCTTCAAGCAGCAAAAGACAGATGTTATCTAAGCCATGAAATTAGAAAATCCAGCTAGATTCCTGCAATTCATTTTCTCTACCCAACTATTCTGACTGAAATTCTATTCTCTTTTGCTGTCTCTCTATACATATATAGAGAATTATGCTGTGTTTATTATTTTAGAGATATTTTCATTTATACCACCAAGAGATCATTTCACCCACTGCTCTGTTTGGCAGCCAACCTCTTACCACTCTCTTCAGCAATGGTGAGGTGGAAACCTTTCTCACGGGGAAAATAAATCCATGGTGTGCTATCTTTTTCAATAACGAAAATGTTGGAAAGCCAGGTGACAAAGCTATTGTCATCAGCATCTTTCATATGGACCACATCCAAAGAGGGAGGATGTTTCTCTCTACTAGTGATCACACCCCTTCTTCCCAGATTAGCACCTCCACTCACCGTACACATATTACCAGTGTTGAACTTGATGAGATCAGGAATTTTTCCAGTCTCCAAATCAACTTGAATGGTGTCATTAACCTAGATGAGGGGATCAGAATAGCCAATGATGTGAACATTATTAGTCACCAAGTGAGGCATTCCTTTTGTTCCCACAAAGACTTTTCTTTCTTTGTACAATGTGTACTTCTCCTTCTCAGGTATAATATGATGAACAGCAAAGTGTCCCTGGGTGTCACAGATCAGACAGAAATCTCTCCAATCTTGTTAATGTTGATGGTAATCAATAAAGCCAGCAGGATAGGTAATATCAGTTTGGACCTTTCCATCAATCATAATGAACCACTGCATGCAAATATATTTTAAAGCTTCATCACAAGTTAGATCATACTTCAGTCTAGTTCTTAAGAAAACAGTCAGTGGGAGACATTCTCTCAGCTGTCAGGAACCAGTTCATGGATGAGGAACAATCCCACCAGTCAGTGTTCCTAGGATCCAATTCTCTGGAGCAGCTAAGCACGTAGGATGCTTTTTGGGACTACAAGCCATGGCTATACTGAATAAAAGTAAAATTTGTATAAATTTATCATTTTAAAAATATTTTTATCTTTGTATAGGGAACAAAAAAGAAAGCTATAGCTATTTTGCTTTATTATTTATTGAAAAACAACAACAACAAAATTAACATCTGTAGAGTGAAGGTGCTTCCAGGAATGTCTAAGGAATGAAGTGAATGAGACCCAAGCATCCAAGTCCAGCAGGAGTGAGACCAAGCTATGAACAGACGTTGATGGACACTGAGGACCGGGCAGGTTTCTTCCATCCTGCAACACTTGGCAAAGATGATCATTCGTAGCTCAACTATACTAAGACATATTCCAGAAAGATCATTCTAGATATTGTAGTTCATCTTAAACCTGGTAATAAATAAAACGGCATTATACAAAATCACCATGAGCTTCTTATGAAACATGCTTTCCCCTCATTGTGCTTATTGTTCAGAAGCGGAATTGATTCTTCTTCACGGATGAAAGGCAACTGGGGGGAAAAAAGCTGATTTCCCCATGATTCCTGCAGAAGAAAGAAAGTACTGAAGGTAAAGATTGTTGACTTTTTTTCAGCATTCAACCAATCGTTCATCATAATTCTTCTTTTCCATATGATCATGCCACCCCCTCATATTCTTGTTACAACTGTGACCCCCTGGACTGTAGTCAACAGAGCAGTTCAGATGATCTTTGTAAAACTTAAAGTAGATTATCTCACAACTCTGTTCAAGGAACTTTTATTTTGAGAGAGATAATGGTTTCCTATCTCACTTAAAAATTTCAGAAGGGTTTCAGGAGCTCAGTAAAGTCCATCTCCTTTGACCTCTCTCCTCCTTCCTGAATGTACCAAATACCATATTCCCATTCCATTCTTCTTCCTGCCACACGGTACTTTTGCTGTTCCTTAAATAGGTCAATTTAGGACATTCATGTTTATTGCTTCCTATGGCAGGACACTTTTCCAACCTGAAACAGGAAGTTCACTCTTTCATCTTGTCTAAACTTTCATTTCATTTCATTATTTCAAAGAAGTATTTCCTGAATAATCAATCAATAGCAGGGTATCAAGGAGTCCTGATGGTTGGTATAGTGAACTATGGCTTGAACTGCTAATTACAAGGTCAGCAGTTTGAACTCACCAGGTGCTCAACAGGAAGATGAGGCTGTTTACTCCCATAAAAGGCATTTCTACTCTGTTCTGTAGGTAGCTGTGAGTAAGAATGGACTCGATGGGTGTGAGCAACACATCATCATTCACCCTGTCTTTTTAGTCTACACTACATTTCTTCTTAGCTCTCGGGACCTCTAACATATATTCACTTGTGTATTTCCTTAGAATAGGTTTTCATTCATTAGGGTATAATATTTATGAAATCCAAGACTCCGTTTATTTTGATTATTTTTATATTCCAAACACCTAGAACAGAAGCTGATGTATGCTAAATGTTAGTTAAAGTACAAATTCAATGGCTATATACGGTATTGTTGAGTAAACTAGATAGCAAAATCCACTTTTTCTGAGCTGTCTATGTAATTGCATTGTTGGGTGTCAAAAACTAGGAGTAGGAGATGATATGGGTAAATACTTGAAGTACTAAAATAAAATGCTTGGTAAAGTGGAAAGGTGGTGAAAACGTGGAAGGCCCTCGACGAGATGGGTAGACACCATGGCTGCATCAGTGGGCTCAAGCATAGACACAATTGTGAAGATGGTGCAGGGCTGTGCAGTGTTCCATTCTGCTGTGCACAGGGTCACAATGGGTTGGAGCCAACTCAATGGCAACTAGTAACAACAACAACAACAACAGCAAAATGAATGTTTCTTTAAAGTATAATGTAAAATATATTTCTGAGGGTATGACAATATGCCTATACAGCAATGTGTATATATCTGTCATAAAGTACTTGTTGACTCTAAACTCTAAACCTGTAATGAAAATAGTTTAAGATATCTAGCCCTTCTCAAAATGCTTAAATGTTAACGTGGGTGATTGAAGAAGTTTCTAAAGAGTAATTGGATTTGTTCTTCGTCAGTGGATTGATGTTGTTGCTGTTTTGTTGTACATTGTTGCTTGGTTTTGCTCTGTCTTGTTTTTAT
>NW_022111321.1:14234695-14261654 GCF_000313985.2 Echinops telfairi
AAAGATGAAGTGATCTGGGATATCAGAATCATAACCCTACTCACCATAAACCCCATTGTCCAGGATATGGTTTATACGTCCGGCAATGATGACTTAACATCAGTAATGTGATATCTAGTATCTGTGAACTCAGAAAACCATAGTAGTGAGTTCTTCATAGTCAATTCTTGTGTTTCTCCAAGATTGAGAATGTATGTGAAGATGTGTGCCAATGTGGAGGAAAAAAAGAGGGAAAAAATAGTGGAAGCATGACTATGTTTCTATGTTAATAATTGTCACTCTTCATCATTAAACTCTTCCTGGCTTGATTTTACTTACCCTCTAGATTGATTGATTTTGGGGATAGTTGAAATGTATGGGAACAAAAAGACTTAATTGGCCATTCAGGCAGACAGCTATCATTGGTCATTATACTGCATAACCAATATTATTTTCCCATGTAGTTTACCTGTCAATAATAACTGTTGATACTTACTCTTTTTAATTGCCAGGAAAGAGGTAAAAATATCTTGTCAAAGAGACCCTCTCAATAGTGGGCATCTGGGCTCTGATAGTTGGCTTTTCAAATGACTGTTGCACCTGAAAGACAAAATATAAACAGAGGCTCCAGAGGAGACAAGACTCTTTCATATGTACAGAAACAGTGTGTACCATGGACTAGAACATGCTAGGAAGGGAGGGTACTTCTCAGCGTGATGGCACCAAGCCCACAGAAATTGGAATTTCTGGCCATTCTATTCTTAGAAATGCAGACTGTGCTCTTTATCTCGAACAAACACTCCCTGTGTGATCCTGTCTTTAAGCTCCATTTTCCTTATTTTCTGTTTCTGAAAGCTGGATCTCTATGATCCCTACCAGGGCTGATAGCTCAGTCCCTTGGCACTTAAATGCCAAGGCTCCTATAAAACCAAAAGAGTCAATAACTTTCAAATGACCCTAAGGAGGCTGACCTCTGAAGGTTCCTGCCAAGTTCAAAATGACATCTTCTCACCCGAGACCCACTGTTTTTAGTCAGAAACATCCCTGGGAGCACAATACCTAATTCCAGTATATTCATCAGAATGGAAAAGTTCTTTTAATAAAAATACCGGTGTCTGTCTCATTTCCACCTGTGTCACCAGGATAGCTACCATGACCTAGTTACGCTAAATATGTAATTATATTTATTGAATAAGGCAAGCAATGAAATTTATTACAAAATATGCCTTCCCTTCTATGAATTTTAAGCACTTACAAGCCATAACATAAGCTTCTGCTTGATATGTTCTTGTTCTATTTTTGATTTCCAGCTGTGATATTAACATATTCTCTTTTCAACCCAGTTTTTAATGCACAGATGAAAGAGGTTAGGTGCTGTTCTACTTTTGTTTCCCTGATGAAGTTTGGCTTTTGCTTGAAGGTGAATGATAACGAATGTTTCCCGAATGCAAACAGAATGAGCAGTAAAGAAAAGAGAAGATTACCTTCCGAAACACTTCCTCCAGATGATAGCACCAAGAATATTTTTGGAAGCATGCGATGAGCTCTGTGATGAAGAGAGAGCCCCTCAACGCATCTCTCCAAGACATGTTATCTAAGAAGATAAAGCATGTAACTCTTGGGTAAACTTTCATTGTCTTTATTTTTCATTTACATGCTCTTTTAAATCATAGTTTGGGGATTCTCTTGACAGGTGTCGGGGAAGCACTTATAACTTATTTTCTCATAGACAGGATGAGTCAAATATAACTATCTGGCAGAGAAGGAACTACAGAAAGTCTGTCAGACTAACAGGCGATCTCCTCATGAACAAACACATTGCCAGTGCTTAGGCTGACTTTCTACTGCAGGCCTCACTTCACCTCACTTGGTTTAGAAAAGACACTTGAGTAATAACTGGAACGATCCCATTTTATAGGGGAAAGAACAGAAAACCAAACCAAACCAAAGATGTTTGGGTTCCAATGTTCTTTTTCAGACAACACAGGGGTGCCTTTCAAAATGTAAAACATAGACAGCTTCATTTAAGCATAGAGATGCTTAAGAATGTAAACTTAATAAATGCACCAAAGAATGTAAACTTAATAACCCTAACTCAAAACTTCTCTCAGACTGTCCCTGCCTGGAAAGTAGCTCATTCCGAGGTCGTGCCAGGAAGACAAATCCCTGTCTGACATGGAAAGTCACATACGTGGTGTGGAAGAACAGAAAGCAATGAAGTCCTTCTCCACATGGGTCTTGTAAGTAGCATCTTCCTCCAGGTTCTCTGCTGATGGTGAAGAGCTATTTTCTGACGTGGATGGAGAGTCACTGACCCATAATTCTCCACGGTTCACTGCAGAGACAGGAACGTTCTATAGAGGGCTGTCTCTCTCAGTATTACTATGACCATCGCTTATCTCTCACACACTCTCTTTTTTTATTGTTTATTCTAACAAGTTTCACACATGCACACACAGAAACACACACATCACTCCACCTTCTCTTTAGTATCATTGAATAATTTGTTAATAAACAAATTGAGACAATTTAAAAAAACGGGAAGAACCCATTTGTCAAGAAGGATGAGGAATTAAATTGTTGGCCACATCATTTCAGAAGTTAACTGCTTTTAGCTAAATTTTTTCTACTTTTTAACTTAGTTGGTGTTTTTGATTGGATTAGTTTGGGTTTGGTTTTTGTATAACATTGTTTCCAAGAACCATTTGTCAATTGGCAGTGAAAAAAATTGTTTTGACTGTATTTCCCTAACTTCCTTATCTTAATCTTCGTTTCCTTTTCAAAAATGTATGAGGGAAGTAGGGAACGCATGCTGCTGCTACATAATGGTCCTACTTTCAAATAAAATTCTTCTCAAACGAGAAAATGTCAGTAAACAATTAACAAGGAAAGCTATCATGAAAATTCTTCTATCCTAAGCCTTGATTACTGTTGGTAAATGATGATTGAGAGGTATTGGTAAAATTCTTCATCACGTTCCAAGGATGCTGTTGCAGAGAAACTTTTCCACTGACCAGATATGTTCTCATGGTGCCAACCCCGTGATGGGGTCTTCAAATAACCCAAGTTAGCTTAACGACACTGGCTTGAGAATGAGATTGTTTTCTGCAGATCCAAAATGTTCACCTCAACTCTCTTCAGACCTCTCCTTGACCTTTGGATTCTTTGTTAACTCACAACTCACCACCTCTGCAGGCCTGGGCAATGATGACCTTGGGTTTGTCTTTTAGACTGCGGCAGTTACGGTTGTTGAAAATCTGGAAGATGGTGTCGTAAGCTAGCACGTCCGGTTGTGTTTTGCTATGCTGCGTTCCGCAGATCCCTTCCAGGAGGCCATGAGACATGAACACCAAGAAAGTGCTGTCTGAGGACCTGTGTTCAGGGAGGGCAGCGAATGCCTGCAGCACTGATTGCATCTCCTGAAAAACACCACCAAATCACACTCAAGAATGCACACATTACCACGTGACAACACCCAATGTTTGCGACAAGCCATGCAAGAAATATGCCTAAAATCCCTATTACATTCCAGTAGTTATTCAGTGAGGATCGTGTATAATGGTTATCTCAATAGCAGGGCAAGGTGTTCTAACTTTATGCTTTTGTTAAAATACTATTATCTCTCCCCTTGATACCTTTTAACTAAGTAGTTAGCATTGAGTCGCTCCTAAATCACAGTGTCTCCATGTATGTCAGGCTAGTGCAGCTCCATAGGGCTTTCAATTACCCATCTTTGGGAAGGAGATTCCAAGAACTGCCTTCCAAGGCATCTTCAGGGGGACTCACACCTCTTAACTTTCAGTGAGCTGATAAGTCCTTATTCATTTGCACCTTTCGAGAGCTTCTGATACATTTGTCATGTATTTATTGTCACTCATATTACTCTTTTCTGTCTATTTCTATTAATCCCCTTTTTATCTGGTAAGAGCTTGGTGCTATAAACACACCCTACCAAGTTCCACCTAAATCCCTTTCCACTGTGCTTAGAATGAAGCCAAACTTCTGGCCTCACTTTTCTCTCCACTTCCAATATAGTCCCTTTCCTCAAAGTTCTAGTTACACTGGTCTTCTGGCTCTGTTTCTTCATGTGTCAGACTCATTTGTGCTTTAGCTCGTCCACCTGCAGTGACCCTGTTTGGTTACACTGCACCCACACCTCCCAGGACTCTCATCCCGAGGAGTTGTGATGGCTTACACCAGGATTCCTTGAATGGTCTTCCTGGATCAAATCATCAAACATCACTCTCACATTTTGTTTTTTCTTCTTTCTTTTTCTTACATGTTTCCCTCTTTTTCTTTACCCACTTACAACTTTCTAGAATTATCTGCTTTCTCATATTTTCATTGCTTTTCACTACATTGTCACAAGAACTCAGACTGCATATTTGTTTGGTGAGTGTACTGTGCACCTCTTTAAACATTCATTACTTCTAGAAGGTCCTTGAGAGCCTTCAGGTTTCATTCCAATCACGACACTTTAGAATTAAAAATCAAGGAGTACACAAATCAATATTTTTTTTGCTCAATTTCATGGACTTGAGGTTGAGATTAAAAACAAATTTCAGTTTCAATAACCTAATACATCGATTGTATACACTCATATACACTAATACACAAATATAATCACACACTTACACAAATTGACCTAAATTTATGGAGATAATCTGTCAAAAGAAATATATGTTGAAAGCCTATGCACTGGGGGTGCGTAAAGAGTCCCTACCATGGCTGTGAGTTGAGTTTCTACGGTCACTTTGTAGCCCAGGCCTTCAAGCAATGTCTGCATTCCTTCGATGTCCAGAGTGGCTCCATTCCTTACAGGAAGATGGTCGAACTCTATATTACAAATAATGAGAGCAAGCCGGGTCCGAACTTCCTCCTTTTCTTTGATTGGATAGATCTGCAGAACATGGAAAGGCTATCAGTTCAAGTTACTAGTGTGTCTTTTAAATTTCCATAAACTAATCAGTGCCTTACATGAAGAGCTCAAAACAGCCCTTTCCCCTAAACTCTAACACAACACACTGATTTTCTATCATTTGTAAAGGATTATGCCGACACTAGAAAAAAGTGAAATGATTTGAAAGAGAATTATTTTTCAAATGCCCGAAGTAGAACATGCCTTGAATGGTTACTTAATTATCTTGGGAAAAAATGGAAAAATTCTTTCTCCCCATTTTATTCAAATATATTCTTAGTGTTTGAGGTTCAAATCAAATTTAAGAGAGAGTCCTTAGTGGCCCAGCTCAAAAATGAATGAATGAAAGATATTTTACTTTGTTAGCTAACTCTTCCGGCATTATTTCTGACACAGCAACTTATAGTGATGTACATATACATATGTATATATATGCACATATATACATATACATACACATATTTATATATAAAATGCTTCAATGCAAACATCTAGTATTTTCAGCCAGAATTCAAACAATTATTAATCTAGTATGGTACTATGTAAATATTTTGATTCCATGACTACTGCTAAAATTATAAATCTCAAGTAGATATAAACAAAAATGGAACAAAGCATGCATTTATACTTCACCAGTGTTGAAAGAGAACAGGAATCAGGTTAAGGCCACATGATCTCATTTTGTTCAAATATCTACAAAAAGATGATCACTGTCCCCCGTAATTAATGCTTTTTAAAAAATGTATATATAAATAAAGATATGTCTTCTCCCTCTTTCGATTCCCCTTTCAAGCGCAGAACAGTGCACCTCTCGAGCCTTTTCTTTGCTCAATCTCAGGAACTTTTCGTGAGGACACAGCCTGAGGGTGTCTGTGAATTCTGCTGATTCATCTGGTCCAGCCTCAATTTCCGGAAGACCTGAAAAATATGTAAAAAATTAATAATAATAATTGTGACATCTGTGGTTATAATAACCCAACTATTGCCTGGTAAGAAGATTGACAAGTAAAGGAAATTCTGGTAAAGTGATTTCTTAATATGTAGGTCTTAGAAAGAGAGGCAGATTCACCCAAAAATCCCATGGTAGGTTCTAAAAACTCTGAAGAAATCAGGTAGATGATTTGAGACAAAATTGGACTCTTTTGTCTTTTCCATCAGGAGGATGTCCCTCATATTTTACATTAGAGGACTCAGTCATGTCAAATTTTTTATTGTTTCTTAGCAAGCTTTTATTGAGTTAATACCAAAGTGGTGGACATTAGAATTATAATAAGAGCCACTTGCGCAATTTAAATTTTCATATCTTATAAAAGCAAAAAAGAAACACGTAAAATTAATATTAATACTATATTTTATTGAACACATCTAAGAAGGAAACTTTTCAAATGTGGTGGGGGGGACAAAACCCTCTCTGCTGTTGCGTCAGTTCTGCCTTGTCACCCCCGCAGGACAGCCTGAACTGCCCAGCGGGTTTCAGGAACTGTAAATCATTCCGGAGGGAGGAAACCTCAGCTTTTGCTCTTGGAAGGACTGTGGTTTCTAACTTCTGTTGACTTTCCGGATTACGGCCCAATGGGGAACCCAGTATGTCGCCAGGGGTCTTTCAAATGTGTCACTAGCCATGATTAGACATGTCATAGCTCTATGTAACTAGTGGTTATCATGTTTGAAGACATTAATGTCTCCTTTTTATACTGCTAATCTCGTAGGAACCAAGCAATATATGTATAAATATACAACAGGTTAAGAGTTTTGAATCTTGTATGATCTAGGTATGATTTGTTAGAAAGATCCACCTGAAATAGAAGTGTCCAGGAATAAAGAGATTCAAAAATTCCCAACGGAACTGCTTAGTCTGATGTCTAAATGCGGAACACTGTTGAGTAACTACAGCGCTACAGCAAAGGTGAGAGACAGAGGCAGCTTTTGTGAGATTTCGTTGCCACCAAAGTGCTGACCCAACCAACCTTAAATGTTCAACCCATGTTTGAGGATGTGAGGAAACCACGCAACCCGGTTGGGAAAGTTTGTTTCTGAATCATCCTGGCCTACTTCCTTGAGAAATTTACCATTGTGCCATTTTGCCCCGCCCTATTTGAAATTGGGCACGAGCTTGCCAAAGCTCTGGGACTTTTTTTGAGAGGAAGAAAGGAAAAGGAATTCTTAAACAGAAAGTAGAACAGACATTTACCACCATCTAAGCCAGTGGTTCTCTGCGACCCTCTAATACAGGTCCTTGTGGTGTGGTGACACCCCAACCATAAAATTACTTTTGTCACTACTTCATAACTGTCATTTTGCTACTGTTATGAATCGGATGACCCCTGTGAAAGGGTCGTCAGGACCCACAGGTTGAGAACTGCTGCTCTAAAGCATTAACAGTTGCATGCTATTGTTGTTTTTGTTAGGTGTTATTTACTAATCTAATAAAAGTTTTAATATAAATGTTTTCTTAGGATTCTTGTTGTGGTTGTTATTAAGCACTGTCAAGCTAGTATGTACAATGGAATGAAATACTGCCCGGTGCCGCACTATCCCCATAATTATCTTATGCCTGAGCCCATTGTTGCAGCCACTGTTCTGATCCATTTTCTTGGTGTTAGATTGACCCGGTTACATGAATCGCAAGCAAATAATGTTCTGCTGTGATTTTACTTATGTAAGAAAAGTAATATCAACTTGTTTAAAATTGTCAATTCTCATTTTTATTATTAGATTTATGCCATTAATTTGTTTTTCATTAGCTTTTTAATAGCTTTTTTAAAAAAATAAGTGTTTTTCTGAAATGTATGGGCGTAAAATCTAGAGAGGCAATAGATTGTAGGAATCTAGAATGCCAACCTTTAAAGATGCCAGACCATTTTAACACTTCCAACTTTTTAATAAATTGAACAAGAAAACATATTTTCTTTTCCCATTCTAAAAAATAAATATTATCTGAGTAAAAGACCTCCAGAATTCTGGGGTAGTCTCTGGACAAAGGGTATGTTTCCTAAACAAAAAGTCTTTCTCTGACATCAGTTTATTTGCAAGTTTGGAGGATTGTTTAGCTTACTACACATTTCCTCCTGTGCACCCATAATGTGCTCAGGGACTGCTAGGGTGTTTTCAAGTAAAAAGAGAAATTAAACAGCCTTTCAATTTTACATAAAATAGTGAAATCAATATCAAAACGGATCCTTTCATCACAAGGCAGTATTACTTGTATAGGTCACTGTCTAAAGGGAGCTCTCATTGGCCTGGCAGTATGGCAGGAAGAAATGAAGGAACTAGAAAGTTCACCTGTACCTTTGAATTCCTGAGTATGGAAATCTCTGCAAACTGAGAATGTCTGAAAGAAACGCCATAGGTATAGACTAAGATTCCTCCCTTGACGGTAGAACTTGAGAGGTCACCTTTCTAATTAACCTACCCTGAGTCACCTGGTGTGTGCATATGTGAGTCTCCTTAAATAAAACAAACCAACAAGAGCATAGATGTTATTTTTGAATTCAAATCCATGCTCCACAAATGTCATGTATTCAGAACTGTGTCAATTTACAAAGACCTGTCGAGGGCTTTTATATGTTCTAAAAGACAGAGTGGCCCCAGCTTCCTGGACTCCTGGACTCAAGGTGTACCCTGGGTGCTGTGCAATGGTATCACTATGTAGCTATGAACTATTTATAGACTCCAGGGAGTTACTGATCCCCTCTTAAGAGACTATGCAACTCTCTCTTTTCTATTATAAGCTCTATTAATAGGATAGGCTACTAAGGGTGCCAGATACTAAAGGATAATGGGATTTTTACATCAACTTTTTGAAGTTCCTTTGTATTTCCATATTACCCCAGTTGTTATTATGGGTCCTGGATTGGTAAAATGACTCAGGAGCCCTGTTGCATTAGTTCTGACCCATTTCCTGCATCATTGCTGCATCTATTTAAGAAATAGAGTATTCTTACACCTCCAAGGTTTTTGGAGCAAGCCCTAAACCCACAAAGCAACCCATCTGGATGTGCATAGAACTCAGCTTGGGCCACAATTTCAGACATGAAGGGGACTAGCATGATATTGCTACTATGGAAATGTCCTTTCTTCATTAAAGAGGACTGATTGGGAAATCTTATTAAAGACAGTGAGGAATCTATAATTTATGTTGCCTATTTGGAGTATTATTTATCATAAACCTGTGTTTCAGAGTTAAGAATACCAAGTTACCTTTGGTGGCAAATCGAATCTGTCACTGGTGAACTTATGCCTGAGACTATTCAAGCTCCATTAATGGTCATAATTCAGTGTGGGTCAAAAGTTTTGAAATATATAATTTTAGACATTATATGGGGATTCTCCTGATCATATTTTGGGGGCTTAAAGAAATGGGTAAGCAATTAAAAGATTGAAACTTACCACACATATGATGATAATTACTAGGTCTTATTGCAAGCATGTATTTTTAAAATTTTTTATTGATTATTTACTAGAAACCCACCATGCTGTTATTCATTGGTAAAGAAAATAAAGCAAAGTGAAAACAAAAACGGTATGTTTATAATGTAGTTTGGGGAAACCTGGTGGCTGTCAGTTTCATTCAATGACATAGAAAAGGTATAGAAACAGATCGCATGAGGGATTCAAATATTTCATTTTAGATAGGTTTATTTTGTAATATGAGGTGAATATCCAAGAGGGAATGTTTATCATGGAGCTGGAGCAGAATGGCACTAGAGGAGAGTTCTGGGCAAGAGCGAAAGCCTCCAAGGTGTCAGCACATAGCTGGCATCAATCACTCTTACAAAGCTTTATGAGGGACTGGTATTGCCGCATGCCGTGGATGCTGAGAAGCATACGACGGAAGGCAAGAGACCTGTACAGATTAACACGGGCCCCAGGCAATAGGATCTGAATTCTGATTTACTTATCCTTCACAATAAATCCCTATGAACAGTTAGTCATTGTGACCAAACATAAAAGAGCCACCTTCCTGGTTTATTGGAATCTGAATCTCCACTCACAATCAATATAAATAAATAAAATATATGGCAGGCATCTAAGAAGCCACTACAGGCTTAGTGAAAATCGATATAGTAGAGCAGAGTGGGGGCCTCAAATAAACCACTGGAGAGATGTTGGAGCTGACAGAGCCTGGACGGTACAAGACACCCATTGCGTTTGACTCCAAACCCACATGTGTGCATGAATGCAGGCCTACCTCCAGCACCAGTGAGCGCCTTTCGCATACTAAACAAGGTTTCAGCCAGAACTTGGCCTAAGTCTTGATGTTTCTGTCTGAAAGACTTTTCGAAGACTCGGAGTCTGTCTTCACGTTTGGCGTCATAAAACATTTTCTTTTCTTCATCCCCCAATTTCAGATAATCTTGTTCCACCACATTTTCTAAGACGTCAGTCAAGAATTGTTTTCCTAAAGATTCCAAACGCCTCAGTCCGCGTTTCTTCCTATTGGCGCCTGTCGGAATACAAACATTACTTCAACTGAGTTTTAGCTTCGCGTTAGAAATCAAACAAAAAAACAGACTCACTTCCATCAAGTAAATTCCGACTCCTAGAGACTCCCCAGGACAGGGTAGACCTGCCCCTTGCGCATTTCTGAGACTGTAACTCAGCGGTTCTCAACCTGTGGGTCGTGGCCCTTTGGGGGGGGTGGTGTTGAATGACCCTTTCACAGGTGTCGCCCGATTCTTAACAGTAGCAAAATTACCGTTATGAAGTAGCAACGAAAATAATTTTAGGGTTGGGGGTCACCACCACATGAGGAACTGTATGAAAGGAAGGTTGAGAAGCCCTGCTATAACTCTTTAAATGGTAGAAAATAAGGGTCCTTCTATGGAGAGACTAGTGGTTTCAAACTACTGACCTGGTGGCTAGTAGTTCAACACATATCAATAACACCACCAGAGTTTTGTTTAATAATTAATTATTACTTACCATTTTCTTTGGTAGTTTCTCACCTCCCTCTATGACATTGAACTTACTGCTCATTTCCAAGCCATTTACTGATTTTATACATCCCTTTTCTCTTGCCCATAGTTCATGGTGATGATGATGATAATACACCTGGAATGTGTGTTCTCAGGCAGCATATCATATCATTCAGATCCTTTCTCTTCCTTTTCAAAATCCCTTTACTTAGACAATGAATTCGGTTCCATGGACCATAGAATAGTTCCTGTATTTTAATTCTTTGGTGAACACACTTTGCTTTTGAATATATACATCTACAACCATGTGTTATAACCACATCTTTACATTTATGTGCTTAAAAGTACTTCATATATTTTCTGAATACATAAATGAAGAATTAGAACATCTATCCTTAATTTCTTATTCTCAATCAACATTTAGAATTGCATATAATAGAATGAGTAATGTTTTAATATAGTAGGTCATATAAGACCCGATTAATACAGTTTTCTAAGGCAATTTGAATTTTATTAGGGTACCTATAAACCAACATCATAAATCTTATTTTTTATTACTACAGATATGATTTGGAAAGGATTGTAGATGGGGTACAGAATAGTTCTTCATTTCTTAATTAATTCTTTATTGGAAGTTATCCAGTGCATTTAGATGTAAGGGTAGCATTGACAAAAAGGAACATTTTCTAAAAATATGTGCCAGAATATTGAACAAGTATTTTGGCTCAGAATTACTGCTTTCATTGTTCATATTATTGTGAGTTCTTTCAATAAATGTTTCGTTGAAAATATTAAGGGAATGATGTATGGGCATCACTAATTACAAATAAAAGCTCTGGTCGGGCTTAGGGTTAGGTTTTGGACTACTAACTTCAAGGTAGTTGGTTCAAAACCCACCAGCTACTAGGCCAAAGAAAGGAGACGTTGTCTGTTCCCATAGAGATATACTGTTTCTGAAACCTATATGTTATTATGAGTTAGAAAGTAATAAATGGCAAGGGGTTTGGTTTCTTTTGGGAAATATCAATTAAATTAATAATAATTAATACTGCCTGCACTAATATTAATAAGGTATCTATAAACTAGTAAAAATAATTGACATATCATTTGTAAGTCTTTGTGCTTTATAATATTTTAAATATTTATAGTTTTACAAAATATAAATATTAATTTTGTAGACCCTCAAAAATCCAATAAGTTAGTTTATTATTTACCCCTAATTATAGATAATTTATTAACAATGTAAATCATATAAATTAAGATTCAAAATCTAATCTTCTACCATATCTGTTTAGTTAACTATGGCACAACTTTATTGATAATGGTTCATAGTGAGTCCTCATTGTGTCAATAATTTTAAATATAAATTTCACAGAAACCATATACTGCAGGTATATTAATGTCTCCATTTTATGGAAAAGGGGACAGAGATACAGAGAAGGTACTAAAGTAATGTACTCAAGTGCATGTATGGTATGCAAAGGCAGTTTGTCTTTCAATATGCCCTACTCTCAGGAGAAAGGCAGGGGAAGTCTTTAGTTACATAATTTGGTTGCATACAATCACCCAAACCCATGCTATTTTTTTTCTGGGATTTCCATTATGATCATTTGTGTCAAGTGAGACAGGAAGTGGCATTCATTTTATTTAGGGTTCCATAAGAATCTCAATGAAAACATATCCACCTAAGAAACTTTGTCCAAAAACATTTAGAATTAGCATGAAAAAAGGGAAATACTACAAGTCATCATTTCACAGTGCCTAGTGAAAAAAGTCATGACCTTTCGTAAGTAGAGAAGAGTCGTAGAGTGTTGCACAACTTCAATTTCAAAACAGCAAGTTGCAGTTTCCCTCCTCCTGCTTACTAGACTGCTGGGCAAAAAGGACAATAAAACTGTAGGGAAAACTTTGTAGAGGAGGTCTTGTTAAGGTATTATCAAACATGTCAAGACATGACTTCTACAAAACTCTCTCCCATTAAATTACATTACATAATTGCATCCTAATTAAGGTATGCTATTCCATAAATGGGAGATAGATGAAGCTTTTTACTTCTGTAAAATGTTAGTCTCGGAAATCTATAGGGAAAGATCTACCCTGTCCTAAAGGATCCCTATGAGTTGGAATCAACTGGGTTGGGCTGAGCTTCACTCCTCTGAAAGCCAGTGTTGTAGTAGTTAAAAGAGAGACAGTTCTGGAGTCAGACCGTATTGGATTCAAATCCAGAACTGAGAATGGCAAGACTGCATCTCACAGACTTTGGACATGCTACGAGGAGAGACCAGTCCCCAGTGAAGGACATCTTGGTTGATAAAGTAGAAGGGCTGAGAACAATAAAAAGGCCCTCAACAAGGTACATTGACACACTGGCTACAACAATGGGTTCTATCATAAGAACAATTGTGGGGATGGCATCGGACAGGGCAGTTTGTCCCTCAGTGGTACATAAGGATGATACAAATCGGCACCAACCTGGCAGCACCTAAGCACAATAAGAAGATACCACAGCCTTGCTTGCTAAAAGGGAAGCCCTTACTGGTGAAGAAAAAAAGTCAAGATTTCATTCTAGACTACAGCTCAATATGAAAATAACCACAAAGTCCTTATAACTGAACCAGTAATCAACATAATAATCTATGGAGAAAATCTTGACATTCTTAAGGATTTCTTTTAGTTGAACCTATAATCAACACCCATGAAAACAGCATTCCAGAACCTAAATGTACTAAATTCAGTAAATATGATGCCAAATATTATTTTAAGGTGTTTAAAAACAAAACAAGATATCGCTTTGAGAATTAAGGTGTGCCTGATTGACACATGATCTTTTCATTCATCTCTTATCCTTGTAAAAGCTGGACAATGAATAAGAAGGATCAAAAAGAGAGTTAATGTCTTTGAATCATGTTGTTGGCAAAGAATATTGAATATACAGGTACTGCCAGAGTAACAAACAAATATCTCTTAAAATAATTGCAGCTAAACAGCTCTGTAGAAGCAAGAATGACCAGGTTTTCACCCATATACTAAGAACAGACTACAGAGAAGGAATACACTGTCCATGTTAGAAAAATTAGCGACTGACAACTGTGTGGGTGGCAGCAAATCATTACCAGACACTGAAAACCTCATGAATAGAATCAAAACATTCTCAAAGATAGTGCCCCCAAATGAGCCCCTCTGGTCCGAATGCACTCAAAATATGACTGATGTGGATGGAGTAACCCTGTGGGAGTAGAGCCTTGGGGATCTTAATGTGCAGATGGGGCAAATTACCAAAGGAGGACAACCAACTGCAAATGTCACTTAAGTACTGAACACGAAACATATGAAGTATGAATCTAAAAAAAATGGAAGTTGTCAAAAAAGAAAGGGAACACATGAAGAGTGGTATTCTAGGCATTAGTGATGTGAAATGAACTGGTATTGCCCATTTTTAATCAGAAAACAACATGGTTTAATATGCCAGGAATGACACTGTGAAGAGGAGGGACATTGTGTTCATCCTCAAAAATGGACATTTTACGGTCTATCTTTAAGTACAATGCTGTCTGTGATAGGTAATGTATATCAAAACACAAGGAAATCCACTCCAACCAATATAATTATTATTCAAATTTATACACCAATCACTGCCGCTGTGCTGCAGAAACTGAGGAAACCTCTCAATGGATCCAGTCTGAAATTGATCAAACATGCAGTCCAAGATGCATTGGTAATTATTGCCAATTAGAATGCCAAAGTCGGAAACAAAGAGGAAGGAGCAGCATTTGGAAAATATGATCTTGGTGATAAAAATGAAGCTGGAGATTGAATGATAGAATTTTGCAAGGCCAACAACTTCTTTATTGCAAATACCTTTTTTAAACAACACTGAAAAACACTCCATACATGAACTTCTCCAGATGAATACACAAAAATCAAATGGACTACACCTGTGTGAAGAAGCAGCTGTCGTGGTGGTGGTGGTGGTGACTTGTCATGGAGTCAATTCCAGCCCACTGTGACCGTATGCCCAACAGAATGACAGATTGACTGGGCAGGTCCATCTTCACAATTGTTCCAGTAGTTGAGCCTATTGCTTCAGCCATGGAATCGAACTGAGCTATCTCTTTAAGGGTGTTCCTCCTTTTTTGTGCTGCCCCTCTACTTAACCAAACATGATGTCTTTCCACAGGGATGTCCTGCTCCAGGGAAAAACTCAATTTCAGCAGCTGAAAACAGCCCATGGGCTGAATGTGCAACAATCACTTGTTTATATGCCAATTTACATTGAAGTTGAAGAAAATTAAATGAGGTCCGCATGAACCAAAATATGACGTGTGTACACTCCATGCGAGTTTCGAGAACATCTCAAGAAGAGATTTGATGCATTGAACACTGGTGACAGACTATCTGAGGAGCTGTGGGATGACATCACTAACATCATACATGAAGAAAGGGAAAGGTCATTAGAAAGACAAGAAAGACGTTGGGAATTTATGTGCAAGCTTGCTTCATATAATTGATTTATGGATGTTATAATATCTGTAAGAGCCCCCAATAAAATGAATTTTTAAAGGTACATTTTCTAAGTAAGTGCCTTACTTTCTCATTGCATACTAATTGAAGAAAAAATAAAGACAAGGCAGAAAGAGACTCTGAAACTTGCTCTAAATCAGAGTAGGTAACACATCTGGAAATAATGATGAAGTCAAAGACCTGAACAGAACATTTCAAAGGATTTCTCAAGAAGACAAAGTAAAGTATTATGATGAAATGTGCAAAGACCTAGTCAGAAAACCAAAAAATGAAGAACACCCTAAACATATTTTGAACTGAAAGAACACAAGAAAAAAAGTAAGCCTTAAGTTGCAATATTGAAAGATTTTATGGGCAAAATATTGAATGCTGCACGAAGTACCAAAAGAAGATAGAATGAATACACAGAGTCACTGTATCAAAAATAACTAGTCTACATTTAATGATTTCAAGAGATCACATATGAGCAAGACCAATGGTGTTAAAGGAGGAAATGTATTGCATGCATTAGCCAAAAACACGTTTCCAGGATTTGATGGAATCTCAGTGGAAATGTTTTTACCAAGCTGATGAAGCGTAGGAAGCACTCACTTTTCTATGCCAAAAAATGTGGAAGCCAGTTTCTTGGCCAGCTGACTGTAAGAGATCCATATTTTTACTCATTCCAAAGAAAGGTGACCCCACGGATTGCAGAAATTATAGAATAATATTACTTATATCACCCTGAGTAAAATTTTACTCAAGATTATCCAACAATGGCTTCAGCAACAGGACATTGACAGAACTGTGAGAGGATCAGTTGGAGAAGAGGTCGTGGAACAAAGGATATCACTGCTGACATCAGATGGAAAGCGGTTGAAAGGAGAGAATACCAGAAAGATGGCCATTTGTGTTTTATTATGTTAAAAGCATTCAACTGTGTGAATCATAACGAATTCTTGAGAAACTAATGGTCTTGAGAAAAATGGGAATCGAGAGCACTTAATTGTGCTCATGCGGAACTTTTACATGGATCGGATGGATAGGTAGCTGGGAGAACACAATAGGGAAATATTACATGGCTTAGAATCCGGAAAGGCGTGTGTCAGGGTTGCATCCTTTCACCATATTTATTATATCTTATGTGGAGAAAATAAACAGAGAAGCTGGATTATATGAAGAAGTATGTGGCATCAGATTGGAGGAAGGCCTTTTAATGACCTTTGATGTGCAGACGACGCTCGCTGAAATTGAGGAGGACTTGAAGCATTTGCTGATGAAGAGCAAGGATGAGTTGTCTGAATGGTTGCAACTCCATGGAAAGAACACTAAAATCCTCACAACTGGACTGATAGGTAACATTATTAAAAATGTTGAAAAAATAAAGTTGTAAGGATGTCATCTTGCTTGAATCAATAATCAATGCTTACAGAAGCAGCACTGAAGAAGTTAACAGAGCATTGCACTGGGTGACCCTGCTGTGCAAGGCCTCTTTCAGGTGTTGAAAGGCAAGGATGTTACTTTGAGGACTAAGGTGCACCCGACCCCAACCATGGTATTGACAGTTGCATCATATGTATGTGATTATTAGACACTGAATTAGGGCAGCCAAAGAAAAATCAACACATTTGAACTATAATGTTGGCAAAGTGCTTTGGAGGGATGAGTATAAATCAAAGACATAACTATGACTTGAAGAGTTAAAACTTGGTCAGTAGATCCCCTTATGAGGCCAGGCAGTCCTGATCTGGCTTCCAAATTTTTTTGTATTTTGGTTTGCAATGTCTTTTTGTTTCTGTTGTTGCTTGTATATATTAGGGTCTCTAACAGAGGTGTATGTTATTGGAGGTCACCCTCTTAAAATTGTGTTATATGTTTTCTGATTTTGGGGGTATATGAAACTCAGGAATGATGCACATACAGGGAGAGCAAGTAAAATAAAGGGTTTGGGTAGAGGAGTGGGGACAGTGGTGGTGGGTAATAGGGAGATGATGTCAAGGAGTCCAGGCAGAAACAGAATGTTTGGGAACTGATTGTGGTCACACTTGTACAATTCTGCTTGATGTGATTAAACTACGGAATGGTATGATATCTGTATTAAATCCCAATTAATAATAAACTCCAAAACAAAATAAGTAAATAAAGTTTCCTGACTGAGAGAAGAACAAAGAGATCTGTCTGGGGAAAATGATCTAGGTGGAGGGTCTAGCTGCAAGGGTGGAGAGAATTCATCTCTCACATCCTTTGGTGGAGAGGCCAGTCCCAGGATAAGGACATCATGGCTGGCAAAGTGGAGGGGACGTGAAAAAGAGGAAGACCCTAAAGAAGATGGATTGGCACAGTGGCTGCAACCATGGACTCACATCTAACAATTGTAAGGATGGGGCAGGGCTGGACAGTGTTTTATTCTGTTGTAAACTGGGTTGTTATGAGCTGAAACTGACCGGAAAACACAACGACAAGAACGACATGAGTTTGGAATCTATGACAATGCCTTTTTTCTTCTTTTTATTGTTTTATTCCAGCCATGAATGGGCTTTGCTGATGCTGATGGGTAAGTGGTGAACTGGGATGCTGCTGGAGTCTCTGTGCAGGCCTACAGTAAGGCGCACTGGACTTCAACAAGATGGTCCCCAGTCTACCGCCATGCAAGTGCACAATCTTATTCAAAGGGGGAAAAAATCCAAGGGGAGACTGGAATAAATGCCCACTTAAAAGTCTGATTTTCCTATAACTATTGCAATATTTCCTTGAGTGTTTCACTATCAGTTGAATATGAATTCCTCTTGATAAGTCCATTTCAAGAAAGAGTAGTATATAAAGTAGCTCATTACAGCTCTGTGGTGGAAAAGAGAAAACAGACCTTCTTGTCAGAAAACTGTGTATATATGTGCCCAGGGATCCCTGCATTTTGCAAAATAAGATAATAAGCGACCTGCCCGAGGACTATGAGTACACAATAACGTTGTCAGACTGTTCGCATAAAATTACTAGAAATTGGCCACCAAGTTCACCGAACACAAAGGAGTTCTCATCGCTAGAGGAAAGCAGAGGACGATATAGTAGGGAAGAAGAAAGAGATAGAAGATCTGCCACAGGATCACCTGAAGCAATGGGGCTGCGTTCAGAGGCAAAGGGCTTTTCTGCACACCGGTACAAGTCGTGCAGAGAGCAGACATGTGGCGCCCTGTCTACTTGAACTTCAGTGGGTCAATGCCACTTCCCTGGGGCGAGTTCCAGCTTCCCTGCCAGGAGGGGTCTATGTCACAAATACTGATGCGGCACACCTGGCATGCTGGGGGCCCTTTCTGATGACAGAATCAACCAAAGCTCGGGCCTTGTCCATGACAGGGGTATTTTCATCTTTTTTGTCTCCAGCTCCTCCTGGCTCAGAACTTTTTTTCTAGAGGTTCATCCAGCACACCATTTATTGTGGCCCTGTTCACTGTTGGATGAAGAGCTCTCTCTTCTGTCAGAACTCTGTCTGTTGGAAAAACCATTATTCCCAAACCATGAAAAGAACTTAATTTTCTTCTCATGTCAGCAGCAGCACGCTTTTCATAGAATCACCTTAAAAGAAAGGAAAAAACGTCCTCCGCCTGTATTGAAAGCTTCTGGTTGGCCTTCTTGGATAAGCCTCGGATTGCTAACCACCAGATCAGTAGTAGTTCCCATCCACGAGCTGCTCTGGGGGAAAATGTTGAGACTATTTTCTTGCTTAAAGGTTTTCAGCCTTTTGGGGCTCTGAGTGGGAATTGATTAAACGGCAAATGGCTTTGGTTTGGTTTTTTTATATTTCAGTCATAGTAAATATAGAGATTTAAAAAATACCACACCTGTCCCATTCTCTTCCCACACTGTTACCCACATTTACACACTGGAAATTAGGATTCCCCATCGGTGCATCCACAGGAGGAACAGAGAGCCTCTTAAGCTATCCTGTGTTTGCTGCATTTGGAATAGAGTGGAGCTGTGGCCCATTGCCTTTGGGCAAAGCTGCTGGATCCCCATCCTAGGGTGATTCTGCATCCTGAATCAGGCTCAGCTGAGAATTCAGCGAAGTTTGCAAAATGACAGGATGCCACTGAAGGCCCACTTCCTTTCTGTTCTTGGAGTTTTGCTTTATAAAGGGTGCACACACGTCTAGTACCGTTTCCTCCACCACTTCTCTACCCTCTCATCTACCCTTTTCCCAACCCCTTCGTCTACCCTATAAACATTCATAGAACCCATTTAAGGATTGCGAGAGTCAAGCCCTTGCAAAAATGTTTTCATCCTCAGGATTTTAGAGTAAAAACCCTCACCTCCCATGGCTTTCTCATCTCCTCTGTGTGTGAGGTCTGTAAATGAAGAATGTTCCACTTCCTTTTGGGGAGTACTCATATTCAGATGGCGACATATCGACTATGCACACATACGCACACCCCCTAGCTTCTACACAGAAATATCAGATTACTGAAGCCTAGACTGGACCAGGGAGCATATCTTTGGTCAATTATCTTCATTAACACTTGCATAGTTTCAAGTGTTCATAGAGGAAGAGGGAGGATTGAAGCCTACAATAGGAATGGGAAAGAACAAGCACAAGTATACTCATAACAATAAAAAAAAACCCAAACCTCCAATCCATCAGAGAAATGAAGTTACCAATTAGAATAAGTGATCCATGTTTTCCATATCCCACCACACAGCTCTATGTTATGTTCAGCAATAGTTCTGTACATTTCCCTAATGAAGCTCGTAATTGTGAGTCCTCTCTGTGAGTTTTGTGAGCTCAGGGCAAGGAACTATTACACTCGGCGGAGGGCTAGCATGCTGTGGGTGGGATATTGGTGTCAGAATGGGGTAAAGAAGGAAGGAGGGTGGAGACATACCTGACTGTTGTCTCATGGCAAGTGGCCTTGGACTAGTATGGAGTTCAAGTGCCTTTCGCATTGCATAACTACAGGAAGTGAGGTGTGGTTTGAAATAGAATCCTTTACTCATGTACTCCTTAAACGCTGCTTTTTAAAATCAGTGTATTCATTTTCCATCCACCCCTTTCATTCCTATATTAATAAATGAGTGTATTTTACCTTCAAGTACACAGGAAGTTGGAAGCTGCTTAAGGCTAGAGGGCAAACTCACAGTCAGGTCTTTGAGACAGGAAGCCAGTACACCTGGGTGGGCCCACCTAGGCCAGGTGAGTTTAATTCGGCCAATGGGGTCAACCAGTATCATTGACCAGGCCTCCCAGTGGAGGGCCTGAAAAGCCAGGGTCTGAAGCCCACCGAGCTGCTTTTACCAGCTACTCCTGGGCCAGCCTGGGGTCATTCCCTGGCCTCAGGACTCCACTGCGGGTGTGAAGTGCCCTGAAGGTACCTGCTGGGTAAAACCTGAAACTTCTAACCTTTATAAAACCCACTTGGAGTGAATTCTTTCTCGGGCAAAGTCAAGGACTGAGGTATTTCTAACTCAAGAAACCTAACAATTCCAGTTACCAGTGAGGTCTTCCTGCCAGGAAGTTATGGGTGTGAATTCCACCAGCCATTTCCCAGTCAAAGGTTTTACTAATACACTGAAGGTGAGGATGGATAATAGGAATTGGTCTCTGTATTCTAAAAGCTTAGGTTAAATGTCTAGAAATGAGACAAACCCTAGAAAGAATTATATTACAGAAAATGTCAAACAAATAAAGCAATAATAAAATGAGGAACTATAAGTGAAATTAAAACGTCATCTGAAGGTAAAGGTATGCTTTCAAGGGATAAGTAGAAAATATGCTAAACATTTTCAGTGGGTGGAAAGTTTGTGCACAAAGTTTAGACAGTTTTTTCAAAGACATTAAGAACACAATGTGTTTCTGAATGAGAAAATCCCATTCAAAGTCTGTAGACACTGAGAATCAAGGGTTCCTAAATAATCATCTCTCCCAATAATAAAAATCAGCAGAGAGACTTAGGAGAGGCCACTTCCAGAAGAATTGTCTTTAGCTCTGTATGAGATGATCAATTTCTGATGTCTAGCAGCCAAATTATGATTGAGCAATTGAGGGTCAGGATGAAAGCAGTTATCTGAATCTAAATAAAAATGACTATTGATTCAGATATGCTAATATGTTTAGGAACTGATCTAGTTCAGCCTCTTCCTTATCAAATGAGGGTAATGATTGCAAATAAGTGGTGACATGTTTAAATGCCAGCTGCATAAATTGCTTGTGTCTCTGTCTCCTAATATTTCCCAGCTTCAGTAAGAAAGTTAACCTGAAAGCAGTGTCCTAGGTAGATCGGAAGGGCTGAATCTTGGAGAGTGAAAGCCCAGTTAAAAAGCTGTGATAATGTTCCAAAAAATATTGGGCTAGTCTGTGTAGGTTAGATGTTGAGCTCTTAATTGTAAGTTTAGCCGTTCAAATCCACCATCTCCTATGATGGAGAAAGATGAGAAGAGGATTTCCAGCTCATTTCCATTCACAGGAATCTATAGGACAGAGTAGAACTGTCCCATAGAGTTTTCAAGGCTATAAATCTTTTATAAAAACACTGTCACCTTTTTTTCTTGAAAGGACTCTGAAGAGGTATGTCTAAACAGTGGTCCTTTCGGCTTGCAGATGAGAGCTTAAACACCCACCTTCACCAGGTGTTCTTAGATTAAAGCAGTCCTGAGCTAAAAAAAGGGAAAGAATTTAGCTCACATACTATGGCTCTCTTCCCCTTTGCTACTTTTGTCTGGCACTCTACAATAAATGAAGTATTTTCTAAGATTCAAGCCCCTAGTCCCGAGTTTAAGAACTCCCAACTTACCCTCCATGGGTAACAGCTTCGACGTTCCCCTTCTCCCACAAAGAACCACAGAATGGAAACTGAAAGTTGTTAGCCATTTCCTTAGTGCAAGGGGCGGGGATAAGTAATAATGGATTATGATTGGACTGCTGGGAATTTCAAGCTTGTTGGGAAATTCCCACTGTTCAGCAAAAGAGTTTCTCTTTCTTGCCATTTCCTGCAGGAAGAAAATAAGCAGAAATGGCAAAACAATGCCTTGTAGGTGGGTTCTTCTGACCCTGTTTTCCTTTCTACTTTTCTCACCATTACCCTCACACACCCTCCTTTCTGCCATTCCCTTCTCTGATCTCTCACACTGTCCTGGTGGCCGAGTGGTTGCTCCTTGGGCTGGTAACTTCAAGGTCAGCAATTCAAAGTGACCAACCTCTGGGCAGGAGAAAGACAGGGCTCTTTACTTCCTGTTTCCTGTTTGAACTGTGATAAGGGTGAGTTTATCTTGAATTTTTCCCTCACCTTTCTTACTCTTTAGTGGGGGGAGAGTTCTAAAGGAACATATGATTTTCTTTAATTGTCCAGGATTGCCTTAAAATTGTCATTTCCCTTTTTCACACCTCCCCACCCCCCTCGCTTTATATGTCCTTGGATCAGACGGATCATAGATGACTCAGACTACAGCTGACAGAAGCATGAAGGCAGAGAGAGCAGGGAGTCAAAGAGGAGGAAGAAAAGATGGCTTGTTCAAGTTTGAGTGTCTTAAAGACCAGAAATTCATTTTCACGTATGATCAGTTAGGATTAGAAGCAGTTTATTCCTTCAAGTGAAGGGGTTGGGTAATTCTTCTAGACCTTCTGAAACCCAAAACTTGCCTTATAAAGGACTGTAGGATTTCCCCAAGCTTATTGCAACACATACAGACATTATTTTACATACAGCGGACCCCTTGGTGTTTATTCATATGGTGTCATGTACTGGCCATTAATAAGTTCATGTTTGATGACACTGATTTTTTCCAGGAGACAATACACTGGTAGGTGTCTGTATTGAATCAAAATTATTTTTGTATCTCACAAGTGTCTTAAAGGTTAAATTGAGACCACTGCCTACCTTGCTTAGCCCTTTGTAAATTTCACAGCTTTCCCAATGAGATTCTCAGCAACTCCAATCTCCGCTGGCTCCTTGCTCATCTATCAGTGGAAAGCCTCCCCCTTTCATCCAGTGTCTGCCTTTGTCAAGCGCGGCAAACGAAACCGGGCTTGGTAACAGGTACGTGTAGGCTCTAGGCATGGGTTTGGTCTTCTGAGAAGCCAGGAGGCTCCTTAGAAAGGAGGACAGCTTGACTTTGATCATCTTTTCATAGGGACCAGTCCCCGGAGAAGGACAACGTCGTCGGAGGGCTATAGAATATAGGACGACCCTCACCAGATGGATTGACATAATAATGACCTCAACAGTGGACGCAGTAGTGAAGACTGCAGGGTCTTCTACATCGCATTGCTGTGCATTGAAGCTGACTGGATGGCACCTAAGAAAACAAAGCATCAGTGGAAAATTCTGGGAACCCTGGGAAGGTACCCATCCCACTCTGCGCTTCCAGTCCTTCACATCTTGCTGGCTGAGATGCAAATTCTTTGACTTGATGTCTCTACTCTGACGCTCTATGTATATTTAAAGTAGGATGTTAAGATCAAGGTGTTTTGAAAGAAAAAAATGGAGTTATTAAGAAGTCCATCTCATATGAACCAATTCTAAAATGTCCAAGCCCAATATTCCTTTCCTGTCCCCAGCCCCGTCTTTTCAGCCTCGTAAAAAACCCAGAGGACAACGTTTCATGTTCATTTCATATTTATTTGAATGTGTTAAGAAAGGTCTTGTTCTGCAGACATGATGCCAAAAGTGAGTGCAGAATGACAGAATTAATGGCTTTTTAGAGTAATAAGAAGAGAGAGAGCACACATGCAAAAAGTGTCATATATTTTTCAATGAAAATTGTTAGATTATTCCATCATGCGTGTGCTATGATATAAAAGGTTATAGCTATTGTTAGCTGCCCCTGAATCAGTCTCCATCTCATGGGACTCCATTCACAATGGAACAAAATCCTGCACAATTTTGTCCCAGCCCCTGGCTTGATGCCAACAAGACAAGGGTTCATTGTGATCCATGATGTTTTGCAGATTAATTTCCAGAAGGAGATTGTCAAGTCTTTCTTCCTAGTCTGTTTCCGTCTGGAAGCTTTGCTCGAACATTTTCAGGATGACAGTAACACTCAAGCTTCCACTGATGGACTGCACTGATGATGGCTGCGCAGGAGGTGCGCTGAGAAGGAATTGAACTTGAGGCTTCTATATGACAGGCAAGAATTATACCAATAGAGCATAGTCAAATCTATATCAAAATAGTGTCCTGTTGGAGGGAAAGGGAAGATAATTGAAACTGAGGATTCACAATCTTATGGCCATCCCTTAATCAATGTCACCTGCTCCTGTGAACGTGCCACCCAAATGTGGGAGCAGTGAGAGGAGAATCGTGCTCTGCACTGAACAGTGGATATGCATCCCATCACGGTGTCCTTTTTATTTGACTAGATTTTAACCAGGAGGGAGTTTTAGCCTCTACTATCTCTTTTTCACTTGTTCAAATGTACAGTCTTGCCTACTGACAATTTACTTACCTGAAACAACTTACTTTAATGTCCTGGGAAGAGGTAGAAACATTTAGTCAATGTCACCCGTTCAGTGGTAGGCATCTGAATTCTACTACCATTTGGTGCCTCAAATGAAAATCGGACCTAAAAGAGAATGACCGAAGTGAATGACCTTAAAAGAAAATCTATAGACATATATTTTTTCTGAGTAACAATTCTTTATTTACATGGGAACAGCTACAATGACTACAGCAAATTAAATGAATCAGAGTCATTGCACTTATAAAAATAATAGCAAGATACATTTCTAAACATAGAATATAGGCTCTTTAAATCTGTGATTGGATGTGGTAGTTATGGACACAGGCAAGTTGGATCCCACTCGTTTGCCTGTTCAGAATTGGAGGACAGTTAAAGTAATAGTTGTTTTCTAGCGATGGTGCATCACGGCAGGTTGGGTTTGGCATTCAGGTTTTCCACCCAGTAAAGATGCTCACAGTTCCTCTAGTTAGCAAGATGGGCATTACTGGAGGATAAACATGTCTACAACTGCTCGGTAGGTTTCCATAAAAGCAGAGTCAGAGAAGCATAGAGAGCCCACCTTTCGGAAAATTGTCTCCAGGTCAAAGGAGCAGGCATATTCTTGCAAGTGTTGGATAAGTTTCATAATAAAGACTGAGCCCAACAATGGATGTCTCCAAGAAACATTTTCTGTGAATAAAGCACATTCAAAGTCTCAGGAAAGACGCAGGCTTGGCCTAGAAAGCAGACCTGAACAGTTAGTTGCAGTCTAGCCGAGGCAGGCTCTCCAGTTCACCCTGTAGTCCATACACAAAATACCATTTTCCAAGGAATATGTCTATTCAAATTTCAGTGAGTAGAGTGTCTCAGAGGTCTTCTGTCCCTAAATATTTATGGGATAAAGAAAAAGCTTTCTATGCCCACAAAGATTTCTAGTCTCAGAAACCCAAAGAGACAATTCTCCCCAGTCTGATAGGGTCACGATGAGTTGGAGTTGACTAGGTAATTAAGTTTTTCTGCCACTCAATAATTGTTGAGGGAATTACATGTGATCTCCATAGGTAGTTGACTTCATGCCTGAGTTCAAAGAGCTACAAATATAGTAGAGGTGAGGGGAAAGCACAAAGGGGTTGCAGTTGTTAGTTGCCATTGAGTTGGCTCCAACTCATAGCGACCTATGCCCAACAGAAAGAAGCACAACTTGGTTCTACACCATCCTCACAATTGATCTTATGCTTGAGCCTAATTATTGGAGCCTGAGTGTCAATCCCTATTCTTGAGGGCCTTCCTCTTTTTTCCCCTTTTTTCTGCCCCTCTACTAACTAGGAGGTACTTCTCCAGGGACTGGTCTTTTCTGACAATTGATCCAAAGTATGCAAGATAAAATCGTGCCATCCTTGCCCTACGGGGCACGGTGACCACACTTCTCCAAAACAGACTTGTTTGTCCTTTTGGAAGGCCATAGTCCTTTCAGTATTCTCCTCCAGGACCACAGTTCAAACGCATTGATTCTTCTATGGTCAGTGTCAGACTTTCACATGCTTATGAGGCTATTGAAAATACCATGGCTGAGGTCATGCTCAGCTTAATCCTCAAAGAGGGTCGAAATGGGGATTGAAGGGAGAAATTCCTTAGAGTGGATTTCAACATGGCCAGTTACTGACTCTTATTTAAGTGAACAGGAGCCTGTGGAAGTCATGCTTTCCACTGT
Organism: Echinops telfairi; assembly: GCF_000313985.2. Lineage (NCBI taxonomy): Eukaryota > Metazoa > Chordata > Mammalia > Afrosoricida > Tenrecidae > Echinops > Echinops telfairi. The sequence goes on from NW_022111321.1 coordinate 14,261,145, forward strand.
AACAAATGGGATAATGATTTTTGCCACAAATATATATTTGAGAATAAGATTCAGTGCAATGCAAGTGACCAGGAGAGGATAAATACCCATTTTAGACAGGGCTATTATATTAGTCACTTTCAAACATATACTTTATATAAAATAGCATTTAATCATAAGACATTTACAGAGCAAAAATGCTAACTATTTTGAAAATGGTACCATGTAAAAGAACATACAAACCCAGGTTGGATTAAAGGGGAAAACCCTATCTTAGTGAAGGACAGCAAGATCTTATAAAGCGGAGGAACAGTTAGGAATATATCAATTGTTGAATTGTTGAACCATGGAAGACATTTTTGACGTATTAAAATATATGTATAAGGGAAAAGAATAGCTGTTGCTGTGTACATGATTCGATATTAGTCTGTTAACTGTGAGGTCAGCATTGTGGAACCACAGCCCCTCCACTGGAAATAATGGATGCTTTCTACTCACATAAACACTTGTAGGTTCTCGCTCTCTCTCTCT
>NW_022111321.1:14261754-14289890 GCF_000313985.2 Echinops telfairi
TCTCTCTCTCTCTCTCTCTCTCTCTCTCTCTCTCTCTCTCTCGCTCTCTTTAGTTTACTTAGCTAATGATAGCCAGAATAAAAGGTATGAAAATAAAACAATAAAATTCCATGGCAAACAACAGCTGCCCGGAGAAAGTAACTTCAATCCCAGGGAAGGACATGTGTAGAGAAATGGTGGAGACAGTTAACCCCAGAAGTCTTTTGTTAAATGAAAGGGTCGATGGTAACTTTGTTGCGGGGGAACTATTGCATGGTTGGATTTCACAAAAAGGAATATGGAGGTAGGTTGTTAATAGGAACTTAAAATAATTAACTGAGATTCAGTTTCTGGGAGCCATCTGGAATGGAGGAGTGAGGAAAATGAGATGCATGCTGAGAAGCCAGAGGACAGCCTGGGGATATTAAACCAAAACCCCAACTATTGCTCGTGAGTGGATCCCAACTCACATCAACCCTGTAAAGAATATACATCTCACAGGGAGCAGACCATCTCTTCTTTCTCCTGTGAGGCAGCTGGTCAGTGAGAACTACCAACCTTGTGGTTAGCAGCCCAAAGATTGGCCCATAATGTCACCAAGACTCTATGGTCAGTGGTAAATCTTCTATGAAAGGCTGAAGGAGATCAAAGGCTTCTAAAGAACAGTGATGCCTAATATTGAATTTAATGTTACTTTTATAATTGCTACATAAATGCTTTACTTCTTAATATAGTCAGTAAAATACGCTAAATATATTTAAGCTGTAAATGTGTGATCCTTTTTGCTTGTTGGAGTGGCTGTGGTGGTGGCTTTTGATTATTGGAAGAAAAAAACTTGAATTCTCAATCAGGACATGGCCAGCACAATTTAGAACTAGGACATGCTGATGGGTGGTAGTTTTATTACAGATTATAAAACATAAACTAAACAATCTGTCCAGAGAAAGGGGTTAGAGTCCAAAGCAACCAAGAGAATGTGAGTCCAGGAAACTGCAAACCATCATGGAGGGAGAGAGGCAACTGCTATTTCTTTAAATCTTGAGGGGAAACGTGAGTTAAGATAAAACCTGTGTTTCAAAATATTAACACCTTTACAGATATTAGTCACTGATGTGTAGTTTAATATAACATGTTTATTATTTCACATATGTGTGTTACCTAATATGGTCCTTAGAAAATGTTATTTTTATTCATATATGTGAGGTAGGGATTAAGAGAGTCCAGAGAAGCTAGTAAGTGAAATTGTTTCAGAGAGTATCTTGGACATGTTACAAATCAGTGGAGAGGAGAATCATGGTCCCTTAAGTAGAGAGTCTGTGAAAACGAGGAAGCCCCTCGATGACATGAGTTGACACAATAGCTGAAAACGTGGGGTCCAACATGGCCATCGGTGCTTGCAAAGACAGCACATGACAGGGTGGCATTTCATCCTTTCTGTGCAGGGTTGCTGTGAGTCAGAACTCACACGACTGCACGTAACAAGAACAAGTTACAAAATATCAACTGGCATGGGTAGGATGTGACCACAGGCTCTTTCTCCGAGGACTAGATTTGGAATCATTAAGGTTTGTTCTGCTTGATTAAGTCCATATTGTAATTGAAACCTCTTCAATTTATGGCCTTGGTTTGCCTGGTCTATTTTCCCACCTTTCCCCTCATGCAACTCTGCTATAAATACTTATGGTCTAGGCAAATTAGACTGCCCAGTGATTATTAATGATCTCTTCTCTATAGAGAGATATCACCTTTGACTTCAGAACAGATACTCTTCAATTATATTCTTAGCCTTCAGTTTCAATCACAATACGTACAAGATGAAGTTCACTAATAACTAATTTAGTACGCATGTGTATCTAATATGTATTTGATCTCTGAGGGTGAGGAGAATGTAAGGTGTCACTGGAATGCTTGGGTTGGTTTCAATGTGCCATCGAAATTCAACACAAGAACCTCATGTTGGATGTGAATTTCTGAACGGGTGAAACACAAGCATTTAGAATTACCTGGTGTCGATGAACAGAAAGCTATGAAATCCTTCTCCACATGGGCTTTCTTAATGGCATCATCTTCAAACTCACTTGGATCCAGTGAGGAGATGTCTGCAGAAAGTCCTGCTGAGTCCTTGACCCACACCTCTCCTTGGTTCCCTGGAAAGACAGGATTAGGTTTGTGTTATTAGCAACTACCAAAAGGCAAACTTTCTCCCCTAAACATTTCACACATGCTTATGTTTCATTCCCACGCACATATAGCTATATATCTCAGGCTAATATTTTTAGCAACTCCTATTGTTATTCTCTTACCACCTTCAAACACATTCTAACAGTGTGCAAGTATCAAACCCTCCGAACTAAAAGTAGTAACTTATTAGTCAAGCAGGACAGATCTCAGTCAGTCACACGGTCACGAACGTTACCCCCTTCCTTGATGACAGCACACATTCCTGTCACTAAGAAGACAAGAGAATGTAAACATCACTGAATGTATATAGATGATGAGGTCAGTACTCGAATGCCCCTCGCTGTTGTAGGCCTCACCACTCACCGCCACGGCAGGCCTGGATAATGATGACCTTGGGTTTGTCCTTCAAATGTGGACAGTTTTTGGTGTTCAACATTTGAAAGATAGTGTTGACTTCCAGTGCATCTGAGATTCCCTCCGAGTACTTTGTCCCACAAATACCATTCTGAATGCCATGTGACATGAACACAACAAAAGTACTGTCAGACGTCTCATGCTCTTTCCGGGTGGCAAACGCCTTCAGCTCTGCAATCATGTCCTGAAAGAAACCATGTCACAAGCTTGGACTTGGCTTTATTATCATGTCATAGAACAATCAAATACAGGGGCATCTTAGGTATCTTGGGGTACTATGGAAAACAATGGAGTGGAAAAGAACTGTCTCAATTCAGCAAGAGGTGAAGAGCATGAAATCACTCGCAGATGTCAAATGCAATGGGGGAGGGGAGGGGCCGATTATGGAGCCAATAGAACGGTTTCCAAAGATACGTTCTATATGCATTTGGTGCAAAACTCACCATGACAAGGGAAGGTATGTCATTAAGTGCCCTCTAAGGAGAAGAGCATCTTCAGGAACAGCAAAATATTGAGTGTCCCAGTTTTTCAAAAAGCTGTTTAAGACTGAGAGGAGGATGCGGTATATAAGCATTTGTCTATGGTACAATAGACTTTACCGGAGCAGTGAGATTTTCTTTCAAGTGCACGCTGTAGCCCAGTCCTTGTAGCAGCATAATCATTCCTTTGATGTCCACATCCGCTCCAGCCCTCTTAGGAAGACACTCAAATTCTGTGTTGCAGATGATGAGGGCAAGGCGTGTGCGGGTTGACTTTTCTCTTATGGGGTAAATCTGTGGAAATACAGATTGGATATGTAGTTTTACTTTCTTTAGTAAGTGATTCTCTAAATTAAATTTTTGTCATGAGGGTCCAAGGCAGTTTATTCTCTCTTCATTGTATCCAGTTTCCAATTTTAAGAACCACAAATTAAAACGAATCAGAATTCATGAGTGGAGATGTGACTTTGCAAATGCCCAAATTACAGTAAAGGATTAGACTAATTTTTTTTTCCGAGGTAAAGTTCTGAGGGATGCACCAGCCTTGAAACCTGAATGACTGGATTTTTTAAATGGCTCCTCAGTGACACTATTTGATGACAGGAAAAATCTTTAGCTATTTATACTTCAGATTCTGATAACTAATATAAATTATAGTTACTTTAGGGCTAAAGGTGTATGATATGTACAAGCTTAATGTCTGACACAGTAAACACTGAGTAGCTTCTGTGGTTAATGTCTCAATGTATTGGACCAAACTTAGAAAGCCTCGTATCATCCTAGAGTACTGGAAGATCGGAATCCATTATAGAAAAGGAGCAGTGTGATGAATTTTGAGAACCTCTCAATGAAATTCTCTCTAAGAAACAGCTATGGACCTTGAAACCATCTCAAATGGGTCTCTCTCCCTATCTTTTGACCTCAGTACCTCGGCTGACTTTTCATTCCATATTCTTTGTGCTGTTTCTGGTGGGCATAGCTTAAGAATCCCTCCTGGTCCTGAGAAGTTGAGCTCAGCTGGGTTGGACGGCACTGTCTGAGAAACTGCAAGAGACAAAAAACATCATAAATCATGGCATCTAGGCTTTTTGGCTCGACCCTCAGTACAGCATCCTGAGTGTATGAAGTGAGAGAGGAAGACAGGAAGGAGACCCTTGGGCTAGTTGTCAACATTGTTCAGTGAGTGCACTGTAATTGGACATGGTCCAAGCCAGAAGGATATTTCCTGTGGTGAGATACAGAGATCCACTTTCATCCTTCAGAAACAAGAATATTAAGATACAATCAGAAATATTTTGGTATGAAAAGCAGAAAAGGAGCTTTTCAAAGCTATGAATAAAAAAAACACTCAGAAAAAACTCTATGTTAGATAAAGAATAACACATAAATCTGTTCTGTAAGATGAAAAGTCTAGAATAAAAAAAAACGAACTAAATCTTCATTACTGTATTTATATATATTTTTTAAAAGATATGGTTTTCTACTTACTAATTTAGCTAATGGGTCTAATACTACACATTAAGAATATAAGGAGCAGAAGGCAAAGTTAAAGATTAAAAAGAAGAAGAATTTGGAAGTGGGAAAAATAGGACAATATAACAAGATATTGTTTTCATTTGTATGTTTCTTAAAAAAAAAAAATCCCTCCAGATTTCTTATCCTGCAAATCCAAATATTCATTTTTAACCTAGTAATAATGAGGAGAAGGAAAATTAAAACTGAAATGGGCTTAGAGTCTTTAGGGACAATAAGTTTATCTCAAACAAACAAGCAAAATTTTAAAATATTTGTGTTGTCTGCAGTGTGTGTACGTGAGGAGAAGAGGGAGGCATGAACAAGAAAGAGTAGGAAACTGAATGATAAATGTCATAATCATGGTAGACCCTTGATAAACACACAGTAATGCACATTGATTTCGTAAATATGTGGTCAGAGTTTTCACGGAGTTTCAAGTGAGAAGAGTTTTGAGGTTATATTTGATTTCAAATTAAACACCATCTGAAAAGTGATTACTTTCTCAGTAATTTAACACAATATTTGCCACTTTTAAAATAAAGATAAGTTATCCAGTTGTTTGGAGAATTCTTTTAAAATAAACTACTTAACTAAAAAATCACATTCAATTTTGAACTACAACTTGAAGAAGAATTTTAAGAACCTATTGAATAGTCAGAATATGTAAACCAAGGCAGCATAAAGTGTGTTGACTATAGAAGGCAAGCAATAATTAAAATTGTCATGTAAAGAAAAACTATAGAAACCATCGATAGGAAACATGTACTGTCTCTTCCTAGGAAAGTGGGAGAAACTGTGAAATATTAAATACAAAGGTTTTGCTGTCAATGATAATATTTCTAAGTGAAAGAATGTGTAAATTATGTACTCATGTCTTCATCTATGAAATCTTCAGCAAGCATGTGTAGGATAATCACTCCTAATGATTCAACAGAACAATTTCCGAACAGGGTCAACTTTCTCCCAAGTATGAAGTTCTTTTATTGTAAAAAGACACTTCATTCATCAATTTTAACAGACAAAAAAGGTCATTTCTGGATGAAATCATCCCAGAACTGGGGGTGAAAATGTGTTCTAGAACTATTAAAATACTGATTATGTACTAAGCATGAGGCTGTATTTACCAAAAATAAGATATGCTAAAAAGAAACCTAGATTTTACTGACCTTGTCTGATTAGAGCAGTGGATACTTTTAATAACTTCCTTGTCTTTTGAGAACTAGGAAATTCATATATTATTTACAATATATTCAATAATAATTTTTGCTTAATTTTGGTAATGGGGACTGATTAGCTATTCAAAAATATTGATTCATCCTCATTTAAGGCACAATAGCTAGTCTACATGTTCAACTACTCTTACAGTTAGGTGTGTGTCTATTAGTAGGTTCTAAGCAATGAAATAGGGACACAAGTAAGTAGTTCATCATGTTCTTGACAATTTCACTAACTGGATGGTAGGGACCAATATTCCTTACGCATAGTATGTGGCAGACATCAGATACAAAGGAGGAAGAGTTCTGCATGGCTGAATTACTATTTGAAGGCGATCTACCCATTTTATAATTTCTTGAGTAAAATTCATGAGTTAAATTACATTTACATAAGTTAAATTACAATTACACAAAATTGCATTTCTATTATATCTGAGTTATGATAATAGATTTTTTTATGTTGTGTTTTGCTTATTGTCTTTTTTTAAACTGCTTTCAATGTTACTTTAACTGTACAAGTGTACTTAGAGGGATTGTTACTGCTAAATTTGTATTTAGTTACAGCTTGGTGAAAGAGATTCTTACATGTGTATTCATTCATGCAAACTCAATAAGAGCTGGAGTTTTGGTGTTTCATTTATCACTTCTGAAATTGTCCATAGAACAGCCCATGGAGTATAGTTGGCATATAATGTATGCTATTTATTAGTGACACTGGAGAAGTCTTCCAGTGAAACTATATGTACCAACTATTGTTGTACGTGTAGTATGTTCCCAATACTCCATTAGGAAAAGTCAGACATAAGCCACCATGATTACTCTGTTCAAAACCTTTACCAAGAGAAACGTGAGGAGAGTTTTGGTGCACTATACCTGGGGGAGTTCTGACTATTAGAAGAGTCGAATCCTCACTGAAGGGCAGAATCTCTAAAGTGTGGTTACTTTTTAAATGTTGTAGATGAGTGAGTAGGAGATACAGGTGAATTGCACATTTCTAGTTTGAATGACTGGGTGCTGGTGGTGATAGTGACTAACGGGGAAGCCAGAAGCAAAGCGCATGGCAGGAATCCTGGACAATTCACCTTTGGGTATCAGAGAAAAGGATTCTGTATGAGCTTTGATTGAATCTGTTCAATCAAATTGTGGACACCTGAATAAAGAAGATTCAAATTCAAAGGGTTAGATTTGAGACACCTATTTAGAATATTTTAGTATATAAATAGATGAAGAAGCTATGGCAACTAATGGGAACATTGAAACAGGATGTTTAGGGAAAAAAGACAGAAGAATGATTTCTTTGAATTAGACCCTCATGGTTCACTTCATGGGTGAGTAGTTAATGCAAGAGAAGCGAGGGGTCAAAACAGGAACTTGCTCTACAAACTCCATTACCTTGCAGGAAAGGTGCTGCCATGGGCACAACTTGTGAAGAGTCACTTCTAGATTGAGAACCTGAGGAAATATAAAGAAATGTAAGAGGTTGTTCATTAACTTTGAAGAACATTGACACAATGTGTGGCAGACACCTCAGTGAAGTTCCCCCCCACCCCCACCCCACACTGGATAATTGATCAATACACCTGGTAAAGGTCTGACTCACCTGAAATCAAAACCTCAGTGGAAAGCAAAACCCTCTATGGCTGCAGTGAAGAAGCGGATAGTCATTTAACACTCAAAGCTGAACAATAGCATATTTGGAGAGGACTGTCTTTATCTCTGCTTTCTATGAACAAAGGGGAATTTAGACATAACCACAAATCTCTTGATATGAATGGCTCCTGGTCATTCTGGAAGAAACCCTTACAGTATGACAGCTTGTGCAAAGTGAAGTTTTCTACCTCATGGCTGAATTCTCTCTAAGGAGGACTATCAAGAAAAGGCATCTATGCTGTGTGCCTATCGTTGGATAGTTTATCACATCATCAAATGGCGAAGTGGTTTGCTAGAATACTCAGCTCCAGGTCTAAGATGAATTAGGGAGGTTGACAATTAGGAATTGTTTGGAGTCTGGGAGCTGTGGGATTCTGGAATATCCTGGAATTCTCATGGTCTTTCAAATGACTTTTCACCTTCATTTTAGAATCACTGATATTGGTGAAATGTCATCAAATTTCCCATAAAACTTGAAAATTGCTTCAGACTTAGTCCTATTTATTACTAATACTGCCCTTCTTTTTCCAACCAATGTTCATGAATAACTGAAATCCCCATGCTTGAGCGCGATTCCTTATGTGTAGCGTAGCTCGTTTTATGTGTTTCATGCTACTCTCTGATGATTTCTGGAAATTATTTTGTCATCTTAATTGCATGCATTCTGCTCTCGATTTTCTGCATTTTGTCTGGTTTTACTGTGGACACTAACGTAAAGGAAAAGCAACTGCTATGAATTGTTATTAGTTGGTGATAAACACTGGCCAGGAGTGTTTGGGATATTGGCGTATTTAGTGTCTTTCAAATTAAACCAAGTTGCATGCTAGGCTGTGCCCCAAAGCCTCTATCCTCATTTTGCTGAGGAAAGAGACATCCTTAGACAGGACCATCGCTCATTAGCTTGGGGATTTTAAAGGCACTTCCTTCCTAAGTGTTCTAGAAAAGGACACTGATGCAGCTAGGATGCTAACACCTAATGGTCCAAGCTCACTCTACGGTTTTCATTCATCAGCTGCGACGCCAGCTGGCCCATGAAGGTCATGGTCTCCCTGCCGTCTGTGGAATTTCCACTGTTGTGCCCGACTTTCAGGAGGAGAACACTGGAAACCTTTATCTACAGAATTTGGTTGCATAAAATCACTCAAATCGTTACTTTTTCCTCTGAGTTTTCCATCCTGATTGTTTATGCCAACAAGGATATGAAGTGACATCGATTTTATTTAGGGCTTTATATGACTCCACATAAATACATGTGCATAAGAAACTAGTGGCAGAAGCACTTCAAATTAATATGAGCTAGTAAATGGGAAACACTGCACATCTTTGGTTCACAGTGTCTATTGAATACAAGATTGTCATAATCCATGACCCTTTCTAATTAAAAAAAAAAGCCATCAAAAGTCCCACAAAACTTCAGTTCCAAGGAAACAAGTTGCAATTTTCCCACAACCCGCTCACCTACGCTGTTGGGCCAAGTAAAGCATCAAATTTCAAGAAAAATATCTAAAAGATCTCTTATTAAGACAGTAGCATACCTGTCGAGAAATGCCCTCTAAAACCCTCTCTCAGTGAAGTACAATGAATAAGTTAGCATACACGATAGCCATAGATGAGCCCTGATGGGTTGATGGGCAATTGTCGGACTGCTCGCCCCAAAGTGGCCGTTCAAAGCCACCATTTGCTACATGGGAGAGGCAGGAGGGCAGAATGAAGCTGTCTGCAAAATATACACCTTTGGAAAACCTATATAGGGGCACCATGAGTTCTAATTGACTCACGGAAAGTGAGTTGTGGTTTTGTAGTAATAGAAAAATATGGCAATGTATGAAGAGGGGAAAAAGCTACCACAAACATTACTAAAGGAATTTTGATCGATAACGTAGAGAGGCAGAATTCAGGATAGACATATCCCAGTGGGTTTTAACAACATGTCTAGAATTCAAGGAATGGATTGGAAGGAATGGAACAAGAAAGAAGCGTTGATTGATTTCCTATTAGTTTGAATGATGTTGTTTGTTCCTTTCAAAGTGTAGGTATGGGCCAGTGAGCAGATAATATGAAAAAGAATTGAGAGAAAATAAGAGATTCATAATAAATAGAGATAGCAGCTGCTAGGTCACACAGGACAGGCATAGCCTTTTCTGTTCCTTAGAAAATAGGTTTCATGTTTCCAAAGAACGTCTTCCTCATTTTAAATGATCGGGGAAGTGCCTCTGTGATCAGTGGCAGAGGCTGTTCTTCAGAGCTTCCATCTGAACAGTGTTGAGGACTAAACTGGACCATCGTGGGGAAAATGAAAAAAGCAAATGAAAACAAGAGGAGCCTGTAAGGAAGAAACCTCTTAATATTCTGATTTTCCTGTAAGCATTCACTGTATTCCTGAGTGTTTCACTATGAGTGTAGAATAAATTCCTCTTGGAAAGCACATTTTAAAAGGATATTACAAAGGTATTTTATTATAGATCTGTGGTTGAAAAGAAAAGCCTAAGGTCTTCATATCATTAAACTGTATGTTCATGCTGAGCGGGTCCCTGGATTTGGAAAATATACAAAATTGATAAGTGACTTGTGAAGAGACTGTGGGTACAGAATGAAGTTGTCCAAACATTCCCATCAGCTTCTAGAACTAACCACATGTACTGCACAACGCATGGATTCTAACTAACAGAAAGACAGAGGCCCAAGGCAGGAGGCTGAGATCTGCGAAAGAACTACCCAAAGCAGTGGAGCTGGGCCCACAGTGATCCAAGTCCTGCAGAGTTTGGATGTGTGGCTCCAGGTCTATAGAGCTGTCACGTGAGGCCAGGGCACTTACCCGGGGAGAGCTCCAGCTTCTCTGCCAGGTGGGGGTCTATTTCACAAAGATGGAAGATCCACACCTTGCACGCTTGGGGCCCTTTCTTAATGACAGAATCAATCAAAGCTCGGGCCTTATTCATGACAGTGGGATTTTCATCTCTTATTGTCTCCATCTCCTCTTGGCTCAGAACTTTATTTTCTAGGAGTTCATCCAGCAAGCCATTTATTGTGCCCTTGTTTACTGCTTGGATAAAGAGCGTTCTTTTTCCCTTGAGGACTTTGTCTGTTGGAAAAGATAGGGTTCCCCAAGTCATGAAAACAGCTTCATTTTCTTCGCATGTCAGTAGCAAGAAATAACCTCCTTCAAATAGAATTACCTTAAAATCTTTTCTTCCTGTATTTCAAGAGCCATGCTAACTGCAAGGTCAACTGTTCCAAACCACCAGTTGCTCCATAAGAGAAAGATTTGGGGCTTTCTACACCCATAAAGAGTTACAGCCTCAAAAACTCACTGGGGCAGTGTTATGGTCACTGTGAGTCCTCATAAACCCAATGACAGTGAGTTTGGGTTTGGGCTTTTTTTGTTTTGCACTTTTTTTTTTTGCTGTTGGCATTTCTGAGTAAGTATTGGACTGCTGAACACAATGTCAGTGGTTCAAACCCACCAACCTCTGAGGGAGAACATTGAGGCTATATGCTCCCTTAAAGATTTTCCACCTTGAAAATCACCTTCATAGCAGTGGGTTTGGACTGGATTTTTTTATATAATTAATCCCTTGTATAGAAAAATTTCCACATCTACTCCTATCACATTATCTTCCCCTAGTATTTACAAATGGAGTGGTCTGGAGATTAAGATTTTCTCTCTCTGAATAAACCGTGACCCATGTTTGCACCACCCGGAGCAAGGTTGAGTGATAGCTGTTTCTTTTGCTGGTTATAGCTGCCATTTTCCACCCTGGGCTGAATCTGCCCCTCAGCCAAGTTCCTCTCCTTTGAGGATTCCGTTTACAGTTTGCAAAACAACAGCAGGAATGTTCTTACAGGCCCACTGCCCCAGCAGGGTCCATCGTCACAAGTCCAATAGCTTCTAGGCACCGTATTTGCCTCTGCTCCCTGCCTGTTCTCCCACTTTCCCACCACTGCCTTACTTTACCATATAGACAGTCACACAATGCAATTTGGAATGCTGAAAAATACAACCCCTTGCAAAATTATTTTCCTCCTCCCAATAATACCATTTTGGAATGCTGAAAAATACAACCCCTTGAAAAATTATTTTCCTCCTCCCAATAATAACATTTTGGACAGTAAAAATCTCACCCTCCATGGCTTTCTCCTCTCACTCGTCTCTGGAGGTATGAAAACGAAAGCATTTTTACTTCCCTTTGGGGAGGAGTACGTACTCAGATTGAGAAATAACAGCTCTACATGCATATGCATGTCCTTTTTTCCCCTGCATGGAAATGAATCAGATTACTGAACCTGAGATTGCAGCAGGGTGTGTAGCCTTGGTAAATTATCTTCACTAGCACGTGGTCGGTGTCGGAGAAGAAAGAGGGCAGAGTTCTGTGGTACTCGGTACTCCTTGGAAGCCGTTCTGCCTTTAGGAGTGGAAAGATTTTTCACTGGTCAGATATTCCCTTACCTTAGCATTGATCCTGTTTTTCGTGAAGTTTTTAGTGTTGAAGAAAAGTTTACCACAGAATAATAACTTAGATAATGAACTCACAACTCATGTCATTGCTGTTTAATCATCCATTCTCTAGGTCAGGGGTTGAACTTTCCTGTGCATTAGTCGACCTATATGTAAAGAATACAACATAAAAATCATAATTATTGGAAGAAAATTTTGAAATTGCCTCAATATTGCCATATATGTTTTATTATGTATAGTACTACCATCGAGTCGATGTGACTCATAGCGACCCTGTAGGACCGTGTAGAGCTGCCCCAGTGGGTTTCCGAGACTGTAACTCTCTACGGGAGGAGAAAGGTTGGCCTTTCCCCGATGGAGTGGCTGGTGGTTTCAAACTGCTGACTCTTCAGATCATAGCCCAATGTACAACACTATGTACCTCCTACAATCTATAATATGTTGGCGTAGTGGTTATGTGTTGGGCTGCAATCCATATGGTATGCAGTTCAAAACCACCAGCAGTTCTGCGGGAGAAAGACTGAACTTTCTACTCCTGCACTTTCTATTCCTGTGAACAGTTACTGTTGCAGAAACCCACAGGGGGTCTCATTGACTCGATGACAACGAGGCTTTGATTATTACTATTAATATAAATATTTCACCTCACACACATACCAGGTGAATTCTGTGCAGGTAATTTTATGGTCGGGTGCGATAGAGTCCCTTCCCTGTCATGGTGACCCTATGCACAACGGAACAAAGCACTGTCTGCAGCCGAGCCATGTTAACAACTCTCGCTGTGTTTGAGGCCACTGCTGTAGCCCAGCGTCAATCCCTGTGGTTGACGACCTTCTTCTTTTTAGGCTAACCCTCTACTGAGCATGATAACTAGTCTATAGATTTAGCCTACCTGACCACATTGCATTGCATGTGAGATGAAGTTCCTCCATCCGCGCATCTAAGGAGCACTCTAGTCATACTCCTCTGAAGGTGGATTCGTTCATTCTTTTCACGGTCCATGCAATATACTACATTCTTCACCAACTCCTTAATTCAAAGTCACCAATTGTTCCATGGTCTTCCTCATTCATTATACAATGTTTGCACACATAGCAAGGAATTGAAAAGATCATTACTTTAGTTAGGCACACTTTAGTACTCCAAGTGACCTTTTCACTTGTAACTTTTTTAAGAAGAAAGAAGTATTTTGTAGAATACCTGTCCAATGCAGTGCATCATTTAATTTCCTGACTGCTGCTTCCAGGAGTATTGGTGTAGATCCAAGTAAAAGGAATGTCTTGACAGTTGAAGTATTTTCTCCATTTCATATTATGTTTCTTTGCGTCCACTGAAGTGTAATTTTGAAGGCTGTAATCTTTGATCGACCCTTGTTTTTCACCAATGACTTCAGTGAAGTTTGAACTTCTTCTTTCAATACTGTATTTTCTTGATGGTATACTGCCTCTTGAAATGACTGAATGTTGAGCAATACATTGTGGTACAGTGACTCTGTGTAGCCTTTCCTTTTTCTTCTTTTCCTTTTTGTTTTTTGCATAGCTGTACCTTGTTTTATTTATATTGCTAGATTTTGCAATGCTTAATGATTGGATCTCTTCATTGTTTTGACAGAGCCATAATGAAAAGTAACTTCATATTTCTTCTGTGATTTTTGTATTTCCTGCAGTTTTATTGGCAAGTTACATATCATATAATTCAATAGTTCAATCATCCAGTCATACCAAGGGGAATTGGACAATCATCCCCACATTAATTTTAGAGTATCCCCTACCCCATGGTTATATCACCTTTAAGACGAGTTCTGCAATCCCAATCTGTTCTAGTGCTCCTCCCATGCCCATCTTCATTATCCACTCTTGAAATCCCCTCCCTCCCTATCATACACCCCCACCTCTGTGTTCCCTATAGCCCCTTGTATCCATCGTTATCCTTGTGCATCCACTCCTCCTGTGCTTCCCTGCTGGGAAACCCGACAGAAAACCACAAAAAACGAGATCACCTAAGGTGGTAAGGATAAAACATAATAGTAGACAGACAAAAATGCAGATATGCATAAGAAGGAAATAAAACCCCCAAGCATTCAAAAATCCAGGGAAGCAATTTCTGTCATGGAACCAGGAAGAGACATTTGCACCCAGAATAAATTCAGATCGGGTCTACAGGGTGGTCAACCAGCCAAGTTAGAGCCAGCAGATCAAGATCACAATGGTCTATGCCTGATAGAAAGGCTGCTCTAGATGCTTGCCTATGCCTAGAAAGGATCTGCTTAGTCTGGCTAAGTACTCTGCAGACTGGCTTTGGGCTCCCACAGCCCCCCCAAAGCCCTCCACAATTTGGGTGTTCATCATTTTTGTTATCTTTGGATCACTCTAGCTGATGTGCTTCTGCCATGTGGACTTAGTTAACTTCTCTCTCAAATAGCTGCTTTTTGAATTCAAGCCTTTAAGACCCCAGACACTATGCCAATGGATAGCCAGGTGCCATCTGCTTCCTTCACCACACTTTACTGTAGCACCCTTATCTTCAGTGATCTTTTCATGAAGATGTGCATCAAGCAGTACCACGATGTCAGAACTGATTGTTCTTAAGCCCCCTTCTCTTGATGTTCCAACATTGTTCAACCTTTTGCACCTACAATCCTTCAATATTGCAACTTCATTTTACATGTTTTCTTCAGAGCTTTCAGTGGAGAAATGTAAAGTGGGTTCTGTCTTTTCATTTTTTAAACTCCAGGTTTTTACACATACTTTGTCTTCTTGAGCCATCCATTCGAAATTGTCTCTCCTGCTTCTTTGACATCATGATTTCTTCTTTGCTTTAGCTACTCTATATTCAAAAACAAGTTTCAGAGTGTATCCATTTTGGTGTTTTCTTACTTGTGTGTGTTTAATGATCTTTAAATTAAATATTTTAATAATGATCTTTTAATTCTTTATGCATAATACCTTTTATGTCATAAGACAACTCATCTGGTCATTTGTGTTCAATGCAGAAATCTGTCCTTGAAGTGGTCTCTAAATTCATATGGGACATCCTCAATGTTTTACCTTGTCTTTGATAGTTTGTTTTTTTTAATATTCATCAGCTTCAACTTCAACTTGTATATGAAGAATTAATGGTCTGTGTGTAGTCCTTATTCTAACTAATGGTAATGAAACTCTCCATTTTCTTTTTCCACACATGTAGTCACTTTGATTCCTGTGCATTCCATTCAGCAAAAGCCATGTGTATAGAACCATACGTATTATTATAAAAATATATTTGTAAAGAATAAATTGTGAAATTGTCTGTCGAAAAATCCCTCATCAATGTCATATTTCCATTACTGGTCCTTCTTCCTTATTTCCAACTTTTGCACTAGAAACATAAGTAATTATTAATTCATCTTGCTTGTATGTTTTATCAATATCAGACTCCAGATGTTGGGGGAAATCTTCAGTTTGTTCAGCATTGCCACCAGTCATTAGTACATACATGTTGATAAGATTAACTGGCCTTCCTTGTACCAGGATGGATAGTATCTGTAATTGATAGCATTGTACTTCAGAATACGTGAAATCCGAGCCACTGTAGCGGACAGGGAGTAATTGCCCTTGTGGGTTTCTTTCTCCCTCAGAGTGGCCGATAGTTTCTGACTGCCACCTACGAAGATTGCCGCCCAACCTGTAACCACTGTGAACACAGGGACTCCCCCTCTTCAGAACAGATCTGAAATATTCTTCTAGAATAAGGAATGTGACTACATTGTTCTTCAACTCTTTTGCCTGATACAGTAGATCATATAATTGCCTGAGTCAACATGGCCCATTCCCGTCCACTTTAGTTCACTCGTGATTAGGAAGTGATCTTTATGAATCCATTTCATTTTGATAACTCCCCAATTTCTAGATTTATACTTGATAGATTTTATGTTCCAACTAGTCATGGATGTTTGCTGCTGTTTGTTTTCATTTTGAATTGTGCCACATCCATGAATTAGGGTCTTGAAAGCTTTATTCCATCCTATCATTAATGTTGTCCATACTTCGAGGAGGCAGCTATATCCCAGTTATATGTTTAGTGCCTTCCTATCTGAGGAACTCCCCTGGCATTATATAAGACAATGCTCACCTCATGCTTATAATATTTTACTGGCTATTGTTTTTAGAAGTAGTTCAGCAGGACCTTCTTCTTAGTCTGTTTTAGTCCAAAAGTTCCACTGACATCTCTGTACCACGATGACCTTACTAGTCTTTAAAGTACCAGTAGCATGCCTCCCAGAATCACCGCCCCATGTAAGATATCACGTTACAACAAACTGAACCAACACATACGTGATGGGCAGGTGATGGGCAGGTTAACTTTCCTTTTGTGAGAGATAATTTCTAGACATTTCCTTCACGGATTCATTTAAAAATTGGGTATATATGACCAACCCCTTGGCAGACAGCGTTCCAGGTTCTGAAGCTATAATTGCAAACATAATAGACATTAGCCTTGCCCATGTGCTACACATTTGGGAGAGCAAGATAACATAAAAACCAAGAAGAAAGTGTTATATTCAAAATGGTAAAGGGTGGTAAGTACTAAGGAGAAGAAATTAACCACAGAAGTGCATTATAAAATATTGGAGGAATCAGTGGAAATTAGTCAGGGGATTAGGGAAGACTCATAGAGAAGATTATTGTTTTGTTTTTAAGTGTATGTTCAAATAATTGTCCCATTAATTATCTCTATGTGACCAACTGATAGTATCAGCACATTTGCTGAAAAGTGAATTAATGCAAAAATACAGAAGTTTTTCTTTCAAGCTTATCATTAATATTGTCAGAAAAATAATCTCTTTATTATTGAGTTATTATATTAAGGAAATAAGGATCCAAAATTACAAAAATTTCTGTGTGTGCTTACATTTACATACATGTTCACAAGAGCTATCTAAACAATATCAGAAACCAGATTATCATTATTTTTGAACTTTGTACAATGGAGAAAAAACTTAGTCATTTGCCATGTGACTTGTAATTTTTTTACTTGAGTTCTAAGTTGAAAGTTGAATTTATTTCAATTGTGGGAGAATACACTGCATAGTAAGATAATTATGTATATGTCAATCTAAGGATTGTGTCCAGAGGTTTTTGTCTGAACTTTTCCATTTCCCCAATCAAATTTACAGTCGGGGGTGCCTTACACAACATTTGTGACAGGGAGGAAAGCAGAAAGTGCATGTTTCCCTCCACCGTCTTATTCATTCCTCCACATGCCATGCCTAAATCTCTTAAAATATCACTTGAATAAACTTGAGACAACAATATCAGGACATGGTATTAAAGGATATGAAGACAAATAAAGAGTATAAGGAGAAGATATCAGACTAAAGGAAAGAAACATAAAGAGAATGTTCCAAAACCCCAAACCAATCTCACGGTCATTGACTGGATGCCTACTCACAGTGAGCCTGTAGGAGAGCGCAGCGCTGCCCCTGTGAGTTATCTGTGATGACCACTGTTTATGGGAGTTTTAGTCCCATCTTTCTCCCCCAGAGCGGCTTTTGCTTTCTAATTGTGGACTTTAGCAATCACAGCCCTACACATAACCGTTAACTGAATGACTCCAGTCTCATGACAAAGTTGCTTAGGTTTCTCCACCAATGAAGGAAGCACACCCCTGAGTTGAAAGCATCCAATGGGACATCCATACCGAAGAGGGGAATGGCAAGTGGTCCATGTGATGGTGCAGAACCATAAGCTATGAAACTTGGAACCAACCCAAGTGTTCCGTGTAAGTCCAGGGATAACCGACTTGTACTTTATGCAAACAATGATATTACCCAGCAATAAAGGTACAAATTATTCAAACAAGGTGAAAACCAAACAGAAAACCCATATTCAACAGAATACATACTTTTATTTTTCCAATTTTATACTGTATGTATACAGTATGTACAACAAATGTATTGATAGAAGTCAAATCACAGCTTGCTTGGGAAGCGTGTGGAAAGAGAGGATTCACATGGAACTTGTTGAGGAAGATGGAAATATTCTACAGGTTTGGGTTTTTTTTGGTGAGAGTGTTAATGTTGAATAAGATGCCTTGTAGTTAACTTTCCCTCTTAGCCTCTCTATTACAGAATAGAACTGCCCATAGTGTGTTCAAGGTGGTAATCTTCAAGGGAAGAGATTGCCAGGCCTTCTCCAATGGAGGCAAGATCTGGGCTCAAACCGATTTTCAGTTGGCAGGCAAGTTCTTAGCCATTACACCACCAAAGCTCCTGAACGCGTTATTCTGTTACATGTCTTTGTCACTAATACACGCACCTTTACAATAAGAATATTTTACTGTATTTCTATTATACCACAACAAAATTAATTGTTTTCAAAATGTCTAGAAGCACCAAAGCAGTAAGTAAATTAATCAGCACTTTACCATTCTCTATTCAACTCAACCCATCTCCATAAAAAAAATAAAAATAAAAAACAGCTAAACCCACTGCCATCCAGTTCATGGCTACCTACAGCGACTCTATAGGGTAGGGTAGAATTGTCTCTGAGAATTTCCAAGATAAGGCAGCCTAGATTTTCTTCCTCAAAGCAGGTTGGTGTTTTTTAACAGTTGACCCTGAGGATCACAGTCCAAATGTAACCATAACACCACAAGGGATCCTTGCTGAGGAGTGGGGGTAGGAATAATAAGCAGGAATAATATTGCAAGACTCTAAAACTTGGAATTTTTTTCCAAATGAGGAAAATTCTGAGTCAAGAAAAAATACTTTAAAAGTGGTAAAAAAAAATAAAGAAGGGTTTGGTTTTTTCATATGCCTCTGTCTCACCCTTATCTGAAGATTTTAAGCTAAGGTAGTCCACAGGCAAAATAATATCTCAAATCAATAACCCAACTTCACTTCTTGAGTAACCCAGCATTAAAAATAAAAGTACACTGACCCAAAGTAATCAAAAAACAGAGAAATAATTATACAACAAAGGCATACTAGACAGACATGAAATAAAGCATTAAAAAGTTAATTAAGCCAAATATGGGCTTTGAAATTATAAATAAAATGGACAAACAGTAGGTAGATTGACAAAGTAAAAAAAGATAATTGAAACAAATAACTAAAATTAACATGAAAGTGGTATCATTACAAAGAGCTAGAGATCATAAAATAATGACTATGAAGGATGTATGGGAATAAATCTAGATGATTTAGATAACTATCTATAAATAGTGTCTTAATTTCATTGTAATCAAGAGTAATCACAACAACAACAAATACGGTGAATGAGTGTATAGTTTTAAATAACAAAAATTATTTCTCCGACATGTCTCTCTCCCCACTGTCTGCTCGGCTCTGCACCATATATTGCACCATTCAGACATCAATAGGGTTACACCCACTCTACTCTCCTATGACCCCATGGACAGAACAAAACATAATCACAATGTATAGATAAGGTTATACCAAACATTTAAAGAATTAATACAGATTATTCTCAAACTCTTACAAAAATAAAAGAGGAAGGAATACCTCTTAATACATAAAACAACATAATAATAGAAAATTAAAGACTAATGTAAATGAAATTAAATTCAAATATCTTCAACAAAATATCATCAAACAAGATCAAAACATACTAAACACTTTATACTCTATAACCAAGTAGGATTTGTTCCAGAAATGCAAGGGTGGTGCATCATAAGAAAATCTATCCATGTAACACAGAATATCAATAGAATGAAGGAAGAAACAAAAAATGCATACTGCAGGCTGCATAAAAGATAAATGATAAAATCCAGCATCTCTTCATGATAAAAAAAATCACTCAGCAAGCTAGGACTATAAGAGAAACTCATAAAGATGATAAAGAACATTTATAAAAGCGCCACAGCTAAAATGGTGAGAAATTGAAAACTTTCCCTCAGTGGGCTAAAGCATAAAAAAGGAATTGTTTGGGTGGCACTTCATTCTGTAACGCATTAGATCTGGGTTAGTGGAACCATTCAACAGCATCTACAAGCAATAAGATCAGGGAGAAGACAAGAATATTTGCTGCCATGATTGGTACTCAACATTTTGGTAAGTTTTAGCTGAAGCAACAAAGCAAGAAAAAGAAATTTAAAATACCCAACTTGAAAAGAAAGGATCAAGGCTATTTTTATTCATAGATGAATAGATGATATATTTCTACGTATAGAAATCCAAAAGAATCAGTATTAAATGCACTACAACTCATTAGAAAATCAACACTCAAAAATTGGTTGAGTTTGTATGCACCAGGATTGAACAATCTAAAGGAAATTTTTTAAAGAGCCATTTGAAATGGTGTGTTAGTCTGGGTAGACTAGAGAAACAAATCCATGGACACACATGTGTATAAGAAAGAGTTTTATATACAAGAGGAATTGAGCATTGAGAAAACATCCCAACCCAGTCCCGTCCAAAGCCATAGGTCCAACATTAGCCCACATGTCCGATACCAATCCATAAAGTCCTCTTCAGACTCATGAAAACACTTGCAATGAAGCCAAATGCAGGAGGATCACAAGCCCGTGGGTAGAAAGTCCTTGGGTCCAGAGGCGATGTAAGCATCTCAGCGCTGGCAGGGGTCTCTCTGTGGCTTCTCCAGCTTCAGAGGTCTGGTTGCATCCATGTGTCTTGTCTTCTGCAATGTCTCCCAGGGAGTGGCAGAGAGAGAAGTGTCTTCCCCCTCCAAGGAGGAAGTACCAGAATTCTCAGAAGGCCATGCCCACACAGAAGTCTCATTGGCTATCTCCAGATTGACAGCCTAGACTCCACCCCTACACTCTTAATCCTTAAATTGACACCAGATTAAGTGACTACCACAAAAAGTACCTAAAACAATAAAATACCTAGAAATAAATTTAATCAAGGAGGAAAGAGACTTGTATATCAAAATTATAGAATATTGATGACTGAAATTAAAGTATCCCTAAATTTGCGTTGTTCTACTTGTCCTTTTCATTTATCTAAATTACTCTGTCCAATTGTCAATAAGGGCATCTGGAATTAGTACACATGGAATCACTTTACATTTATTATCTACCCATCCTGAAACAATGATTTAATAGCTCTAGGCCTCCATAATCACATTTGTATGATTGGGATCATAATTATTCATGCTTCCTAGAATGGAATGGAATGACTCCTATAAAAATTATGCATCATTGGCTCCAATATGCTCTGTCCAGAAAAAGAAAATGCTGTCAAAGTGTATTTCTTTATACAGCACTTCAAAATTCTTCGTACATTAATTTCATTACCTACCACACTGTTAGGTTAAGTGAGCTCTTATGGATAGGAAAGTAGTATGGGAGATATGTATTTTGACTGTAAAGAGAAATTATAAACACAATAAAGGAGAGCACAGATAAGTGTGTTTTGAGATATCAGAGTGTTGGTGTTGTTCTGACATAAAAAGAAGGTTAAGCATGGTCTGGAGCATTCTGAGAAGGTTGTGACACGGTTGACAGACTGCAAAGCCTGCTCTTGTGATTTTCATATGGAAAGGTTTCTGGATTAGCAAGAGGCAAGAACTAATTCATTGAGACTTTTCTGAACTATAAATTCTGAGATAGGTCCCAACGCTGATTTTAAATGCCTGGTATTTATTGGAAGTATCTGAACATCAAAATCAGAGAATTGAGACTAGAGTGGATAAGTGATTTGCTCAATAGCTGAAGTTCATTAGCATTGAGTATGATTGTATTTGATCCAAAGTCCTTGATTTTTTTTTAATATACACAAGGAAGAGATGTAGGATCAGGACAGCTCCAGGAGATAGAATATCATAACACAAAGAAGCCAGAATCAGAAGAGGAATAGCAACAAAACAAAACCAAAAAACCCCGAGGACATGCTATTATTTGAATCAAAGGGTGCTTATTTGGCATCAGTGGCAAATAAATTTTGAGGAATCGACTGAGTCTAGATTAGGATGATATTTGATGGAGAGAATGAGAAATGTAAATTCAAGGGAAAGGATATCGGGAAAATGCAGCTTCTTGAAAAGAACAGTCATATTACCTTGGCTTTAACGTGGCTACCATATGTTAAGTGTGCAATAAGAGATTGGCCTGGAGGTACTGTTAGATAAAAATTGGACTGCTAACAAGGTCAGCTGTTCAAACCAACCAGCCACTCCATGGCAGAAAGAGGAGATTGTCTGCTCCCATAAAGAGGAGGTTGTCCGCTCAGCCTCAGAAACCCTGCAGAGGGTCACTTTGAGTGGGGGGGTGACCTGATGACAGTGGGTTAGGCCCTGTAATAGGTATTTGATTGACATTGGCTCTGCAAGTGGAGTTTCTGGAAATATTGATGCATAGTGGTAAAGGCTCTGGATACATTAAAATAATTCCATTTATTTAAATGTCTATCTTATATTGAGAAATCATGCCCTGGATATCTTTATCTGAAATGACAAGGGATGTGCTGGATCTTGCCAGGTACCATATTACCCAGGATTGGGTTGGTCACGTTTCTGAGGCACTGTTGATAGAATGAAAAGCAGGAAGCGGGCTGAGACTATCTATGGCTTGGGGGCTTACATTGGAGTGGAAGCAGCTGAGCGCTGGAATTGCCTGGACAAACAATATGCGGAGGCAATGAACTGGCTGGAGGGGGAAGAGTCTGGGTTGGCAGCCAGGAGGGGTTGTGATACCCACAAGTTAGTTTCTCACACCAACAGTATCATGAAAATACTCACCTATGTAACTTCCGCGTTTTATTAAAGGCTTATCTTGATATTCGTATTCAACTAGCACCTTTAGAAGGAGCAGACGTGACCTTAAATCTGACGTGTTGACGGACAGGCCAAGGACAGAATGCCTTTTCATGCTTAGGTTAGTTAGTAAGGTACCCACTCAAAATATGAGACACTACACTGACATGTGTAGATTACAAACATTCTAGAAAGCAGGTCTTCATGAGGGGAAAGTGGTAGAAAAAAATAAACCACAAATTTACACCTGCAATCAGTTGTGGTGTAGTCCTAAGAAAAGATAAGGCATAGAAAGATAATCTATGAAAAGTCTAACTGAAAAGTGAATAAAGAAATTATCTTACGGCAGAGCTTAATTAGAAATAATTAAAGGAAATGGAATTTGTTTAATAATAAAATCAACTGTTGGAATCAATAATTCTGAATAAGTTATGAAACAGATATATGAATTTGTTAAGTACATGAGGGATCTGGGAAAACATATCTAAATAGTGTATATAGAATGTAGCAACTGATAATGAGAAAATGGAAAACATAAAAGAGATTAAGAAACATGAGCTTCTAAGAATGTAAAGCTCTAAGATATCTCTAAGAGATCTCCAAAAAGAAGTGAAAGAATGAGAGACAAAAGTTAAGGAAAATTTTCTACAAGTAATGAAAAATGTTGTTTTATTCTTGTGTGTTATCTTGATATAACCCCGTAACTCCTCTGGTCTTCTGTCTTTAGTATTCAATGCTTTAAATCTATTCTTGAGACGGACTCAACATTTAGTTGGGATGCACTCAAGACTTGCATATGTCCACTATAGCTGCATACGCTAAACTACATCCACGGTAAAAACTAAGATGCTCATTTTACATACAAAAACGTCTTGACTCAGGCCTGCTATACAGCATGGCATTCTAGTGCTGGATTTATTGAATTCTGTTTGCTGGTAAGCTTAATTGATTAACACTTCCTAGAAAAAGTCTTCCTTGGAATTATATAATATAAAGCAAAGGGTTTTGTTTTTGTCATCATCTGAAACCAGTAAATGTGTTTTCTCACACTTTTATTGTGTTATTTACCAAGACATACTCTCTTTTCATGAAGTATGTTTGGTTTTGTTCTTTCTGGTGGTGTAGTGGTCTGACAAGAGTCAGGCACCTGTCGGTGTGATCCTCTTCATACTTTCTGCTGCTCTCACTTCCCTGTCTTCTCCCTCATTGTTGCCTCTCTCTTACACTCGCTCACTCACTCACTCTCTCACTCACTCACTCACTCACTCACTCACTCACTCACTCACAATACACTGCTTCACTTTCCCACAAATATAGAAAAGAATGGTAAGTTAGCAAAATAGGTTTTTGAAACGGGAAGAAGAAACACATCGTCTAACAAGATAATCATGGAGCACTCATCCATCCCCAACTTCCTCACTCACTCACCGGTAGGAAGAGAGAAGTGGCGCGAAGGAAGACTGCACGAGGCACTGCCAGCATGGGTTGACCTTGCTCATCTGCAAGTTCCACTGTGTTTCGTCTGTGATCAGGAAAGCACTCGATTACAATCAGGAAACAGAAATGTTGTTATGCTTACTGCACTAAAACGCAGTACTTACTTTATAGGACGCCTGGGCCTTGATGGCAGAGTTTTTCATTAAATTTAGGGGTTTGGTGTTTAGGTGATATGGATGCAGCTAAATTGAGAGCACCTTTTAGATCCCTGATTATTGTTACTTCGGTAATTTTGGAATTATCTAGGAACTCAATAGAAATTAAAAACCCCAGGCTCCACCCAAACCTACTGAATCTGACTGCATTTTAACAAGATCAAGATGGTTTAATTAATCAGTGTTTCTCAACCTTCCTAATGCCGTGACCCTTTAATACAGTTCCTCATGTTGTGGTGACTCCCCAATCACAAAATTATTTCAGTTGCTACTTTGTAACTGTAATTTTGCTACTGTTATGAATTGGGAGACTCCTTTGAAAGGGTCGTTAGAGTCCCAAAGGGGTCGCGACCCACATCTTGAGAACCACTGGCTTATTTGGATGTTTACTTTTGAGAGCACTGTACTAAATGGTTCTTCCCACTAATAAATACCCTTTGAGATATTACAAGGCATAAACAAATGCAGGAAAATATATCAGTAGGTATTCCAAGATGCAGGGAAAGTAGAGAATTATTTTATTACTGAAGTCATGTCTTGGAAAAATGTCAGAGCCATTATTTGGATTCAGCTGAAGTAGCGCTTACTTTTCTAAGCAAATTAAACCACAATAAATGAAACAAAAAGTAGTAAATGTTCTCTTTTAATTTCAACCTTCTGCTTACCCACTTCTTCATGGGTGATCACATGAAATAACCCAAAAGACAAAGGGTCGATTTGTTTTCTGTCTTGTTGGAATCCAGAGCGAAGTCCTGTTAACCCGGAACCCGGAGGACTGGCAAGCAGGATTCTGGTTTCTCTATTGTGGATTGCATGCAAGTAAGTTGAGCAGATTTGATAAGGGTTGCTTCGTGTCATTTACTGATAAAAAAGAATGGCTTCTTCCACTAGGTCAGTTGATAGTTTCCAAATCTGACTCTATTTACTAAAAAATAATAAAGAATTGCAAATCCAGCTTGATTAGAACTCAAACTACTACGGATGGCCCATACAATTTGAGATGGCATAATATGATAATTTAAGTGTGTTGGTAAGTAAATACTAACAAGATGCCTTTACAATTGCTTAATATAAGGACTACTATTGATGTGATTAAATGAATTGCTGACTGAACTCAATGTACAGATTTGGAAAAGTTTTATTTACTATGTTTGGTTGCTAAGTGAAAGACTGATTATTTGAATCTGCCTAGTGATATCTGTTTATTATGTCATGGAACAAGATGACTATATATTTTTTTCTCTGTCACTTTGAATCTCAATTCTAATTTTAAAATCCGTATAATTATCTTTGAAAGCATATAGATCACTTAAAATGACAATATTGAAGAGAATCAATAATTACACACTAACACATGGTATTGTTATGCATTTTGTGATGTTTGAAGAGTACACTTTGGTGGCACTATTAGTACAAAGTTGGGAATTAGGACCCTCTCAGAGGACTTCCACAAGACAATCCTGGTACTCTGCTGTATGAAATGGAGCAGAGCCAGCACACATTGACCTGTAGGCAGAGAGGAACAGGTAGGATCTCTACATAAAGGACCTATGGTTAAAAGTGGAAATTTACTCTTATGAATGCTGATGATGAAAATGGTGGTGGTTTGATGATTTGGATTTATAAATATTGCTGCCAATACCTAGGAGGCAGTGTGAAATCATGAGTAGAAAAAATATTTTCAAATAAATGATGCATATGGATATTTTGAAGCAATATTCAAAGTCTCCTGCTTCCCTGTTGCCAATACTCTCCTTAGTATCTATCTATCTATCTATCTATCTATCTATCTATCTATCTATCTATCTATCTATCTTCTATCTAAATGGCATAAGATAAATACAAACACATATAAAGCTACAGGTTTTGCCACATTTTTCTCCTATGGAGTGTCTGGTCAGTTTAAACCACTGTCCTTTCAGTGAGCATTTTGCTCATTTACTACTAGCCAATGAGCACTTAATCACTGCACTACCATTCTATATAAGCACTTTAAAAGTATTAAAGTTTAAGGTAAAATTATTTCTGAAAGAAAGCAATGCTGGTTAGATAACCTTTCATTTAAAAATGTTATTTAGTTTTTAGTAGACATAAAAAAATGACTGCAGAAGATAAGCAAATAAATGCTGATATTAAATTTCACATCTGAAAATTTCTACTTAAGGAGAAGGTTTTTATTTTTGATTTATCCTCCAATCTTAGAGTTTATGGAGACATTTTTCCATTTATATTTACATTATTTCCAGATTTCTCTTGGCCTAATTCTGTGTGTCAACTGCACCAAAATGATGCTTCCAAGTAATTCAATTTAATGAAATTGTACCAGTGCTCTTGCCCGGACTATACATTTCTCTTTGATATTGACATTGCATCCCAGGGTCTCAAGAACACCTTTCATTTCTATATTGTTGTAATAATGTTCCTGCAGCACATCCAGACTAAAACAGTTTTAGAAAAAGGACTTGGGAATTTACTTCTGCAAAAACTTGCCTAGCAAACACTTTGCAGATGGTAACAGAACTGTGTCTCCTATCGTGCGGGAAGATGAGCCCCTCCGGTTGGAAGAACACACACACATGATAGAGAGGGAGCAGGAAGCCAAAGCAGAGTCGAACTTTATGATCTGGACGGAGTAACGTTCTTGGAACTTTATTTGTTGGCATAACATGACTCAAGAGGAGAATAAACTGCTGCAAACATGGATTATCATTTGGAATGTGGTATTTAGGCTCCCAAAGAAAATTAGAAGTTGTAAAACATGAAATGGAATACTTGAAGAAATTAACTTGATGACACTGGTTTGGTTGGAATGGATGAAAAAATTTGGAGTGTGGTTTAGGTAAGTCTTTGAGAAATCTCTGTTGTCCTCTTGTCGGGGATTAACTACATGGACCAGGGTTTACCAAATGAGGTAGCCTCTGTTTGAACTTGACTTAATATACAATGGACAAAATGAAGTAACATTTTTAATAGAGAGACATCATGTTCTAAAGAAGAAAGAACTTCTAAAGATTATCATAGAAGCAGATTCAGAACAATGTACATATAATTGAACTGTATCCTAAAAATTCCATTTATTGTATCCTAAAATTCCATTTATGGTCTATTCTCAAAACTAACTACACATTAAAAATTCTTCAGAATAATCCACTAGTAAGCAAATTAGTCTTCACTAAGTTTTTTACTAGGCTATTGTTTGACTTAAAGGTAACCGGCATTTCAGTTTCCTTAAGACTCAAGGTTTTAAGCACTATCTCTGAACAATGGCTATACGACATCCATGAAATCCAGAAATCCAGCATCCATGATTTCCAGAAATCTAATTAAAGAAGAATTAAACTCTATTCCTCTGTTCCAAAAGATGTGTTTGCTTTACCAGTATCATTAATTACCAGACAAGGAAGGGTCACTATTGGAAAATCTTGGGCAATATGAGTATTTCTGAAATGTACTACTAGGAAAGATGGAAGATATTAAGATAGTCAGTTGTATTTTTTCCCAATGCATTGGCTATTGCAAATCAACAATTCTCTTCATCAGCTAAGTAATATCCCATTACAAAGATTATCTGGAACCAAGAGTTTTCTGGGGTCTTAAAATGAACACATATCTCTCTCTCTCTTTAAACCATTTTATTGGGGGTTCTTATAGCTCCTATCACAATCCATACATACATACATCCATTGTATTAAGCACATTTGTACATATGGTGCGATCATCATTTTCAAAACATTTTCTTTCTACTTGAGCCCTTGGTATCAGCTAATTTCCCCCTCCCCACCCTCATGTAGGGTCTCCAAGGCTTTAAATCTTTACAGCCTCAAGAAGCCTCATCTTACTGCTTGTGGTTTGAACTCTTTCCTTCAGGAGCTGTCCGATGC
>NW_022111321.1:14289990-14293562 GCF_000313985.2 Echinops telfairi
AAGCACATTTGTACATATGGTGCGATCATCATTTTCAAAACATTTTCTTTCTACTTGAGCCCTTGGTATCAGCTAATTTCCCCCTCCCCACCCTCATGAACCCTCGATAATTTATGAATTATTGTTGTTTCCATGTCTTACGCCAACAGCTATCTCCCTTCACTCATTTTTCTGTTGTTTGCCCCATGGGGGGTGTGATATGTCGATCATTATGATCGGTTTCCCCTTTCCCCTCCCACCTTCACCTTACCCTCCTGGTATCACTACTCTCAATATTGGTCCTGAGGGGCTTATCTGTCGTGGATTCCCTGTGTTGTGATCTCTTATCTGTACTAGTGCACATGCTCTGATCTAGTCAGATTTGTACGGTAGAATTGGGGTCCTGATAGCCAGAGGAGAGCATTAAAGAACTAGAGGAAATTTGTGGGAACACCTCTCTCGATATAGGCATGTCTTGGTATCGACAGAACTGACTACCAATGGATGGCAAATGTCTTCAGTGTGAAGCTTTCTAGTCAAGAGGTGAATAGACAAAGAGAGGAAATAGTGGAGTGGGTGGAAATCTGTCTCTATTGGGAATTCACTCTTGCAAATATTTCTCCTAGAAGAACACATTTCAGTGATCCCAAGGTTGGCCCAGTAAGCTATTTTAAAGTCTCAGCAAAAAAACTTCTGATAAATAAAGTTATTCAGAAATTTTTTTTTAGAGAGTTACCATGTCAGGTTTCAGGGAAATGCCGCAAAGCCTTTGGCTTTAAATTTGGGAGGACTAGGTGAATGAATGTTTCCTTCATTCCAGTACCACAAATATTTGTGAAAATCAGAGTTTTCTCCCAAAGGCCTTAGAAAGTTTTTGAAATTTTCAGTAAATATTTATCACTATGCTTATTACACTCAAAACTCACAGCCATGAAGTCGCTGCTGACTCATAGCAAGCCTCTGGGAAGGAGTCGAATTGCGCTGTGGGTTTCCACAGCTGTAAACCTTTCCAGCAGTAGAAATACCCACCTTTCTCTGGTTTCCAGCGGCTGAGATTCAGGTCACCACCCGACTTGTAACCCGCTATGTACTCATCACTTGTTCAGTTCACTCCCTCACTGACACAGTATCAATACTAACTCCCAGTGACCCCCTGAGGATTTCTGAGACTAACTCTTTACAGGCGCAGAAAGCCCAGCCTTTCTCCCGCTGATCTTCTGCTGGTTTCTAATTGCGGAACTCGCAGATCACAGCCCGACACATCACTACTGCACCACCAAGGGTCCTTTCCACCTGTTACTGGGGTTAACATGGGAACAAAGTTAAGAGTAGTGGTCAGTGTGGAGCTATATGTTCTGGTTTAGAAAAAGAAATATACAAATAACCCCATTTAAAAACAAAAACCACTCAACCTGTGTTGGTAGAGGAGGATAGAGCTTCTCAGGCTTTAGATCTCTGAGTCTGAGCGCAGGCAGTGGACTCTGACCCCATTAGTGGTGTGGGAATGGGTAGGTTAGCACTGAAAACATGGGGTTAGTAATTGTAACAAGTGGATGGGGTAAGGATTAAAGGGGAGAATACTGAATTGGAGAAACAAACCCAAGAACAAGAACAAATAATGAGACTGTAAGGCAACGAGGGTCACAGAATGCTTCCCTGAGGTGACATTTAACTCAAATGTCAAAGGTAGGGTAAGGACTAACTTGAGAAGAATGACAGACTGACAAGAGCTAGAATGGTATGGTGAGATTGGGGGGTGCTGGAAGGGGAACCAAGGACAGTGAAATAGGGAACAGGAAATATGGAGGACTCAGGGCAAGAGCTTGTGAGTTCCATGATGAGGCTGGATAGGCACACAGGCCAGAGAAAGCACCTCTTCTTGGTCATGCAAAAGGATTTGTTTAATTCTGCAGAACAATTGGTATGTTTACTAATCATTCTGTTTTAAATGGATGGGTGTTTGTTTTGTTTAGAAAATAATGAGGGCAACATATGTACAGATATGCTTGATACACTTGATGTATGGATTGTTCTAAGAGTCGTAAGAACCCCTAATAAAATGATCTTTTCATAAAAATTAAAGGGTGTTGTGTTAGTCTAGGTAGACTAGAGAAACAAATTCATAGATACTCATATGTGTGTAAGAGTTTTTTATAAAGGGTAATAGTACATTAAGAAAACATCCCAACCCAGTCCAGTGCAAGCCCATAAGTCCAATATTAGCCTATATGTCTGATATTAATTTATAAAGTCCACTTCAGACTCATGAGATACATGCAATGATGCCGAATGCAGGAGCATCACAGGCCAGTGGGTGGGAAGTCTTGTAGATCCAGTGGTGTTGTAAGCATCCCGGCACTGGCAGGGGTATCCACATGGCTTCTCCAGGTTCAGGGTTCTGGCTGCATCAGGGTAGGTTCATATGACTTCTCAAACTCAGGGCACTAGCATAGTTCCATGTGTCTTGTCAGCTGCAATGTCTCACAGGGAGTAAGCAGAGAGTCTCTCCCACCTCCACGGAGGCAAAACCAGATTTCCCAGAATTCTCAGGAGAAAGCCATGCCACACACAGAGACCTCATTGGCTATGATCCAATTGACAGACTAGACTCTACCCCTTCACTGTAAATCCTCTCAAGTCCCAAATTGACACCAGATTATTTAATTACCACAGGTGTTATGATTTTTCCCAAAAGATGTCTTGGATTTCACAGTGATGAATGCAAAATATCTATTTTTGTAAGAGAAGCCATCTGGTTAAAAGAGATATTGGGGAAAGGTAGAAGAATTGTTTTCTAAATAGATTGATTTCCTCTATCCACTGTTTCATAGCTGTTTTTGTTAGATGCTATCAAATTGGATTTGAGACATATTGAATCTGTGTACACTAGAATGATGAAGTCCTGCCTGGTCCTGGGTCATCCTAAGAATTATGCCATTGTGTTTGAGCCCATTATGGCAGCCACTGTCCCAATCCATAGATTGTTGAAAAACATTCTGTTTTTCTCTAACCCTAACCAAGCATGCAGTTCCTTTTCAGGAACTGGTTTCTCCTGAAAACATATCCACATTACACAATTGGCTGTAGTTTTCCCAGGACATATTTGTTCGTGTTTCTGGCATCCAGAATTCTCTTTGCCAACACCATAATTCAAATACATCAGTTCTTCTGCTGTCTTCCTTATTCACAGTCTAGCTTTCACATGCATATGAAGCAATGGAAAATACTAGGACTTGGGTACCTTCAGGAAGGTGTTCCTTAGTCTTTAACGTGACCTTGAAAGAGTCCTTACTCTTCAACACTTCAGATAGGTCTTGTGTAGTCTATTTGCCCAGTGTATTACTTCATTTGATTTCTTGATAGCTACTCCTGTGAGCATTAATTGTGCATCCAAGCAAGATGAAATCCTTTACAACTTCTGTCTTTTCTCCACTTGCCATTTAAAAATAATCCCCCAACAGTTTTATTAACACAAAATTTACATATCATACAATTCAATAGTTCAATCATATCCAGGTAAGTCACCACGACCACCCCCATTGGATAAGTCACCATTAACATGAGTTGGGCACTCACAATCCATTCTAGTGCTC
>NW_022111321.1:14293662-14299367 GCF_000313985.2 Echinops telfairi
TTGTGTCAGTTTTTCTCATTATGTATTCCCTCTTCCTGTGCTTCCCAGCTGGGAAACCCAACAGAACATGAATAAAAAAATCATACTAAGGTGGTAAATCTGAAATCATAATAGTATAAAGACATAAATACAGATAATACATAAGAAGGAAAAAGACTCACATTAACTTTCAAAATGGCAGGGAGGAAATTTCTGTTTGTGTTTGCAGGGTGGGGTGTTAGTTCAGGTTGACTAGAGAACCTAATTCAGAGACACTCATATGTTTAAGAGAGAGCTTTATATCACAAAGCAATTGTATATTGAGAAAAGATCCCAGTCCAGTCCATATCAAATCTATAAGTCCAATATTAGTCCATGCATCTAATATTAGTCCATAAATTCCTCTTCAGCTCACGCAGCACATGCAATGATGCTGAATGCAGGAAGATCGCATGCTGGTGGATGAAAGGTCTATAGATGCAGTAGCAGTGGAAGCATTTCAGCACTGGCTAGGGTATGTACACCTGCAAAGAAGGCTGTGAAAAGATAAGCCCATTCCAGTGTGTTCAGTGCTCAGGACATTTGAATTTGAAGAGACTTTCCTAGGGGACTGTTGACAGACTGAAGGGGGCTGTTGACAGACATTCCTAGCAGGCTGTTAACAAAAGGAACCCTTTGCTTTTTGAATTTTGAACCTGTGATTTATGTCTGAAGGCAGAAAAGTCTGGCGTCATTAAGGAACTCTCTTCTCTATGACAATAATGGGTGATAGGTGACATCTCAAGGGTTGTTTGAACTTGCATTTCCCACATGGCTAATGACCTTGAGTATTTCCTCATGTTTTATTAGCCATTCAAGTGTCTTCCTTGGTGAAGCATCTGCTCTGTTCCTTTTCCCATCTTCTCAGAAGGGCTATGAGTTTTTTGATGTTGTTGTAAGCTTTTAAAACTCTGTCAATTTTAGCAATTAGTCCTTTGTCTGTTATGTCATTACTAAATATTTTCCCAGTCTGTAGCCTCTCTTTTAATGTTTTAATAAATCTTTTGATGCATACAAGCATTTTATTTTTACTAGGTCCCATTCATCTATTTTATCTCCCACAGTGTGAGATTCCTTTGTTAATTCTGAAAGCCCATGTATTCCCTGAACTAGGCCTCCTGGCTTTGTCCCATTTTCTCATTGCTGATGCTGATAGCTTTGGATTTTACATTTAAGTCTTTGATCCACCTTGAGTTTATTTTTTCAAATGGAGTGAGATATGGATTTGAACTTGGCTTCATTCTTCTGCATGAGATTATCCATTTTTCCAACACTATTTATTGAAGAGGGCATCGGCTTCCCATGTAATGCTTTTGAGGCCTTTCTCAAAAATCAGTTGACTGTACACAGATGTTTTTATTTCTGGGTGTTCTGTCCTGATCTGTTGATCCGTGTATCTATCATTATACCAGTAGCAGGTTGTTTCGACAATGGTAGCAGTATAGTAGGTTTTGGGTGTCACTTCTTTACACAATTGTACTCCTTTGATCCTTTGTCATTGTCTTATGGTACTGGCTAGTACTTCCAGCACAATGTTGAATAATAGGACATGCTTTTGGGTTTCCTTATTCAGTAGTAATGTGTTCAACTTTTCTCCATTGAGGTAATATTGGCTATTGTTTTTTTAATATGGTCTTTATTGTATTGAGAATTTTCCCTTCCAATCCTACTATTATCTAATAGTCCAGTTATGAGAATTTCAGGGGTTTTTGCAATCCATTCTGAAGGTTGATCTTTAACAGGAAGCGTTTCAAGATCTCTTGGCTTTCAGCAAGCAAGGTTGTATCATCTGTCTATTGCATGTTGTCAATAAGACATCCTCCAATCCAGGTGCCTTTTTCTTCTTCGTGTAGTTCAGTTCTTTGGATCATTTGCTCAGCATACAGAATGAATATGTATGGTGAAAGGATATAAACTTGAAACACACCCCACTGATTTAAACCATGCACTATTCCCAGCTTCTATTCTTAAGAATGCCTCTTGTTCTATGTACAATTTCCACATGAATACAATAAAGAGAATTCCCACTTTTTCAATATTATCAATAGTTCATTATGATCCACACAGTCACATGTACTTCCAAAGTCAGTAAAATAACTATACCTCTTTGTGGTATTCTCTGCATTCAGTCAAGAGCTATCTTACATCAGCAACAAGATTCCTTTTGACAAGTTCTCTTCTGAATCTAGTTTGAATGTTTGTGAACTCCTTGTCAATGTAATGCTGCAATAGGTTTGGAATTATCATTGGTATGTGTGACTGGCATGTGATATCAATGATATTACATTTTCAGTATTTTGCATATGTTACTGTGAAGATGGTTGAGAGCATACCTCTGCACTGTTTCTGGACTGCAGTAATCCAGTCAGGTAGAGCAGTCAGGTCGAAGCCTAGGGGGAAAATGTGGTGATCCTTGAAGTCCGTCTTCTTAAGGACTTTAATCATTTGAATTGATTCCAATTCACCTCAACCTTATAAGACAGATTATAACTTTCCATAGGGTTTGCAAGCCTGTAATCTTTATGGCAGAAAATTGGATTATCTTTCTCCCTCCAAGAAACTGGCAGATTTGAACACTGGCATACCAGTGTTGGCGGCGGCGGTCTTAACCACTTTATCCCCAGGCCTTTCAGCGGCCCCAAACCCACTGTGATTGAATCGAGTTTGACTCAGAGAGACCCTGTGTAGGGTCTCCAAGGCTTTAAATCTTTACAGCCTCAAGAAGCCTCATCTTACTGCTTGTGGTTTGAACTCTTTCCTTCAGGAGCTGTCCGATGCCTAACTCACAGTGCCACAACAGTCCATGCTGAGGCCCTCAGAGACATTGCTATGTCCACACTTCTTGGCAACATTCTGTTTAACCGCTGAATTGGGTGGCATTTTCCGACTGAGATTACCAAATCTAGGTCAGTTGGCTCAAAAAGCCTCACTTAAGATAAGGGTACTCTTGAACCAATGTAATTGTCATTGTTAAATTACATGTTTTATGTATTAATTTACAGCCAAATATGTGTGGGTTCTACAATACATTATGATCAGTATTCTCTGCGTATTCTGTATCTTTCACCCAATACCCCTGTTTTGTGTATCTATGTGTACAAATATCGGTGAAATGATTATACATGTAGACAACATCTGTTACTTGTTTACTCAGGGGAAAGCACAGGACTTAATTCTTTATGATTTCACTTAGTTCTTTCCAGGACGCTGTACAGCCGATGTTGTTAATTTCATTTTAAGTATCAGTAATCTCAGCTTCAAAGGTTTAAGTAACTTTCTAAATGATCATACAGCCTCAAAAATAGATCTGCTTTGACCTCAAACCTATGCTATTGATCACTAAGCACATTGACAAATCATTCTCAAAGTTTAATTCCTTCAGAGTGTTTTCTCAATGGAACAATCTAATTATATATGGAAATGGAGCCTTGACCCCAATTTCTAATAGCTTGCAGATAAATATGAACTACTCGTCAGGGTCATTGCCTTGCCTATAGATAAAAACATCAGAAAACCCCACTTACTGTATTTAGTGTCATATATTTTTTAATACCATTGAGATTCTGTTTCCCTAAAATTTATGACTGAAAAATTCAAAATGCAAAGGGGGCACATTGATTTTTATTTTACCTTTATAAAGAGTTCAGCAAAAGCGCACAAATCTAAAACATCCAGTAAGTGCTTTGATCGTCTTTCCTGGCAACCAATCTCTTGCACAAACCTGTACCAGATATTTTAGAAAATGGCAGGAGCTAACAAATTAGTAACACCCCTGAGGCTTCTAGAAGATCATGTTTCACTGTTTATTACTGTATACAGGAGGAAAAGGCAGCATAGCAAAAAGTAATGGTCATTTCCCTGCTCTGAAGGACGGAGAGCCATCTGCACCATCCTGTTAGAAACCTCCATTCTTACATTCCAGGAAGCAGGTCGCACTTTATTCCATGCCACCCACTTGGAAGTGAAAGCTTTTCTTGACAATGAGTATTGTGGTAGTCACCTAATCTGGTATCAATTTGAGGATTAAGAGTGTAGGGGTGGTGTCTAGCCCATCAATTTGAAGATAGCCAGTGAGACTTCTGTGTGGGCATGGCCTTTTCTGAGAATTCTGAGAAATCGGTACTTCCTCCTGATGCAGAGACCCCTGCCAGTGCTGAGATGTTTGCAATGCAGAGAACCCTGCCCGCGCTGAGATGTTTCCAATGCCACTGGATCCAAAGACTTTCTACCCACTGGCCTGTGATCTTCTACATTTGGCATCATTGCGTTAGTTTCATGAGTCTGAAGAGGACTTTACAGATGGTATCAGACATACGGGCTTATATCGGACTTATGGACTTGATCTGGACTAGGCTGGGATATTTTCTCAATGTTCAATTGCTCTTGTATATAAATCTCTTTCTTATACACATATGTGTGTCCAAGGATTTATTTCTCTAGTCTACCCAGACTAATACAAGTCTTTTCAAGAACATTGAAAAAAACAAACAAAAAAATTGTTTGACTCTCTGCCAATTGAGTATTGGTAAATGAGTTTGGGTTTTTGGGTTGCTGTTGTTGTTTTAGTACTCTCCCAAACAAGCAAGTTTATGACATTCACTAATCCACATAGAAGTGGCTCTAAACACCGGCATAAAGCTGGAGCATTACAAAGATGCAATGTTATTGAAAACGCTGAGAGATGGATGGTTCATCTGGTTCCAAATGGCAGAACTCAGGTGCATGACGCATCAAAATGGGCTACATGTGGGTCCACAGGATTAAAAGGAAGCTGAACAAAAAAATGAATGAAAGGGTAGGGAAATATTTAGATTATAACTACCTGTACCTTCATTCTTGCTAATTAATTAGCTTTGGTTTCATTGGGGTGATAGGGAAGAAAAAACAAGCCGGGCAACAACAGGAGTAATATATTCAAAATAGATGGCTCTCAAAGACATTTGTTAGTTTAGGCGGGAGCAGATGTTTTCTCTCACAAATACACTTTCTGGCTCTGAAATTACCTTGAGAACTGCCTCAGAGACCAGTGCTGGGGGGTCCACCTGAGACCTGCCACTCAAATCTGGAGCAAAATGTTATTACGAGCGAGTCAGCTCAGACACCCGAAACTGAGAACTGTCTGGATGTTGATACCAGGCAGTGAATAATATTTATCCTAA
This sequence comes from Echinops telfairi, assembly GCF_000313985.2. NCBI lineage: Eukaryota > Metazoa > Chordata > Mammalia > Afrosoricida > Tenrecidae > Echinops > Echinops telfairi. The sequence continues at coordinate 14,298,840 of NW_022111321.1, forward strand.
AGGAAAAATTCAAGAAGTTGACTAGAAAACAGAATTTATATGTAATTTAATATAAATATAAATATTTACTGCATAGTTAACTTTATGCACATAGTCCATTTGTCCTCTGAAAATTTCACCTTCACTTTATGTTTCAAGTAACTCATTGATCTGGATATAGGATAAGAATAGGTGGTAGGTAGAAAAAAAAGGCTTTTGTGTTGACGCTATATAATGCAGGTGAATAGCTGCAATGACCATGATAATGAATGAGACAGCACTTGCATGGGAAAGGGGAAAGGGCAGAGGGAAAATAGGGGAAAGAGGTTGTGTAAGTCTGGGTACATTGGAGAAACAAATCCACAGAAACTCATATGTATAAAAGAGAGTTTGATGTAAAGGTTAAGTGTGCATCAAGAAAACATCCCAACCCAGTGCTGCCCAAGCCCATAAGTCTAACATTAACCCATATGTCTCACACCAATCCACAAAGTCCTCCTCCATCTCATAAAACACACGCAATGATGCCGACTGCAGGAGGAAAGCTGA
>NW_022111321.1:14300963-14311737 GCF_000313985.2 Echinops telfairi
AAGCATGTAACTATTCTGATGGTTATTCTAGATTTACTGCCTTCAGAAAAAAACATCTTTCCCCTCTACTCCACTAAAGTGGCTAAATACAGTTGTAACAGATTTCTTAGCTTTTTCAAATGGCAAGCATCTTTGCCTAAAGCACTTTTCTAGTGACTATTATGTATATTAGCTCCTGTGGAGGCAATGCCAGAGATTATAGCACACCTGCAAGCCCACCATTGTTTCTGGATTCCTTGTGGGAGTGGAAGGATGTGTGGAGTGAGAATAATGAATAGAGAAAGAATTTACTACACTAAATACTCCAGATTAAGAAAAAAAATCTTCATGTCTGTGAGATTTAAATAGAAAGTCAGATGAGAAAATAGCACATTTTTGCTTTTAAACCAAGCATTAAGACTTCTGGACTCCTTTTCATTGTGTCCCACCCCAGGACTGTTGCTGGCCATAGGAATAGTATGTATCCACACGTGTTTTATAGCTCTTGAGAATGGCAGTGCGTCTTGCTAGAATGAATCGATTTCTTGTGTTAATCTCTTGCTCTTCATATAGTTCTCTTTGAAGAGAGAGTCCATCACAGAGGGACTTCCTAGTGATATAAATGGCTAACTTGTTCGTCTACTCACCAAGACGTTAGAGATTTCAATCCACCCCATGCAACTCAGAGGAGAAGTCTGTCAACCCAATAAATCAGTCATGAAAATCCTGCAGAATAAAAGTTATACTCTGACGCACTTGGGGTCACAATGAGTCAGGGTCATCACAATAACTGTTTTAGGGGTGTAGGTGTGTTTGGGGGTTGGGGGGGGGAGAGGTGGTGTCACAGAAACAAATGACATAGACTCTGAAATCAGAATAATTTTAACTGGCTGCTCTTTAGACAAAGAGTCTACCTGTACCTTGGTTTCTCAAATCCCTGCATTTTAGTGCTATTGTAAACCAATGAGGATTAAATGAGTCAGTAGAAGTCAAGTGCTTCGTTCAACAAACATATCCAACATAAATATTTATTGAGGAGGCACTGCTTGCAGTACACTAGATGCTAAGAATATTGTAAAAACAAAATAGACAAAAAGCCCTGCCTTATTTCAACCTACCTTATAGTGAGAAATGCATGTTTCACAATAAATGCCTGCAAAACATTATGTGTTATGAGTGATACAATCAGGAGAAAATGATAACTAGCAAAGGGGCTGTAAAATTTGACAAAAAGAATTATAGACGAGAGGGCCAGGGAAGGCTTCTGCAGGGCAGCTGTGGCTCTTCAGAAGCACAGATTCAATAGATCATTCTAGAAATAAACCCCAAGTAGCCATCTGCTTCATCAACTTACTTACTCAAACCTGGAGTAATTTCTGGACACAAAGTATGGATAGGAGTATGTCACATTCAGCAAATTATTTAACAGTGAAATGGGGGAAAATATCTCAGAAGATTTGAGGAATTACATTTTTCATTCAACATCTAGTGAGAATCTGGTTCAGATGTCAGCACTTAAGTGCCCATGAGCCCACGAGCAAGTGAGTGATGTGGGTTGAGCTGAAGCCACTTGGGCCCACCCTGGGAGACCTGTCTTCTCTAAAGTAGAAGGAGCCCCTCACTCCTTGCTGTTTTTAATTCAGAGAATGAAAGCCTAGCTTGAGTGATCTTCCATTCTGTGTTTCATTTAAAATTCATTTTCAACTCCCTTACCTTTGCAGACAAACCTGTTTGTAGTTTACCCTTGAGCTGTAGTCTGCCTATTTGCCTACTGTGCTTTTGGAATTACTGTTATCAGCTTTGAGATAGTATCCTCTGTTTTGTTAATGAGTTACAGAATGTTTTAGAGATATTCATCTATGGTTCTTCAAGTATTTTTTTCCCCCTTGGCCTTTGTTCTTCTATTACCTAGTTTGTACTGTGCTCTGTTCTTTCTTGTCTCAGGAAAGATGGCTGTATGGAGCAACAAGGGCACAAAAGAATTGGAGCACATGGAGAGGAAAAGAATGTCTTCATAAGAGATTTTCTTTCTCATGGATTAGGAGAACGGGCAGAGGTGTTTGGGCCTCCCAGCGGACCAGGCACACACAACACTCTGCCATGGCACCCTGAGGTAGTGTCCAAACCATGATCAGGTCATACACCATAGGTCCTAGGATCTCCAAACTCAGCCCGAGTCCCAGTGTTCGAAGCCCAGCATAAAGCTGCTAGGTATGAGTGTTCTGTGTGGCATTCAAGAGCGAAGAGTCAACACTTATCACATCAGAATGGGGAGAATAACTTTTTAAATAGTTTTTTTTCCTAGCATATCTAAATCCGATAATACTCCAAGAAGAGAAGGGAAACACTTATCAGGGGTAAACGGAAATTACTATATATCCTAATTAAACAGGGGTTTAGAGTCAGATATAATGTTCATTAAATAAATTAATGGTGAACTAAACTTTATGGAGTACTTCATAATATTAATGACTTGACACTTCAATCCAGGATCCTCTCAATTTTTATTTTTAATTTGATTTTCCACTGACAATTATGATTGGCCATTATGATAATACATGGGATGTGGGGAGACATTGTTATACAAGAGGCAAATGGGTACCCACATATTAGCTTTACCTGTGTCATTTAAAACAATTTAAACAGATCCAATTTCCTACAACATTTCTATTTATATTCTCTGGCATCAGCATTCTAAAATTCTAGAATAGATCTAATAAATACATTTTAGTGGGAACACTTCAAGTATAAGACATAGTTTTTATTTCTATTTTAATTTTATTGTCCATGTATCTTTGATTTCAGTGAGTCAAAATTTCTTGACTACAGTGCACCTATTCACTGTTAGATGGTGAAAAATAAATGCCAATAAAAATTAAAAAATAAAATAAAAAGCAGGAAAAAGAAGAAGCCTCTATAAGCCTGTTTCCCATTCACACCATTACTTCATCTGTGCCATTCCTATTTACTTGGCTATTTTTCAATATTGAATCATAATACGTATAATCTCACTGCCTGTTAATAAAATAAAGCTATTTCTATTATATTAGAAATTAACCTTGAGAAAAAGTATCTGGGTAGCTTACTATTATTATTTTATGAAGTGCTTGTAAATTCTTCAAATTACTTATCTCACTGACATTTAACGACATGCCTGTATCATAAACAAAGCGATAGATATATTTCCATCTTTTTAAGTATCAGTAGTGCTGAGGTGCCCTGGGTACAGCTGTTTCCTCATTCAATACTGTGTTCCCTATAATGGGCTACCTGCATCCACCCAGCTCTGTGCTTGGGAACAGGGAGAAAATCAGCAGAGGAGGACCACCAAGTCTTATGGTGTGTAAAATAAGGGACCCTTCAAGCATATAAACAGGAAAGGTTGGATGGCAATAAAGGAGTCCATAAATTAAAAACAGCCTGCAGTTCTTCCTGTTGTCAGATGCTGTTCAATCAATTCCAAGGCCCAGCAGCTCCAGGTACGATCAACCAAACCATTTGCTGGTCCTCTGCCATTCTCACAATTGTTATGATGGAACCTGTTATTGCCCTCATGCTGTCCTTCCATCTCATTGAGGATCTACCTCTATTGTGCTGACCCTCTATCAAGGATGATGTTCTTTTCCAGGAACTGGTCCTTCATAATAAGATGTCTAAAATACAGGAGATAAAGTCTTCCCATCCTTGATTCTGAGGGGCCGTCCAACTGATTGCCTCAAACTGATTCTTGTTTTCCTTTTCTCTGGGAGCACACAGTATAGTCCACATCATAATACAGACACACCCATTCTCCTCCAGTCTTCCTCCTTCCTTATCCAGCCTCCAGAGGTATATGAGATGATGAAAATGTCATAGATTTTGTCAGATGAACCGGAGCCTTCCATGCGACATCTTCGTATGGTCCACCGCTAGTCACAGGTTTTCAGTGTGGACCTTTCAGACGTGGTCTAGCTGTTCCTTATTCCTGGTCGATATATTTTCAGGAAAGCTTGGCTGAAACCTGTCCACCATGGATCACCCTGCTAGCATGCAAAATCCCTATGGTATAACTTTCAGAGTCATGGCAACATGTAAACCATGATAAACTGACTGATGAGTGACGGCAATGTGCTATAGGATACAAGAAACAAACAGAAAAACGCATTGCCCTCTACTCAATTTTGACTCATAGAGACCCTAGTGTGGCACTGTACATCAGAGTGGAATGGACCCTCTGAGTTTCTGAGGCTAACAATCTCTGTGAGAACACAAAGCCTCTTCGTTCTCCTGAGGAATGTCTGGTGAGCAAGAACAGCTCATTGTGGGACTAGCAGCCCGAGGCGAACCCAACTGTTGTATCGGGCTGATTGGAGATCATGACATGGAAAATTAAATATCAACTGGAGCAGACGGGAAGATTTCACACAGGTGGCAGGACACTGTCCAAGGCCAGTAGTAAACATCTTTTAGATAAGTATTGTAATGAGTGAGAAAGTAAATGATTCATGGATATCTTGCTTGGTTATCGGTACTCTGCCGACTACTTAACCTGCCCAATAACACTGGCAAATGAAATTTGCATCTCTGCTTGGCAATGTGAAAATTGAGGCTCTCCTTGCCTTTTGTCCAAAGGTGATTCAATAATTTATGTTATGTTATATACAGACACACGATGCCTTTTTATCTGCAAATAATAGAGCTAACAGATCAGGAAAGTCCAGAGAGAATAATATAAAGAAAATCAAGAAGTAGAAATCATGTTAATGAGTGGAGAAACATGGACGGCTTCTTACTTGAGTGTTTGGAATCTGTGAGAAATAAATTTTGAGGGATTAGATTAAATTAAGAAAGATCATGACAATCAGTGTGAGTTGGTCTGAGTCAGAATAATCTTGGATCTGATTTATCACTTGGCCAGTGTCAGAGAGATAAGTAAACACACTTTGTACAAAATTTTCCTCAAAGTCCACAGGAGTTCCATTAAAATATCAAGAAATGTATTCATAAACAATCATAAAAAACATACTTTAAGGTAAGTTACCATAAGTCTGCAAAAATAAGAAATCAAAATTGTATACACAGAAGGATTGAGATGTTGGAATACTCAGATAATTTATGCAGATGATCTACATATGACATCATAAAATAAATTATAAAATAGATAAATCAACATTATAAAATGTGGTAGTCACCTAATCTGGTGTCAATTTGAGGATTAAGGGTGTGGGGTTGGAGTCTAGCCTGTCAATCTGGAGATAGTCAATGAGACCTCTGTGTGGGCATGGTCTTCTCCTGAGAATTCTGGGGAATCTAGTATTCCTTCTTGGCGGCAGGAGACACTGTCTCACTACTTCACTCCCTGGGAGACATTGCAGCTGAGAAGACACATGGAATTACCCAGTGCCCTGAGCCAGACAAGCCACATGGATGCAACCAGACCTCGGAAGCCGGAGAAGCCACATAGGGACCCCTGCCAGCGCTGAGATGCTACCCACTGGCCTGTGATCACCTCCATTGGTCAGTTTGTTATTCTCCTAACTTTAAGAGAGCTATCTTACAAGCAGCAACAAAGAAAACCCAGGGACTCTTGATAAGTTATAGATTATGATATGTGGTAATAATACACTGTAAGCAGTATTAACTTATTAGCAATGTTAAATGGACTCATTGTAAGGTACAAATTATTTTAAAAATTTAAATAATTAAAAGCTTATATTATGTTTTCCAACCAATTTACACAAAAATCTTTGCATTTCTTTAGGTGTTCTTCAAATTTTCCACAATATTTGTAGTTCTCAGGAAAAGTTTTACATTGTTTTCTTAAATGTATTCCTCAATAATTTAATAATAATTGTTTTGATATTATAAATGGATTTTTTTCTTAGTTTGAGTTTTAAATAGTTTATCGTAAGTTTAAATAAATGCAGTAAATTTTTTATATTGAAAAAAAAGAATGAAGAAAATCCTCTAAATTGATTTTAGTGATGATTGTAAAGCCCCTTGCAATATGGTTAAACCATTAAATTGTATAGTATGTGAATTATATGTCAATAAAATTGTCTAAAGTTCATTTAAAATAACAAAAAATAAAAATAAGCAAAAGAAAACCTAGGGAGTACCAGGGGACCAGACTTGAGATCCCTGTCTGAAGTGGTGGAGGCCAGGACCAGAGGCACCAGAGGCTGCTGCATGGAGACCACAGGGCAGGGCAGAGAAGTCATGAGGAGACAGAGCAGAGGAGCTGTGCTGCTGAGACCAGGATAGAGGAAGATGGAGGAGCAAGTGTGCTTTGGACACAGAAGTGAGGGGCCACAAGACACAGAGGTGAGGGAACCACATACTAATGTGGCTGTTGGCTAGGAAGAATTGTTGCTGTTTTCTGATCTTGACTTATGGCAACCTATTAATTTCTCTAATAAATCCCCCAATTTTGAACCTTGTCTGTGAGTTCCATTACAACAGATTATCAAACCCAGTAGAGAAGTAGGGTGCAATTAGAGGGACGGTTTGTGTGAGACTGGGATCAATGAAAGCTGGGCGGTGGAGGCATGTCTGACCTCTGCCTTGTGGCAGCAGCAGCCTTGGGTGTGGCTGTCTATGAATTCTCCGTCTCCCTTTGTAGCCAAAGGAGGTCGGAAATGGCCTCCATGCCATTTGCTCAGTAGGTTAAATACTCAACACCTGCGCACTGGATGAGAGACTTGAACTCTAAATACAAATTATACACAGAATACAGCAAAGAGAGATGAGGAGGTAGAAAATATCAGAGAAATGAAGAAAGATAGAGGTTAGAATAAGACTAGCACATGTATTTATTTTATGTTGTCACCATAAAAATTCCAGTAGGCATAGTAACAGAAAAATCACAAATTCATTATGTCATTGCTCTGAGGGTTAGGAGTCTGACAATGAACTCACTGGATTAAAATTGAGAGTGGTTTTCCTTAACGGAGGATTTGGAAATAACACATTTCCAGGCTCATTTGAGTTGTGGACTAGATACAGTTCACTGGCTGTAGCACCAATGTTCTGTTTCTGAGATGTTTTCTGTCAAGTGGGACTTAATCCATGCTATTAAAACCTCTCTCTGGCCTCACATATGTCATTACATAGCAGAATCAGAAATGATGTGTCAAATCCATCTCACACTTGAATTTGCTATCTTTTTGTTACATCTCTTCTGCATCAGCCAGAGAAAATTGTTTGCTTTCAAGTGTTCATAAGTTTAGATTGATCCTGTTCAAATAATCCTAGCCTCCATCGATGATGGTCAGTTAGCTAGTAACCTTAATTACATCTGTGAAGGTATTTTTTTTCATCATTTAACTTACTTTATTATAGATGCAGTATCAAGGGGTGAATGTCATGGGGGGAAGATTTCAATCTATCACCTCACAGTTGGATAGAATAGGAAAATAATGGAGAGATAATATCTGAAGAAAGTTTTCAAGTATTAGGTCTGATTTAAACGTATCAAGTTTTGAAATATGTAGATCCACAATTTAATGAAGTTCAATTTATTAACATGAAAATAAAAATAAAATTGATGTTATACAAGGCAAGGATAAATAAAAATATTAAATCATGCATATTAACCATATTTTATCACCACCTCTGATCTCTCCTCCAGTCAATTTATTGATTTGTTTACATCACTATAGATACTTACTAATTTTAATTGCCTGGAAAGAGATAAATATTTTGGCATGGACAGTCTTTCAGTGGTGGGCATATGGACTTCAACACCTGGTTTTCAAAGAAGTATTGAACCTAAGAGTAAACAGAGAGCTTTGGTCCTGCTTGTTTTACAGGAACAGAAAAAACACTGCGCCGCAGGCCAATCTGATAATGACTGCAATTGAAGGTGTTTTCAGAGTTGTGAATACAAAAAGAGCTAGAACAACTCTAAAATGTTACCATGTTCCTAATTATTCTGATAACTCCCACTGACATGCCTTAATCAATCCTCTAAGTCAGAGGCTAAACTTCACCTTAAAATAAATGTGTGGTGAATTGAAGACTCCTTCATCCTCAATTATCCAATTAACTCTATTTCTGATTCCTAGATTTAAATGTTTTGACATTTGATTACACTGGACATTCCTAGTTTTGAGCTATTACAAAATGATTGTTTTAGTATTCATATTCAACTTTTATATGGACATATGCTTTCATATATTCAGTCTAGAATACTTGTACTTGTTTTCTAATGCTCCCTTATTTCCTAAAATTTAAATATTTAAATATTTGAAATATCTCACTGAGTTAGTTAGTTTATTGTGTGCAACCTGGCTGGTAAACACATGTGGGGTTGATTGAAGGGCGGAGGGATAAATGGCTCAGTGAGCCTCGCCTTTCTAGTTCTCGGGTCTCTTGCTTTGTGATGGTCGGACCAGGGTGCAGCTTCCTTAGCCAATTCCCTGCTTCAGCTGGCAAGGCTGATTCCTGCAAGACATCCCCAAAGAGAAGCCACACGTACCTACCCCAATGCAGCCCTGGGTGCTGGAGCAGCTGTGTGGAGACTCCTGCCAGCTCTGAGATGCTTACACATTCACTGATTCAGCTTTCCTCCTGCAGTTGGCGTCATTGTGTGTGTTTTGTGAGATTTTGTGGATTGGTGTTGGACATATGGGCTAATGGGTTAATATTGGATTTGTGGGCTTGGGCAGCACTGGGTTGAGATGTTTTCTTGATGCTCACTTAACCTTTATATAGAGCTCTATCTTATACATATGGCTTTCTGTGGATTTGTTTCTCCAAAGTGCCCAGACTAACACATTCAGGTACCAGGAGTGGGGTACTGGAGAAACAAATCATAAGATGGGGAGTAGATGTTTGTTTTACCTCTCCCTCATGGTACTTTTTCTTCTTTGTCTAGCCAGAAGTCAGATAAAGCCACACTGTTTAGTGGGTTGTTTCTGGAAAGTAGGAAAATGGAAAGTTTGTAAGTCCACTTGCTCCAGCCATTAAAACTTGATTTATAGATGGGTTTAGGCTATGCCTGCAAAGAAAGTTTTGAAAATATATGCCCCACCCAGTGCTTTGGAGTACTCAGTAACCAGATGTGCACTTACCCTTTACATAAAACTCTCTCTTATACATGAGTTTCTGTGAATTTGTTCTTCTAATGTACCCAGTTATACACACTCACTATGATCAAATTGAATCTGATGACTTTATGTAGAGCTTCAGAGACTAAAATTTTACAGCCTTATCTTTGTCCTAGGGAGCAGTTGGTGGAAGTGAACTACTATCCTTGTGGCTAGAAGTCCAATGCTTAGTCTAAAATATATCAACATAATTTGCATATCAATGCTTCGTACTAATAACTTAGAAATAATTTTGAAAAACAAAAGTAACATCATAGTATAAATAATATCCTGAGATTTTGATCATTTTAATAAATGTTTGTTTTGTCTTAATCGAATAAAGGAGTGAAGCAGAGAATAAGTAACTTAACTTCCCAAATATTTCTATCAGGTGACAACACCAAAAATAATTTCGGAAACAATTTATCAGTTGTGTGATAAAGACACACCCATTTTCATTTCTCCAGGAAACATCATCTGTGAATAAAAACAAGGTATATCCTCAGCTAAGGCCTTCACCTTTTCCAAAAGACAGCTATAAATTCCTTTGGACAGATTAAAGAAAGTAGGAGAAATAAATTCTGTGCCTCTTTTTACATAGATAAACATGGTGGGTTTATACTGAAACATAGAAAAAAATATTTAAGTGCTGCAACATCATCAGTGAAAGAATAGGGTTACAGAATATAAAGCTGATATGTTGAAATTTATACTTTGGGTTATATTTTTTTAGCAAATATTTTCTCATTTATTCTTGAGAAATTAAACAAAGATAAAAAGCTACAAAATGATGGAGTAGTACTGAACTCACTTCTCTTTGTTTCTGAAAGGTGTTCTAACTTCAAATTTCTTGTACCAATTCCCATGTACAGAGATGATTTTCCCTACAGCTGGTGGCTCTGGTTGTCTGGAGATACTGCAAAAACAGCACGTATTCCATTTGGAATGGTCAATAGGTCTAAATAGTATAGTCTCTATATTTTCTTCCTTTTTAAAAAAATACTTTTATTTGGGGCTCTTACTTCTCTTAACACATTCCTCCATACATTCCTCCAATGTGTCAAGCACATTTGCACATATGCTACCATCATCCTTTTCAAAGCATTCTCTTCCCACTTGAGCCCCTGATATCAGCTTCCCATTTCTTCCCCATCTGCCCCCCACCTGCCTTCCCTCATGAACCCCTGATAAGTTATAGATCATTTTATTCTATATTTTACATCATCCTCCATCATCCCACACCCACTTTTCCATTATTCTTCCCCCTTGGGAGAAGGTTCTAGGTTGATCTTTGTGATGCACCCTCCTCTAATCCTCCTGTTATCTCTACTTACCTTGTTGGCCCAGAGGGGTTTATCTATCCTGGATTCCCTGTATTTCTGGCTCTTATCTGTTTCAGTGTGAATGCTCTGGTCTAATTCAATTTGTAAGGTAGAGTTGAGGTCATGATAGTGGGGGAAAGGAAGCACCAAAGAGCTAGAGGAAAATTGTGTGTTTCATCAGTGCTATGCTGCACCCTGACTGGCTCATCCCTTCCCTATGACCTCACTGTGAGAGGATGTCCAATTGTCTACAGATGGGCATTGGGTCTCCACTCCATGCACCCCTACCCCTATTCACCTTGGGTATGGTTTTATCTGGGTCTTAGATGCCTGATACCTGATCCCATCGACATCTCATGATTACACAGGCTGGTGTGCTTCTTCCATGTGGGCTTTGTTGCTTCT
>NW_022111321.1:14312503-14315899 GCF_000313985.2 Echinops telfairi
TTCTCTTTCCCCTCTGTCCCTCCCTTTCTCACATTGATCACTTTTATTATGTTGGTTTTCTTACTCGAGTCATTAAAACCATTTACTATTTCTAGGCTCCAATCCTACTTTTTATATATATATATATAACTTCAGCTGTAAAAACAGTTCTATTCGGCATAATGGATTCACTATAAAAAGCTACTGTCTGCCTACTGATTAGTCATTTTCAAAGAGCATATGAAAGACTGGCATGCCAGTAAATATACAGGCAGTAGGAGGTAGAGCTAGTAGAAAAGTTGCTATAAAGAAGCCTGCAGAACTCTCATTTATAAATTCCTAAACTTTCAATGATTTATGATCTGCTATCCCTCCCAAAATAATTGTATGTGCCCAAATAAAATGATTAAAAAATATGCTACATTAAAATGCATTAAAAATAAAAAATAATAGTAGGCTATATTGTGCTGGGAAGAAAGCTGTTCCCCCTCCCAAATCCCTGTCCAAAAAATGAAAGCCACATTCGTGGGATTGAAAAGCAGAAAGCAACAAAGTCCTTCTCCACATGTGCTTTATGGACACCATCATCATGGACATTCTCAGGTGACTGTGATGAGCTGTCTTCTGAGGGCACTGCAGGGTCACTGACCCACGCCTCTCTATAGTGGTCTGTAGAGGCAACATGCTATTATTCACCACCAAGCTCACTTGAGCAATTATTTTAAAGCTATATGCATCTAGCTAAAACACCATTTTATGAATCTATTCCAATTAATTTTATACGACACAAAAATGGTGCAATACACCTTTATCTGTATGCACACCTACCAGAAGGTTCAAATAGCAAAGAACTTTGGAACTAGGATGTATCCGCTGATTGAGGCCAAGACTGGAATAAAGCATAGCTATTGATTAGAGTAAGAAAAGTGAATGATTTAGGGTTTAACCATGGTAAAATAACAACAATCGCAAGAGCTACATTATGACTGAGATATATCCATGATAGACCAACACCAGAAGCACAGCAAAACCAAATAAATGAATTTTGGCTCTATTCAATAAAAAACAAATGATCCTAAATCAATCTCTCATACCCTTTCCATCCTTATTGCTACTTTTTCCTCCCCTTTGTCATTCCCCAAGACCCATAATTCTATAAAGCTGATTTGTAAATATCTGTCAGAGAAAGCAATTTCATTCTATTTTTTGTTTTTCTTTTTGAATATATAGCATAATTTAGATACAGTATAATTTGTATACTGTAAAATATCCACTCTTTATCTGTACAGTTTAATTGGTTTTATAAATATATAGTTGAGTAACCATAATGGAAATCAAGATATAAAATACATTTATTTTTATACTACGATATCCCTTCATGTTATCTGACCCAACATGTTTGCCTTATCTCACAGGTGATATAATTAGAGCCATATAATATATAACCTTTTATTCTGACTTCTTTTACTTACTATAGAATTACATTAATTTTTTTCCCTTTCCTGTACTATGAAATACTTCTTAGGTCAGAGATCATAAAAATTTGAATAGAGGCATTTATGCCATGACTTTAATAATTCTACTAAAAGACAATCTAGAGTGAACATTCCCATCACCATCATTTTCTATGGTTCCCTGACAGTGGATGACATTTATAATCATATTGTATAGCAATTTCTTTATTGCTCCCCCTAAATTCTCTTTCCCAAAACATATAAATATCTTGTGCAATTTTACTAGACTGAGGCTGAAGATCATGGTCAGTAGATGGAAAACACATAGCAGAACCCGCAGCCTTTATGGCAGGCACTGCTGGACCCCCTTCTGCAGACCTGGATGATGATAACCTTGGGCTTGTCTCTCAGGGAAGAACATTTGGGGTTATTGAACATCTGGAATATGGTGTCGGAAAACAGCACCTCAGGTTTGCCATCACTGATTCATTCCACATATTTTATGCAGGAGACCCTGAGACGTGCAGACCAAGAACATGCTGTCTGAGGACTCGGGTTCTTCACGGGCAGCAAATGCCTTTAGTATCGACTCCGTCTCCTGAAAAAGAGTTAGGTCTCTAAACACAAGATCTTAACACTTACCCGATTCCCCCAGGGATTCAGTAAGTAATAGAGAATAGGTGTTCTGTGCCAAGTACTTTATCGAGCATGTGCTCAAGAGTGGCAATTCTCACAGACACTGTTTTATTTTTTGTGGCTGATGTCGTGGTTCCTATAATGATTCAGGTGAATGTTTCACCACTCTGATTTTATAAACATTCCATATGTCATTCATCTTGTGCTGGTTATTTTTTGCTTGTCATCCCCAAAGCCATGTTCAGCCCTTCTCTTTCCTTTTGTGTGGCTCCATGGATTATTTAATTTTGACACTCTGTCAATCAGCTGCCAGCTGTGCTTCACTAGTCTGAGGCACTAGCAGTAGATTATTGGAGAATAGGAGGGAAGAGTCAAGATATTCCTTCTACAAAGTACATAGTTACACAGCTCAGTGTGGCTACAGTTCTGGTGCATGCACACACACAAGTGAAGGCTTTTAAAAGTTCATGAAAATACAATTATGTTTTCAATCAATTATTCTAATTAGTTTAAACCCTCTTGTGTGTGTCTGTGTGTGCTTGTGTGGACATGCTGTGGTGTCACAGGGACTTAAGCATCGGAAAGCTGACCACTATTTCAACAATTCAAACCAAATAGCCATTTGGTGAGAGAAAGGTGAGGTTATCTGGTCTTTGACCATCTCAGAAACCCTAAGCAGTGAAACTCTGTCCTATAAGGGCACTATGAGTAAGAATAGAATAGATGGTAGTATGCATATGTATGTGAGTGTGTGATATAGGTGTGTGCACCTATATATGTATATATCACACTACAGTATATACATATATGTGTCTGTGTGAGTGTATAGGTCTCTTGGTGGTATACATGGTTAACACTCATCTACTAATCTAAACAAGAGCCCTGGTAGGCTGCTACGTGTTGACCTGCTAATAGCAAAGTCAGTAGTGCAAAACCAACAGGCGCTCCGTATGCAAACGATGAGCCTGTCTGCTACGATAAAGATTCAGTCTCAGAAACTCTGGGCAGCAGTTCTACTCTGTCCTACAGGCTCACTCTGAGTCCGAATTGACTAGAGGGCTGTCAGCTTGCTACAAACCTAAAAGTTGCTGATCTGAAACCTCTCCACAGCACAGTGGAAGTGAAAGTTTAAAACTCTGCCTTGTAAAGTTTAAGCCAAGAAGAACTTATGGAACATCTCTACTCTGCAAAGCCTGGGGTCCCAATGAGTCAGAATTGTCTTAATGGCCACAAGTTTGAAATGGTTTTTCTGATGTGTCATTGCTAGAGATGTTTTCCCAGTCAGTGGACTCTCTTATTATTCTCTTGGTGAATTCTTTCGATGTAC